>NW_004444118.1:3865029-3875518 GCF_000243295.1 Trichechus manatus latirostris | reverse complement strand
TACAGAACAAATAGTTTCTCATGAAACAGTAGTACACATGTTGTTTTATGACATTGGTTAACAACCCCACAACATATTAACCCTCTAAATTCTCAACCTAGAAAAAGGTGATTTTTGTAGGTAGGGACTTAAGCATGGATACTCATGGGAAGGAACCTATTATTAATATCTTACATTGGTATGATACATGTGTTAAAATTAATGAACCAATATTGGTACATTATTATTAACTAAAGTGTGTAGTTTATTTAGATTTCCTTCGTTTTTACCTAAGTCTTTTTTCCGTTTCAGGATTCTATTCAGGATAAACTTGTGTTTATACTGACAAGTGTACATACCAGCATCAATAACAAAAATATCAGTTACCTGATCTCCGTCCTTTGAGGAAAATAAGTCTTTTAAAACCTTTATAAACCAAAAAACCCAAACCCATTGCAGTCGAGTCGATTCCCACCCTGTAAGACAGAACTGCCCCACAGAGTTTCCAAGGAGCAGCTGGTGGATTCCAAGTGCCAACCGTTTGGTTAGCAGTCTGAGCTCTTAGCTACTGCGCCACCAGGGCTCCAAAAACTTTATAGGAAAAACAAATGGAAATATTTACTGAAAACTTTTATCAAGAAAAGCTGTTTTACTGACCTCTGTTACAAGTTAGGAGCCCTGGTGGCACAGCCTTTCCACTGAGCGATTACAATTGATAATAGTGGACTCCACCTGTAGTATTGAGTCCACGTTGTGGAATTTCAAGAGCTAAGGTGGACCCCTGAAAAGGAACGCAATTGCAGGCGGTGGGGCGAGAGAAGAGTCGAAGCAAGGGCCTCGGAAATCACCAAACTCCTGCTACCCCTCGCTGCGGTACCCCCAGCGCACCGAGCCCTCTAAGGTGCGGGTGCCCCGGGCCACTCGCTGCTTCCCCGCCCGACCGGCACTAACTGCCAGAATCCCTCCAAGCCAGACGGAAGTCCTACTTGAACAGAACAAGGGGCCCGTCTAGAGTGACCGCACTGAGCGCCACAAGTCAGAGAGCGGTGGAGGGAGCGCAAGTAATTCATTAGCTGTGTGCCTCGCAACATTCTCCAAAACTGCAGCCCTCCTCTCCCCCTTAGCCGGCTTCACTTTTCTTGGAAATACTTATCACTGTTGCTGTTGTGTGCCATCTAGTGGATTGCGACTCATAGCGAGTCTGTAAACCAAAAAACTAAACCACAGCGACCTTGTATGAGTAGAACTTCCCCCTATAGGATTTCCAGGGTGGATTCGAACTGCTGACCTTTTGGCTGACAGCCGAGCTCTTAACCGCTGCGCCACCAGGGCTCAAGGGACCCTATAGGACAGAGCAGAACTGCCCCATAGGGTTTCCTAGGCTGTAGGCTTTTGGAAGCCAACTGCCACATCTTTCTCCTGGGTAGCAGCTGGTGGGTTCCAACAGCCTACCTTTGGGTTAGCAGCCAGAGCTTAACCTATATTTTGGGTTAATGATTTGTTGTCTGTCTCAGGCGAGTGTACACTCCCTGAGGACCAAACATTCTTTGCCTAAGGCTCTCTCTTCCTGACCTGCAACCAGACCTGCACAAGGGCCTTTCACCAACAACAAAGGAATGAGTAGCTTTCTGAGCTAGAGAAAACATCTGGTGAGAGAGGATGGACTCTACTGATAGGAGGGAAAATAGGCCCAAAATTTCAACATCAACTTCAATTTACAGTTTTGAGACAGCTTAGAAAAGTATGTTCATTGGATCTAAACGAATCTCCTAGACTAAACCCTTTACCAGGGTAACAACATCCCCAACATTCCTTGCAGATTAAGCCATTTAAATGGGTTAACATTCCTAAGTTGCAAAAAACGTGCAAATTTGGCCAGAAAGTCAAGAGGTTGGTGAGAAGTTAATACCTCTAAATTCAATTGAAGTTGTTTTTTTTTTTAAATGTTATTAGGTGTTGTGGAGTCGGTTCCAACTCATAGCGACCCTATGTATACCCTATGTACAAAGGAAGGAAACACTGCCCCGTCCTGTACCTGCTTGAGCCCATTGTTGCAGCCAGTATGTCAACTCATCTCCTTGAGGGTCTTCCTCTTTTTTGCTGACCCTCTACTTTACCAACCATGATGTCCTTCTTGAGGGACTGGTCCCTCCTGATAACATGTCCAAAGTATGTGAGAAATAGTCTCGCCATCCTTGCTTCTAAGGAGCATTCTGACTGTACTTCTTCCAAGACAGATTTGTTTCTTCTTCTGGTAGTGCATGGTATATTCAATATTCTTCACCAACACCATAATTCAAAAGTGTCAATTCTTCTTCGGTCTTCCTTATTCATTGTCCAGGTTTTGCATGCATTTGAGGTGATCGAAAATACTACGGCTTGGATCAGGTGCACCTTAGTCTTCAAGGTGACATTTTTGCTTTCAACACTTTAAAGAGGTCTTTTGCAGCAGATTTGCCTGATGCAATGTGTCATTTGATTTCTTGACTGCTGCTTCCATGGGTGTTGATTGTGGATCCCAGTAAAATGAAATCCTTGACAACTTCAATCTGTTCTCTTCAATCTCTTGTAAGGATTTTTGTTTTCTTTATGTTGAGGTGTAATCCAGACTGAAGGCTGTGGTCTTTGCTCTTCATCAGTAAGTGCTTCAAGTCCTCTTCACTTTCATCAAGCAAGGTTGTGTCATCTGCATACCACAGGTTGTTAATGAGTCTCCCTGGAATCCTGATGCCCTGTTCTTCTTCATATAGTCCAGCTTCTCAGATTCTTTGCTCAGCATACAGATTGAATAGGTATGGTGAAAGAATGCAACCCTGATGTACACCTTTCCTGACTTTAAACCATGCAGTATCCCCTTGTTCTGTTCCATTAAGTGTTCTAGAATTCACATTCTTCACAATGTTATCCAAATTTGTTATGATCCACACAGTCAAATGCCTTTGCATAGTCAATAAAACACAGGTAAACATCTTTCTGGTATTCCCTGCTTTCAGCCAGGATCCATCTGACATAAACAATAATATCCCTTGTTCCCTGTCCTCTTCAGAATCCATCTTGAATTTCTGGCAGTTCCCTGTCAATGTAGTGCTACATTCTCTTTTGAATGATCTTCAGCAAAATTTTACTTGTGTGTGATATTAATGATATTCGGTCATTTCTGCATTCTGTTGGATCACCTTTCTTTGGAATAGGCATAAATATTGGCTCTTTTCCAGTCAGTTGACCCAGTAACTGTCTTCCAAATATCTTGGCGTGGAGGAGTGAGCACTTTCAGCACTGCTATATTTTACCACTATTTTCTTAATAGTGGTAAAATATATATAACAACTTTTGCCATTTTAACCATTTTAAACTGTATGATTCAGTGGTGTTGATTACATCTACAATGCTGTGCAACCGTCACGACTACCTATTTCCAAAGGTTTTTCATTTACCCCAAACAGAAACTCTATACCTATGAAGCTCACCATTTTGCTCTTTAACACTTTAAAGAGGTCTTAGAGTACTTAAGTACTCACCATTTTCTCCTCCTGCCAGCCCCTAGTAACCACTCATCTACTTTCTGCCTCTGTGAATTTGCTTATTCTAACTATTTTCAATTTACTCATATTCATTCCTTTCTCCCACCCTTGACATTTACTGCTTATGAGAAAAAGTCAACACAACAACAGTGCAGACACCCATCCCATCCTAGGCAGATTCAGAATGCACCTTCCCAGAAGAGTCTGGTGACTCTAGAGTGGTCTGTGCATAAACCAAACAAAAAACCAAACCCTTTGCTGTAGAGTCAATTCCAACTCACAGTAACCTCATGTGTTACAGAGTAGAACTGCTCCCTAGGTTTTTCTTTGGAATTGATTCAATGGCAATCTTTACAGAAGCAGATCACCAGGACTTTCTTCCGAGATGTGGCTGAGTGGGTTCAAACCACCAACCTTTAGGTTAGTTTTAATGTATACTGTTGAGTTGATTCTGACTGATAGCAATCAAATGTGACAGAGTAGAACTGCCTCATTGGGTTTCCTAGGCGGTAATCTTTATTGGTGCAGATTGCCAGGTCTTTTCTCCTGCTGATCAGCTGGTATGTTTGAACTGCTAACCTTTTGGCTAGCAGCTGACCGCTTAACCATTGTGCCATCAGGGCTCCTTTGGAAGTCCTTTATGGCAGTTCTACTCTATCCTATAAGGTCAGTATGAGTCAGTGGTAATGGGTTTTGTTTTGTTTTGTTGTTGTTAGGTGCTGTCCAGTAGGTTCCCACTCATAGCAACCCTATGAAGGAAACACTGCCAGGTCCTGTGCCGTCCTCACATTGGTTGTTATGGTTTGGTTTAGTCCAGTGCAAAGGGTAAGTGCCATCCTGGGACTACTGTTGTGTGCATAGCTGGCAGTTTGTATCCCATAGCTTTTCTCTTTGCCTTCTGTTTTCCCGCTGGAGGGGTCTACATGACCTGTTCCTGCTCAGTTTGAGGAGGTTTGTTTACATAACTGCATTCCTCCTTGAAGGGCAAGTTGATAGGAGGGATCAGGGAAGGCTATTCATTTCCGGAAACCCCTGTTGTTAAGAAAGGGGTTATCTAGTTTATCTGTGTCCCCTGGGTAATTTTCTTCACTTGGCATCTGGGAAGAGTCCAGGAACAAGGTTGGGCTAAACTGTTACAGGTCCATGAAAGTTTAATTATAGCTTGAAGCTCCTCCTAAACCTTTGGGTTGTGACAGGAAAGTGATGCTTGAGGCTTCCAAATTGTTTTAAGTTGACCTGAAAACCACATTAGCCCAATTTGAGCCAACTTCCAATAAATGATAAGTGGTGAGAGAAGGAACTGGCCTAGAAATTCAATTTCTAATTAAAAATCCAGAAGAAGTTTTAGCCTATCACATAAACCTACCCACCAGTCCATTTTTATAAAAATGAACCATTGATGGAAAGAATTAGGTGAGTGGGTAGGGAGACTGAATTAGAAATGGAATGATTCTAGTTCCATCACAACAGCCACACCCTCTGCAACTCTGCTGGAAAATTTAAAAGCCTAACTTTTATAGTTGCATCTCTTTGAAGTTGTCTAAAACCTCTCTCAGAAGAGGCTGCTGATTTGCAGATTAAGCTTGTGAGTTCTAGTGCAAAAGGGATAATAATGGCGGTTTTTCCCCAAAACAAACAGAAGAACTTGTTGCTATAGAATTGATTTCCGAACTGCCCCATAGAGTTTCCAAGGCCGTAAATCTTTACAGAAGCTGGCTGCCACATCTTTCTCCAAGAGCAGCTGGTGGGTTCGAAACGGGCACTTAACCACTGTGCCATCAGAGTTCCTTTTCCCACAAAGATTACAGCCTAGGAAACCACATGGGGCAGTTTTACTCTGTTCTATAGGGTCACTATGAGTCTGAATCGACTCCACAGTACATAACAACAGCATCACCTGTTATTAAATTGCCCTTCAGTACCTTAAAAGATGTTTTACTTTGGGTCTTAGTATTCTGGTATAAGTAAATTTTTTTACGTGTTACTTTGTTCATATTTCCATTTCCTCCAAGAACCCCACCCTTACTAATCCCCTAAATTTGAAAAATACTCAGTTCTATTTCTTATTTTTCGAAGGATGATTTTTAAAAATTATATCTTTCAATCTACCGAGATTGATTTCAAAATGGGATGGGAAATGAGAATATAAATTGATTTATTTCCCCTATATTTGTAACAGGCTTTCACAAATGAACTTATCTCTTTTTTTAAAAAAATTATAACTCTTTATTAAGTATTAAATTCTTAAATCATTTTCATTGTTCATCTAGGCCCCTGCAATACAATATTTTCCTTGTTGACTTTCCTACATTCATTTTGCTCCCCTTCTCCCATGTATTTCGCATCTTCCATCCAGATGCTTTTCTTTTTTCCATTTTTAAGCTTTTTTTTTAAAAATCAAAGTTATATGTGCATATACTATAAAGGGGCAACAGTTGTAGAGTTTGTAACAATTTGTTAAGACAAGCACCTGTCCCAGCTACTGTCCTCTGCTGCCCTCCCCTTTCTCTTTCCTAGATGCACCCATTTTAAACTTTTTTTTTGGCTGATTTTTTTGGCATTTGTCTATGTATTTTGAAACAGCAATTTTGTAACAATATTTCTTGACTTTTCCAGTTGTAGGCATTATTTACTGACTTCCAGCATGAAGATTTAGCTTCTTCCCCCTCCCTACCAAAAAGCCGGCAGTTCGAATCCAACAGGTGCTCCATGAAAACTCTATGGTGCAGTTCTACTCTGTCCTATAGAGTCACTATGAGTTAGATCGACTTGATGGCAATGGGTACCACATACGTATTTCCAATCTGTCTATCCTTCTAATTTGGTTATTTTCTGTTTTAGGCAGATCAACATTCCTAATAAAGGGTGTAGTGTACATTTGTAGTGTTATTTGAGAATATTCAATTGTGCAATAGACACCAACAATATAAATAAATAAATAAAAATGGAGTGGATGAAACTCTTAAGAAATTTTAAGCATAGATAGTAACCTAAAAACCCATTGCCATCACATCAGTTCTGACTCATAGTGACCCTATAAGACACAGTAGAACTGCCCCATAGGATTTCCAAGGCTGTAAGCTTTACGGAAGCAGACTGCCACATCTTTCTCCTGAGGAAAGGCTGGTGGGTTTGAACTGCCAACCCTTCCGTTAGCAGCTGAGTGCTTCACCACTGTGCCACCAGGGCTTCTTGCTAAACTCATAGGATTTATTAGATATAGATAACAAGTAAACAAGTAGCAAGCGAACATAGGCAGAATTTATAAAATGTGTTTAAATATACCATATACCAGTTACCATTGAGTTGATTCCAGCTCATGGTGACCCCATGTGTGTCAGAGAAGAACTGTGCTCTTTAGGGTTTTCAATAGCTGATTTTTCAGAAGTAGATCTCCAGGCCTTTCTTCTAAGACACCTCTGAGTGGACTCGAACTGCCAACCTTTCAGTTAGCAGCAGAGTGCACTGTTTGCCCCAGGGACTCCGAGTATAAAATTAAACCAAAAAAACCAAACTTGTTGCCATGGAGTGGATTCTAAGTCATGAGGTATACAATTATACACTGTTAAATCCATGGTCCATTTCTTTCAACTGCTTTCATTTCATCATCCTCTACTCCAGTGGTTTCCATACTTTGCTACATATAAGAACCACCTGGGGAGCTTTTTATGACTCCCGATGCCCAAGGCACACTTGATACCAGTTAAATCAGAATGTCTGTGGTGTGAACCCGGGATCAGTTTTTTTTTTTTTTTTTTTTTTTTTAAGAGACTCCTCAAGTGATTCCAATATGCAGCAAGGCTTGATTCTCTCTTTTATAGCTCAAAAGAGATTGACTTAAGATACAACCTAATCCTATATATTGGGTCCTGCCTCATTAACATAACTGCCTCTAATCCTGTGTAATTAACCTCAAAGAGGTTAGGATTTACAGCATCTAGGATACTCACATCAGACCACAAAATGGTGGACCAACCACATAATACTTGGAATCATGGCCTAGCCATGTTGACATATATTTTTGGGGGACACAGTTCGATCCATGACACCTTTACTTAAAAAAATAGAACATTTAACATCAGCAATATTTTTATAAAAACCTTAGAGTAACTCTTTTAGTTTACTCAGTCCTATGTAGTTAATTTTGTTTCCATACAGTTCTGGATCAACAGCAGTCTCTTAGTTTCTGCATAAGAGTTTTGGAGGTCTTAATTTAGCCCAACTGCAACCACATTTGAAATATTACAGTTCTTTTTATAAGTCTGATATAGTCCATTTTTGTTGAAGTATTTTGGTCAAGCATTTTCAGCGAGTCAGCAAAGTAAAAACTTATCTGCAAATGACAAAACTTAATTTGGCCATTGTTACGGATTGAATTGTGTCCTCCCAAAATGTGTATCAGTTTGGCTAGGTCATGATTTCCAGTGTTGTGTGATTGTCCACCATTTTGTCATCTGATGTGTTTTTCTAGTGTGTTGTAAATCCTACCTCTATGGTGTTAATGAGGCAGGATTAGAGGCAGTTATGTTAATGAGAGGACTCGATCTACAAGATTACATTGTATATGAGTCAATGTCTTTTGAGATATGGAAGGGACAGGTGAGCAGAGAGACTTGGGGACCTCATACCACCAAGAAAGCAGCCCCAGGAGCAGAGTGCGTCCTTTCTACCTGGGGTTCCTGCACTGAGAAACTCCTAGAGCAGGGGAAGATTGATGACAAGGATCTTCCCCCAGAACCAACAGAGAGAGAAAGCCTTGCCCTAGAGCTGGCATCCTGAATTTGTACTTAGAGCCTCCTAAACTGTGAGAGAATAAATTTCTTTTTGTTAAAGTCATCCACTTGTGGTATTTCTGTTATAGCACACTAGATAACTAAGACAGCCATGATGAACTTATGTTATCTCTTAAAAGTGAAAAAGCTGATGGGGACTAATTACAAAATTAATGCAGAGCCAAATAAAGTTAATTAAAAAAAGAAACTTTAGGCAGAATAAATTTCTAAATATAATGATTAACTTTATTTTCAAAGAGTTTCTGATGTAACATATTATAATCTTGAGGCATAACATTACATAGTCAGAATATGCTCAAGAACAAATTAAGACTATCAAGTCTTTAAACATCTGAATGGTAATAAAAATTTCATGGGTAAACGATGTGAATTGCCCAGTTAAAATAATTGACTTTGATGATACTAGACTCAAAGGAAACAAAGTTGTAGTTAACAACTGAAATAATAAAATTATGACATAATATTATGCATTTGTTGTCTAATAGAGAAAAACAAAAGAGGAAATACTAACACATACATATTTATTGCAAAGATTATCAGACACTTCTCCTGACTGGATAACACGTTCCATGTAACTTCACACATAAAAACCTTATCATTATATTTTCATCTTTTCCCTTTACAAGGTGGGAACAAATCTTCTGTGGCTTTCCATGAAATTTCAAAATTGTCAGGAGTTATCAAGGTCACAGAGATGGATATCTCAGAATGTTGTGTAGGCCTGTGCCTAGGCAACACTGAGTGCTTAAGCCCCTATATATGTAGCAGGTACTGGCCGATAATGTAAACCAAGTCTTATCTGTAACCCGGGAAACAGCATTACTTGCCTGTTGCTGATTTCACTTAGACAGTGATGTATTCTTCACTTGCACCCTTCTAGAGAACACAGCAGGATCAGAATGGAACAGAAAAATGAAAAGGCTTACAAGAAAGTTTGCTATGCAATTGAGCTTCTCTGAATCCATCAGAGAGGTTGTGTGGTCACCTTCTCAATGAAGGGCTGGTGTTTCTCTTAGGAATCTGGGGTGAATGTACCGTGTTTTCACCAACTTGGAGGAATGAATACCAGGAACTATCCACAGCCACAGGCGCATAAGCAAAAACTGTTTACTAATCAGTATGGAAATAGTTCAGATGCTCTATTTATGTGCATTATAATTAAGAGATCTCAACCACACAATCATTTTACAAGTGGTCTGTGTATGTTAGAGGGTAAGAGAAGAGCATCCAATAAAACATGTGTAGAAAGAATTATGTCCCTTCTCTAACCTACAAAGTTGAACAATAAATCTTGGTCGAAATAATTTTCTGACAGGAAGATGATAATTATATTAAGTGTATAAAGTTGAAAAACCAAAATTATAAGATGAGCAAAGTGGCTTTACATAAGTTACTGCTTGATAGAAACCTTATTTGCAATTGCTATTTAAAAAAAAATGCTTAAGATGCTTTAAAGATTCAAAAAGCTTCTAATGTATATGTATACACACACACATATACACATATGTATTCAGATTAACTGACTTAAGTGAAGAGGGAAAGTTGTATTTAGATACTGTACTTTAAAAACCTAGGGCATGTAAAATTTAACAAAAGACTTTGTTTTCAGGATATAATTTGATAAATATTTTAGTCTACATTAAGAAATAAGAGTTCCTTTTCTCTGAATTTGACCGAAACATGCTGGTTGGCAAGTGGCAGCTGGCATTCACAACAAATGATACTGCAAGAATACCTGGTTTTCCTTGTTTAACCAAAATCTTTGTTAATAGAGATGGCTCATCAACAATCAAATATAAGATATGGAATCTTCTGAAAGCATATAAGCTATTAAAGTGCAATAATTTATCCTAGAAAAAATAAAGCTAATTAATTATCAAGCAACTGTAAACTAAGAACACATTCATGCTCCAATTTTTTTTAAAATTTTTTTATTGTACTTTAGATGAAGGTTTACAGAACAAATAGTTTCTCATTAAACAGTCAGTACACGTATTGTTTTATGACCTTGGTTAACAACTCCACCACATGTCAACACTCTCCCTTCTCGACTTCAAGGACCTTTTTTTCGTGAAAATATACATAGCCAAATTAACACCATTTTGAAAGTTTCTGCATGTACAATTCAGTGACATCGATTACATTCTTCCAGTTGTGCTGCTATTCTCACTATCCTTTTCCAAATTATTCCATCAC
>NW_004444118.1:3862945-3864683 GCF_000243295.1 Trichechus manatus latirostris | reverse complement strand
ACAGCCCTCTGCCCAGCAATTCAGTCCCTCAGGGAGTTTGGAAGTGTCTATGGAGCTTCCATGACCTTTCCTTGTACAAGTTGTGGTGGCTTCCCCAGTAATGTGTATTGTCTTACCCTTCACCAAAGTTACTACTTATCTATTTAGTTCCCCCCCCAACTCCTCCCATCCCTCGTAACCAACAAAGATTGTTTCTTTTTGTGTGTAAACTTTTACATGAGTTATATAGTAGAGGTCTCATACAATATTTGTCCTTTTGTGATTGACTTATTTCACTCAGCATAATGTCCTCCAGTTTTGTTCCTCTTACTCTCCTTTGCTGAGTTCCTTTTGCTTGTGGATTTTTTTTCATTTCTTTTGTTTTTGTAGGTTTTGTTTTTACTGAGACTTTGGGTTTTTCTTCTTCATTTTTATGAGTAGGTTTGTTAACTTTCTTTGTGGTTACCATGAAATTTACCCTTATCTTCCTAGATTTGAACCTGTCTATTATTACTTGCTATTGCTTGACTTCCTCTCCATTAGAAGGTTCTACATCTACACCCTTTATTCCCTCTTTTATTGTTCTGATGCTTTTGTCATTTACAGATTAACCTCTCCGGTTCCCTTTTGTAATTCTTTTGGTTTTGCATAGTCCTTAAGAGTTCATTTCCTAGGTTGGTATCTGGCTAGTACAATCCTGTGTCCTATATTCAGCCTGTGGTCTGATGTTGTTTGTTCTCAGATCGAAGGACTTCCTTTAATAAGTCTGGTAAGTTTGGTGTGGTTTTTACATAGTCCCTTAATTTCTGTTTATCTGGAAATGACCTAATTTCACCATCATATTTGAACGAGAGTTTTGTAGGATATATTATTTGTGGCTAGCAATTTTTTTCTTTCAAGGTTTTATATATGGCATCCCATTGCCTGCTTGCCTGCATGGTTTCTGCTGAATAATCTGAGCTTAGTCTTATTGTTTCTCCTCTGTATGTGACCTTTTGTTTTTCTTGAGCTGCTCTCAGGATTCTTTGTTTGTCTTTGGTTTTAGCGAGTGTGATTATGATATGCCTTGGTGATTTTCTTCTGGGGTCTATCCTATATGGGGTTCGTTGAGCTTCTTGGATGGTCAGCTGTTCATCTTTCATGATATTGGGGAAGTTTTCTGTCAGCAATTCTTCAGTGATCCTTTCTGTGTCTTCCGTTTTCTCCCCCTGTTTTGGAACTCCGATCACTTGCAGATTTTTGCTTTTGATTGTATCCCACATAATTCTCAGGGTCTCTTCATTCTTCTTTGTTCTTTTTTTGGACTTTTCCTCAAATAGAGCTGTATCCAAGTGTTTGTCTTCAATCCCGCTGATCCTGTCTTCCACCGTTTGAAATCTGCTCCGCAACCCTTCTATGACACTGTCCATTTCTGAAATCTTGTTGCTCATCTTTTGGATTTCTAATTGTTGTTTTTGTGTAATTTCTGGTTGTGAATTCATTTTGGCATTTTGTTCCTGTATTATTTTCCTGAATTCTTCCATTTTTTGGTCTGTATTTTCCATGAATTTGTCTACCTTTTCCATGAATCTGTCTATTTTTTCCTGCTTTTTTTCTGCTTTTTGCTTCAACTCTTGGATAATTCTTAGTATTAGAGATTTGAATTCCCTATCAGGTAGTTCTAGTGCCTTTTCTTCCACTGGAAAGTCATCTGGTGTTTTATTTTGGATGCCTACTGGAACCATCCTGTCCTGTTTTTGTAAATGTTTTGATATTGTCT
>NW_004444118.1:3834320-3862845 GCF_000243295.1 Trichechus manatus latirostris | reverse complement strand
CACTGGAAAGTCATCTGGTGTTTTATTTTGGATGCCTACTGGAACCATCCTGTCCTGTTTTTGTAAATGTTTTGATATTGTCTGCTGTCTTTGGGGCATTCAGTAGTCATTTTTCTTGTTTATTGATTGTAGATTTATTTATTTCATCCTTTTTTTTTTTAATTTGGCTATCTGAGCAGGCGGGCTGTGTGTTCTTTGTTGTTTGCTTGTCTGTGGGCACGATACTTTTCACCTCCTTCCCCAGTTGGCAGGGTCAGTCACTCAGATATGGTACCTCAGGGCAGGTCTAGCTGAAGAGGAGTTGCTGGGATGGGTTGTTTGTTGCACTTACTACAGCCACCCGGGCAGGTTGGTAATCAGTGCAGGGCAGGTTTTGGTAGGCCGTGCCTGTGCTGCTTGGTGGTGTGATGTTAAATGCACAGTGCAGGTAGGCAGGATGGAGTGGGGAGATTGTGATGTGTGGAGCTAAGATGGTATGGGAGAGAGGAGAGAGGAACAGGAGCCAAAAACATACAAACAAAAAAGAATGCTAGGGGAGCTTGCCGTTGGAGTGGAGAGATAAGAGACTATGAAAAGGAGAAAAACAAAAAGGGGAAGAAGAAGAAAAAAAAGAAAAGAAAAGAATGAGTAAATAAAAATTAGAAAGACAAAAGAACAGCAAAGCTCCCGGGGATCCCACTGGTGCAGCTACGAGGTCTGAGGAAGTTGTTCCCAGGTGTTGAAGTATGGCCTGGCTAGGAGGCGTAGAGGTATTCAGCACCAGGGATCCAGGGGACAGGAAGAGAAGGAAGGTATAGAGAGATGAGATACTGAGTAATGAAGAAAGACAGAAAGGGAAAGAGGGAAAAGAAAACAAAACAAATTAAAAAAAAAGAAGAACAAGAAAAAACCCCTAAAAAACAGAAAAAAAAAACACAAAAAAAATGTGTTCCAGGATCCCTCTGCGTGTCTGTGCAAGCTGAGGGGGTAGGTCCCAAGCCGCACAGCACAGCCCGGCCAGAACAGGCTACCAACTCAAGAAAAGAAAAAGAAAACAAACAATTGAAAACAAACAAACAAACAAAAGCCCCAGGATCCCACCAGCATGGCAGCATGGACCGGGAAGCAGTTCCACACTTGAACGGAGCTCCACAGCCCCTCAGGAAGAAGCAAAGATGGTGCATGGAGCCAGGTATTTGAGCAAAAGGAGGGGGAGATGGTGAGAGGTAAGGAAGAAATTAAAAGAAGTGGGAAAAAGCAACACCAGCAGCCAACAAATGGCACTCAGGGTGTCAGCCAGTGCTGATGGGTGGAATCCAAGCAGCCGGTGCTTCCCGGCCAAGACACTGTGGCCTCGGGAAGCAGAGGAGGCCAAGCGGGGGTGAAGAAGGGTAGAGGTGGGAAAGAGTATATCGTTGTTCTGTCTCCTGCCGGAAGCTCCATGAAGCTGTTTTCTTGTACTCCCTATTTGCTGGTCTCTGATAGGAGTCCTAGATGGAAGATCCATGCTGCATTAGCTGATAGGGAACCTCTCCATGTATGTCTCCTAGCTCTCAGTTGTCTGTCAGTTTCTTATTCTATTTGGTGCTTGGCTGAGTTCTTTATCTCTTCATTTGATGTTTAGGATTTCAGGATTGCTGTTTTCTCTGTCTGGCTTAGTTTTTCGGATCTTGGGATGGCGTGGTGCTTCTGCCTAGAGCGCCAAGTTTGCTGGCAGTCTCTCATGCTCAAATTTTTGCTAAAATCATGAATCCAATCCTGTTTCTCAACTCAAGAGGTGTTATAGTCTCAAACCTCTAATTGGCCTAGAAAAATAAATGCACCGTGTTGTTTGAGTAGGAAAGGGGTGGATAAAAAGACTGACAACTTCAAAAGAAGCTGGAAATCATGGCTTTAAACCATCAAAAACAAATTTGCTATTTCAAACCATATGAAAAGGCTGATGTATTTTAACCTTAAATATTGCCCATTAACATTTGCAGTCAATACGTGATTTCACGCCAAGCGAAACTTCAGGTGTCACATGCTGAGCTTGTACCTGCTCTCACTCCTGTTGGTCAATTATTTCAATGGGCTTTCTGCCCAGAACCTGGCCACTGACTTAAGTATGCATTTCTCAGTTCACAATGTTAAATCCCTTCTGTTGCAAAGATAACAAAAAGTGCCCAGTGACAGACAATGTATTTCAGAGATAATGAGACTTTAACAACATTTTACTCAGGAACAATTCAGTTACAGAGAAATAATTCTGCAGGTATAAAATGTAAACACTTAACATAGACTTGTCAGGAGCAGCATCATTCTTGGTTACTCAACATATACATTGTGTATTGTATTGAAAATCAGTTATAGAAAAATGAAAGACTAAATAACCATAATTTACGCCTGCTTTGCCCAATGTGAAAAAACAGTCCTTAGAAAATTATATCCTATATATGGCTGTGTGCTGCTTTTGTGGTGTGGGGTGGGGAGATAAGATGGTAGTAGTAGACACCCAGCATCTTCAAAGATACGCGCCAAGTTATTCTGCCTTTTAAATGATGGGGACTGTCATGGATTGAATTGAGTCCCCCCAAAATATCTGTCAACTTGGTATTGTATGATTGTCTACCATTTTGTCATCTGATGTGATTTCCCTATGTGTTGTAAATCCTATCACTATGATGTAATGAGATGGATTAGTGGCAGTTATATGGATGAGATCTACAAAATTAGATAGTATCTTAAATCAGTCCCTTTTGAGATATAAAAGTGAGCAGAGAAACACGGGGACCTGTACCACCAAGAAAGCTGTGTCGGGAGCAGAGTGCACCCTTTGGGCCTGAGGTTCCTGCACAGAGAAGCTCCTAGACCAAGGGAAGATTGATGACAAGGACCTTCCTCCAGAGCTTCCTCCAGAGCTGACAGAGAGAGAAAGCCATCCACTGGAGCTGTTGCCCTGAATTTGGACTTCTAGCCTACTAGACTGTGAGAAAATAAATTTCTGTTTGTTAAAGCCATCCACTCGTGGTATTTCTGTTATAGCAGCACTAGATAACTAAGACAGGGACTTTGCCAAAATTCATGTAGGAAAGTCTACCAATTGTAACTAAATTAAGATAGGCAAGTAGCAAATACTGGAGGTTTCTTAACGTGTTCATCATTTACAGTAGTTGTTCCTGAATATAACTGGCTACATGTTATTTTCCCTCACTCCTCTGGGGTTATGTCATTGATAAGCACATAAGCCTGAAGGATAGTATCATGAACAAAACATCTGAAATAAATTCTAATAAAAAAACCATAAAAATCTTAAATAATTCATGATATAGGCAAGTCACCGCATAATAGCTGCTTTAATAAACAAAATCTCAGAAATTCTTTAAAAAAAAATTAGCGGCATAATTAAAGCAAATATGCAAACATTTTAAACCATAAAATAATTAGGTTTACATTATACAGTTAATTATGACAACAACAACAACAAAAAATAGTTCTGTTGCTGTTTTTAAACACCACTTAAGTTTTGAACTACAGTACTTGAAATTAAAAAAAAAAAAACTACTACAAAATGAATTCCAAAATTTTGAAAAATCACCAGGAAAAAAGACCACTGAATTGTTTTCAAAGTGGTTCTCCTGGGGCTGCAGAGGCAAGTTGCAGCCCTGAAGGTTAGGCCATGGAGGCCAGATTCTACTCCCAACCCCTTCCTGCCTCATAAATAAAAAAAACCAAACCCATTCCGGATGAGTCAATTCCTTCTAGGACAGATTAGAACTGCCCTATAGGGTTTCCAAGGAGTGGCTGATGGATTCAAACTGCCAACCTTTTGGTTAGCAGCAATGGCTCTTAACCCCTTTCACCACCAGGGCCCCTCTAGCTTCATTGTCAAGAAAAGTTTTACAATCTCAGTTCGTTTGCATATGTCTGGGATGGCCTAAGTAATCTGAAAGACAAAAGACACTGTAATTTTTCAGGAACCAATTTCTTTTCAGGATAAAGTTTCTATTTTTTCCCTAAATAAAACACATTTCATATAATATCTAGCCTAAGTTGCTTATGAAGATTTTGCCTTTTTTTTAAGAAACTGCTTATAAGATTGGCATAGAACAAAACATAAAAGCCTTTGTTAGATCAAAATCACTTCTATTAATTCCTGGGAGTATTAGGACTACTAAACTTATAAGCACTTATTTACCATTAAACTAATCAGAGTAAGTACTTATATGAAGAAATATGATCTAATAGTATCATATGGAAGTAGGAAATTATTATATTTTCATAACCCTGTCTTTGCATGCTTTATAGGATCCTTTAGATAAGCAGTGTCATAGATTAAATTGTGTCCCCCAAAAATATTTGTCAACTTGGCTAGGCCATGATTCTCAATATTGTGTGATTGTCCCCCATTTTGTCACCTGATGTGATTTTCCTATGTGTTAGAAATCCTGTCTCTATGATGTTGATGAGATAGGATTAGTGGCAGTTATATTGATGAGGCAGGACTCAATCTACAAGATCAGATTGTGTCTTAAGCCAATTTCTTTTGAGATATAAAAGAGAGATGTGAGCAGAGACAGAGGGAGACCTCATACGCCAAGAAAGAAACACTGGGAGCATAGTGCATCCTTTGGACCTGGAGTCCCTGCACTGAGAAGCTCCTAGACAAGGGGAAGATTGACGACAAGGACCTTTCCCCAGAGCCAACAGAAAAATGAAGACTTCCCCTGGAGCTGGCACCCTGAATTCAGACTTCTAACCTGCTAGACTGTGAGAGAATAAATTTTTCTTTATTAAAGCCATCCGCTTATGGTATTTCTGTTACAGAAGCACTAGAAGACTCAGAGAAGCTGCTGAGAATAATAGTTCCTCTTTAAGCCCGTGTTATGTCAATTAAATAAACAATTCATTTAGTACACCTTTCAGATACATTGACAAAGCCTTAGCTTCAAAGTTCCCCAGAGGAAAGAAAAGACAATGCACATGGGAACTCATTTTTCTAAAATGGAAGGAAAAAAAGCAGATGGAAACTCATTTCCCTAAAGTGATCACTGAAATTCTAAATTGCTTCTAACGTAGTGTTTTGAACATGAACCCCAAACCAGCGTCCTGGTAGGGGGTAAATCCAGGCTCGTTTATCAAGGACGTTAATAATTAAGTTGAAACATTGGTTTCCCAGAGTCAAATAAAATTCCTAGCAGGGAGTCACTCCTCTGGTATAAAATTCCTCTCTATTTTGTACATTTTACTTCATCACCTTGTTTAACCACATTGGCTAGAGTATCTGGTACTATGTTAAATACTGATTGAGCTATGGGAATCCTTGTCTTGCATGTTCGCTTTGGGTTAATATGGCTATATTTTATTATGTTAAGGAAATTTGTATCAATTCCTTTCTGTAGAATATTATGAAGAGATTGTATTTCTTTGCTATTTATATTTTTAACCTTTCTGAATCACTCTGTTTTATGTGTGACTCTTCTCTGTAACACAGAACTGAGTTTTGTTATGTATTTCAATCTAAAAATTTTTCTTTTAATTGAGTGAGTTTAACTTATTTACGTTTCATCATATGTCAGCAATGTATGTCCTTAGTTTTTATTATCTTTTCACTTAAGTGTATACATATATGTATATGTGTGTGTATAGCAAAAACCCATGCCAAACTTGTTACTGTCGAGTCGATTCTGACTCATAGCAACCCTACAGGACAAAGTAAAACTGCCCAATAGAGTTGCCAAGGTTATGATCTTTACAGAAGCAAACTGCCAAATCTTTTTCCTGAGAGAAACTGGTGGGTTTGAACCACCCATCGTTTGTTTAGCAGCCGAGCACTTAACCACTGCGCCACTAGGGCTCCTTATGTGTGTGTATGTTGTTGTTGTTAGGTGCCATCGAGTCAGTTCTGGCTCATAGCGACCCAGTGTAACATAGAAAGAAACACTTCCCAGTCCTGCACCATGCTCACAGTCGTTTTTACTCTGAGCCCATTGTTGCAGCTGCTGTGTCAATCCATCTTATTGAGGGTCTTCCTCTTTTTCTCTGACCCTCTACTTTACCAAGCATGATGTCCTTCTCCGGAGACTGATCCCTCCTGACAACATGTCCAAAGTATGTAAGATGTAGTCTCTCCATACTTGCTTCTAAGGAGCATTCTGGTTGTACTTCTTCCAAGACAGATTTGTTCGTTCTTTGGCAGCCCACGGTATATTCAATATTCTTTGCCAACACCACAATTCAGAGGAGTCAATTCTTCTTTGGTCTTCATTATTCATTGTCCAACTTTCACATGCATATGAGGCGATTGAAAATACCATGGCTTGAGCCAGGTGCAACTTCGTCTTCAAGATGACATCTTTGCTTTTCAACACTTTAAAGAAGACTTTTGCAGCAGATTTGCCCAAGGCAATGCATCTTTTTATTTCTTCATGCTGCTTCCATGGGTGTTGATTGTGGACCAAGTAAAATGAAATCCTTGACAACTTCAATCCTTTCTCCATTTATCATGATGGTGCTTATTGATCCAGTTGTGAGGATTTTTGTTTTCTTTATGTTGAGGTGTATCTTAGTCATTTAGTGCTGCTCTAACAGAAATACCACAAGTGGATGGTGTCATGGGTTAAATTATGTCCCCCAAAAAATGTGTGTATCAATTTGGCTGGGCCATGATTCCTGGTATTGTGTGATTTTCCCATATGTTGTAAATCCTGCCTCTATGATGTTAATGAGGGAGGATGTGTGGCAGTTGTGTTAGTAAGGCAGGACTCAATCTACAAGATTGGATGGTGTCCTGAGGCAATCTCTTGAGATATAAAAGAAAGAAGTGAGCAGAGAGATGGGGGACCTCATACCATCAAGAACGCTGTGCCAGGAGCAGAGCGCATCCTTCTGACCTGGAGTCCCTGCACAGAGAAGTCTAGGTGAACGCTGATGAGAAGAAGGCTGACAGAGAGATAATGCCTTCCCCTGGAGCTGATGCCCTGAATTTGGACTTCTAGCCTACTTTACTGTGAGGAAATAAACTTCTCTTTGTTAAAGCCATCCACTTGTGGTATTTCTGTTATAGCAGCACTAGATGACCGAGACAGACGGCTTTAACAAAGGAGAAGTTTATTCTTTCACAGTCCAGTAGGTTAGAAGTCCAAATTCAGGGCATCAGCTCCAAGGGATGCTTTCTCTGTCGGCTCTGGAGGAAGATCTGTGTTATCAATCTTCCCTTGGTCTGGGAGCTTCTCTGCCCAGGAACCTCAGGTCCAAAGCATACGCTTTGCTCACGGCTCTGCTTTCTTGGGGTATGAGGTTCCCATGTATCTCTGCTCAATTTTCTCTTTTATGTCTCAAAAGAGATTGGCTTCAGATACTATGTAATCTTGTAGATCTCATCAATATAACTGCCGCTAATTCATCTTATTACATCATTGTGATAGAATTTACAACACATGGGGAAATCACATCAGATGACAAAATGGTAGACAATCATACAATACTGGGAATCATGACCTAGCCAAATTGACAGATATTTTTGGGGGACACAGTTCAATCCATGACAAAGTGTAATCCATACCGAAGGCTGTGGTCCTTGATCTTCATCAATAAGTGCTTCAAGTCCTCTTCACTTTCAGCAAGCAAGGCTGTGTCATCTGCATAACGCAGGTTGTTAATGAGTTTTCCTCCAGTCCTGATGCCCTGTTCTTCTTCATACAGTCCAGCTTCTCAGATCATTTGCTCAGCATACAGGTTGAATAGGTACGGTGACAGGATACAACACTGACACACACCTTTCCTGACTTTAAACCCATGCAGTATCCCTTTGTTGTGTCCAAACAACTGCCTCTTGATACATGTACAGGTTCCTCATGAGCACAATTAAGTGTTCTGGATTTCCCATTCTTCACAATGTTATCCATAACTTGTTATGATCCAAACAGTTGAAGACCTTTGCATAGTCAGTAAGGACAGGTAAACATCTTTCTGGTATTCTCTGCTTTCAGCCAGGATCCATCTGACATCAGCAATGATATCCCTGGTTCCATATCCTCTTCTGAATCTGGCCTAAATTTCTGGCAGTTCCCTGTCAACATACTGCTGCAGAGGCTTTTGAATGATCTTCACAAAATTTTACTTGCATGTGATATTAATGATATTGTTTGATAATTTCTGCATTCGGTTAGATCACCTTTCTTGGGAATAGGCATAAATATGGGTCTCCTCCAGTCAGTTGGCCAGGTAGCTGTCTTCCAAATGTCTTTATATATAGACGAGTGAGCACTTCCAGCACTGCATCCGTCTGTTGAAACATCTCAATGGATATTCGTCAATTCCTGGAGCCTTGTTTTTCAGCAATGCCTTCAGTGCAGCTTGGACTTTTTCCTTCAGTACCCTAGGTTCCTGATCATATGCTACCTCTTGAAATGGTTGAACATCGACCAGTTCCTTTTGGTATAATGACTGTGTGTTCCTTCCATCTTCTTTTGAGGCTTCCTGCATCGTTCAATATTTTCCCCATAGAATCCTTCATTATTGCAACTCGAGGCTTGAATTACTTCTTCCGTTCTTTCAGCTTGAGAAATGCTGAGAGTGTTCTTCCCTTTTGATTTTCTATCTCCAGCTCTTTTCACATGTCATTATAATACTTTACTTTGTCTTCTTGAGCTGCCCTTTGAAATCTTCTGTTCAGTTCTTTTACTTCATCATTTCTTCCTTTTGCTTTAGCTACTTGACGTTCAATGGCAAGTTTCAGAATCTCTTCTGACATCCATTTTGATCTTTTCTTTCTTTTCTGTCTTTTTAATGACCTCTTGCTTTCTTCATGTATGATGTCCTTGAGGTCATTCCACAACTCCTCTGGTCTATGGTCATTAGTGTTCAACGCATCAAATCTATTCTTGAGATGGTCTCTAAATTCAGGTGGGATATACTCAAGGTCATACTTTGGCCCTCTTACACTAATTCTAATTTTCTTCAGTTTCAACTTGAACTTGCATATGAGCAATTGATGGTCTATTCCTCAGTTGGCCCCCAGCCTTGTTCTGACTGATGAAATTGAGCTTTTCCATCACCTCTTTCCACAAATTTAGTCGATTTGATTCCTGTGTATTCCATCTGGCAAGGTCCACGTGTATAGTTACCATTTATTCTGGTGAAAAAAGGTATTTGCAGTGAAGAAGTCATTGATCTTGCAAAACTCAATCATACAATCTCCAGCATCGTTTCTGTCACCAAGGTCATATTTTCCAACTACCGATCCTTCTTGTTTTCAACTTTCACATTCCAATCACCAGTAATTATCAATGCATCCTGATTGCATGTTTGATCAATTTCAGACTGCAGAAGCTGGTAACAATCTTCAGTTTCTTCATTTTTGGCCTTAGTGGTTGGTGCGTAAATTTGAATAACAGTTGTAGTAACCGGTCTTTATTGTAGGTGTATGGATATTATCCTATCACTGACAGCATTGTATTTCAGGATAGATCTTGAAATGTTCTTTTTGACCATGAACGTAATGTCATTCCTCTTCACATTGTCATTCCTGGCATAGTAAACCATATGATTGTCCGATTCAAAATGGGCAATACCAGCCCATTTCAGTTCATTAATACCTAGGATATCGATGTTTATGTGTTCCATTTCATTTTTGATGATTTCCAATTTTCCTAGATTCATACTTCATACATTCCGTGTTCTGATTATTAATGGATATTTACAGCTGTTTCTTCTCATTTTGAGTCTTGCCACATCAGCAAATGAAGGTCCTGAAAGCTTGACTCCATCCATGTCATGAAGGTCAACCCTACTTTGAGGAGGCAGCTCTTCCTCAGTTGTCTTTCCAAGTGCCTGCAAACCTGGGAGGCTCATCTTCTGGTACTATATCAGACAATGCTCTGCTGCTATTCATAAGGTTTTCACTAGCTAATTCTTTTCAGAAGTAGACTGCCGGGTCCTTCTTCCTAGTCTGTCTTAGTCTGGAAGCTCAGCTGAAACCTGTCTGCCATGGGTGATCCTGCTGGTATCTGAATACTGGTGGCATAGCTTCCAGCATCGCAGCAACACACAAACCCCTACAGTACCACAAACTGACAGACATGTGAGGGAAGTGTGTGTATAGGTCTGTGTATATGTGTAATTCTTCAGGAATTCAGGAAGTTTCATATTCCTAATGGTTTTCTTTATAATATAAACCTTATTTAATACCTTTAGTACTATTTCTTTAGTACTCATTTTCCTACTGTGAACAATGATTGTTTCTTCCCCTCTCCCCATACCCTTCAGTCTCCTCTACCTCTTAATATGAGTCAATTAAATTAAGGTGATGTTCAGCTTTGTATTGATAATCTAAATAATTAATGTTTGAGTGTATTTGTCAGGTTGAGACTATCTTTTAAGTCCGTGGTACATATGAAACAGTTAACTTATTCTAGCTCCTATCATCTTTTCCCTTTTCTCCCTCCATTTTTTATTTATCATTTCTACACTGTAAGATTATTTAACATTTACAATCTGTTCTGTTTCTCCTATCTGCCCTTTTTTTTTTTGAATAGTAAATTAGAGTGTTTCATGCTGTAGTCAGCCTGTTCTCCAAGTTTTTGTTGTTAGTTGCCATTGAGTAAGATTCCAACTCATGGAAACTTTATGTATAACCAAATGAAACATCACTTGGTCCTGTGCTAGCCTCACAACTGTTGGTATGTTTCAGTCGGTTGTTGAAGTTATTGTATCAATCCATCTCAAGGAGGGTTTCTCTCATTTTTGCTGACCATCTACTTTTCCAAACAAAATGTCTGTTCTAACAAATGGTCTTTCCTTATGATGCGTCCAAAACAAGCAAGATGAAGTCTTTCTTTGTTTCTAAGATCTGCCCTTTTTTTTAAAGTCTTTTCTTCCCCCTGTGGTTAAATACATTTAATGTTCATTGTCTTTTCTTTTGCTGCAGTTTCCCCAGTTTCTTCCCTGCGGGCTGAAGTTTATTCTCTAGGGATTTCTTCATGATTGGTTCCCACTTGCCTTGAGTTCCTGCACTTCCAAAACTGTTCCCTTCATTCTTGAATGATTGCTTGTCAAACACTCCCTTTCCTCAAGGATATTGTGTTGCTCTAATGTTTTATAATGTCGAATCTTAATGAGATCTGAGGCCAGCCTACTTTTTCTCCTCTCTCCTTAGTGCCTATATTGGAGCCCTGGTGGTGCAGTCATTAAGAGCAAAAGGTTGGCAGCTCAAATCCACCAGCTACTCCTTAGAAACCTTGTGGGGGCAGTTCTACTCTGTCCTATAGGGTCGCTATGAGTTGGAATCAACTCAATGGTACTGGGTTTGGTTTGTTTGTTTGTATTGTCTAAGTGTCTATATTTTTTGCCTGACTGCTCAAAGTTTTCTTTATTTTTGAAGACCATTAATATTGTTATGATAGCTCTGTTTTGACCATTCTGGGTCATTTCCTTTGGGAACATGTTGTAGTGTTTCAATTTCTTTTAGTAATTTTTCTTGAATTAAATCTTCAGAATTGTTCTGTTCCATTATTTTGCTTAATTTGAGGAGTCCAATTATGTGTATTTTGGTTTGCCTTTGCTTGTCTTCTCTATATTTCATAGTAGCTTCTTGGGCCTCCCACATTTTTTCAGCTTTACTGTTTTGCAGGCTCACATTTAATTTCCTCCTTTGCTTTTTGGAGTCTCTTCACTTGGTTCATGCATTTCTGATTTCTTAATAGATATGGGTCCTAGATGTTCCAAAGTTTTGTCATAATTTTGTTCTGTTCTTTGATGACACATTTCTACTGAGTATTATTTATCCTTTCCATATTAAAAAAAACAAACAAATTTGGTATTTGTTTTATAGGGCAGTATTCAGTAATGGTCAAGAACATAGGCCGCAAAGAGAGTTTGCTTGGCTTCTACCCTGGCCTCTGCTGCTTACTAGTTGTGTGACACTGGGCAAATCACTTAAGCTGAGTGCCTCAGTTTTCTCATCTGTAAAAAGTCGATAATAATAGTACCTGTCTTTTCAGTTGGGTGTCTCTCACTTTTCTTCAGTTAAGTTCAGACAATAAATCTGCTGGAATATGTTAGGTGCAGTCCACTGGTTGAGTGGGTTGGTGGGGTAGAGGTGAAGGGAGCATCTTTTTTTTTTAATTGCACTTCAAGTGAAGGTTTACAGAAGAAATAGTTTCTCATTAAACAGTAGTACACATATTGTTTTATGACATTGGTTAACAACCCCACGACATGTCAACCCTCTCCCTTCTCGACCTTTTTTTTTTTTTGGTGAAAATATACATAGCCAAAGATACACCATTTCAAAAATTTCTACATGCACAGTTCAGTGACATCAACTACGCTCTTCCGATTGTGCTGCTATTCTCACTTTAGATGAAGGTTTACAGAACAAAATAGTTTCTCATTAAACAGTTAGTACACATGTTGCCATATGAATGGTTAACCTCACAACACATCAACACTATCCTTACTCAACCTTGGGTTCCCTATCACCAGCTTTCCTGTCCCCTTCTGCCTTCTATCCCTTGTCCCTGGACTGCTGTGCCTCATTAGTCCTGTTTAGTTTTATGGGGCTGTCCAATCTCCGGCTGAACAGTGAAGCTCGGAAGTGGCTTCACCACTGAGCTAAAAGGCTGTCTGGGGGCCATACTTTCGGGGTTTCTCCAGTCTCCTTTAGGCCAGTAAATCTGGTCTTTTTTTTGTGTGTTAGAATTTTGTTCTACATCCTTCTCCAGCTCTGTCCAGAGCCCTGTGTTGTGATCCTGGTCAGAGCAGTCGTTGGTGGTAGCCGGGCACCATCTAGCTGTACTGGACTCAGTCTGGTGGAGGCCTTGGTAGCTGTGGTCCATTAGTCCTTTGGACTAATCTTTTGCTTGTATCCTGTTCTCTTCATTCTCCCTTGCTCGAAGGGAGCAGCTTGGTGAAGTCTAGCTGTTTTTGTTATTGATCTTTCTGTTCTCATCCTCCACCTTGCACTCCTGGGCTAAGATGGACATACTTTATCATGTTAAAGAAATTTTTATCAATTCCTATTTATAGAATATTATAAAGAGATTATATTCCTTTGCCTATTTATATTTTCAACCTGTGGTTTTTAGTACCTCAAATTCTAGCAGTTATCTGGAATTCTTTAACCAAAATGATGTATTTTGTGTCGGTTATTCCCCTCCCCCCAGGCCGTTTTTAGTCTTCTCTGGGTTAGCATGTCAGTTAACAGTTATCTAACTGCTTTCCAGCTTCCAGAACTTGGTTAATATTTCTCATCTGCTGATTTCTCTCTAGTTATCTTTATCCTTGTAAGTTTATGATTTTATTTCTTCTATCATTCTGGAGAGGTTTTAGGAAGGCCCAGAAATAAATGTATGTCTTCTATCTTCCGGATTTAAAAAGTAGCAGTCTCAGTAATTTTGAATATATAGGTGAGGGCTGCCTGTGTTCTGGCCATGATAATACATAGCCTGGATCTCTGGAACAAGCCTCCCCAGCTGCCTCCATTCTAGCCTTAGGCCTCTTTTTAGATCTGCTTTAAACAACCTCTCACTGGTCCAATTAGCCCTCAGGGTAGACACTGAAATCCTAAATAGAAGTCTCTCCTGTTTCATGCTACATTTCCCATGGATTCATTCTTTCATCTCTAGGACTTTGAACATGCTGTTCCTTTTCCTAAATTGCTTACCTTTCCCTCCTTTCCCCTCCCTGACCCCACAAGCCTGTGCTGTGTGTCTCTGCCACACAGTCTCATGGGATCCAGTACTTTCCCAGTTGTGTCACTTGCCACACAGTATTGTGGCTGTGTTTCTTATTAGGGAAGTAGAGGTGCTGTATCTGTCAGGCCCATTCTGTTTAGTGAATGGTGATGTTAGACATTCTATTACTCATTTGGCCATACTTCATTTGTCTGTCTCTAAATAGGTAACTAGGATTTAAAAACCACCTCCTTCTGTGGAAGCTTAAATTGTTAGAATGCAAAAGATTTTTCTTGTAGGTATGTTTATTCTTTTTAAAACTTTTGTTTTTACTTGACTTATGCTGTAAGAGAAATCACTAGTTTTTCAAAACTTTTTTTTTTTATTATAAAGACAGTACATGTTCATGTAAAAATAAGGAACTAAACTAACAATGGAAGAGTGTAAACTTCTCTTCCCCTTGCCAGTTCTATTTCTCAGAAGTTAAAACTTGTAACAGTTAATGTTTTAACTCACTACAGGGATCATGTTATTCACAGTGACCTGCACCAGCATATATACAACATATTTAATCTGCCATCATTTTATGCCTACATTCACACATTTGTAGTTGCTAGGAAGCCATACTGCCTGCCAGCCCAAATTTTACTGAATAGTTCATGTGAAGCATAAAGAGCCCCAGCCCTGGAGCTGCTTTTTCTAATTAAACTTTTCCCAGTGTAATGGACAGATCTGAGTTACTTTAAGCTTTTGGAGATCTTTGGCCACAACAGCAAGATAGAAATTCATACTCCTTGGGAGAAGTCAGAGGTGATAACTTTACTTATCTGTTATGGATTGAGTTGTGTCCCTCAAAAGTCCTAACCCCCAGTACCTGTGAATGTGACTTTGTTTGGAAATAGGGCCTTTGAAAATGCGGTCGGTTAACATGAGATCATACTGGAGTAGGGTGGGTCCTAATCCAATTTGAATGGTCTCCTTATAAAAGAGGAAAAGAGATGGCCACGTGACCATGGAGGAAAAATTGGGCTGATGCAGCTGTAAGCCAAGAAACACCAACAATCACTGGCTGGCATCAGAAGCCAGGAGAGGCATGAAACAGATTCTCAGAGCTTGCAGAAGGAACCAACTCTACTGACACCTTGATTTTGTACTTCTAGCCTCCGAAACAGTGAAAATAAATTTCTGATGTTTTAAGCCACCCAGTTTGTGGTACTTTATTACAGCAGCCCTGGGAAACTAATATATCATCCTTGAAACTTTTAGACTTTTTTTTTTAATCTCCATAAGCACTTGCTTGCCTCTTACATTTAGGGGCCAGTGAGAGCTTTCTACTCTATGAAGTTAGACACTTGCATCACAGTCCCTTCCTTTACAAATTGTCGTCTAATGTTTACAGTGCTTGGTTTCTTTTTTTTTCTCCTACTAATATTCATTTGAAAAATCTCAAACTTATGTAACAATCGAAAGAGAATACAACAAACATCCATATATCCTTCACCTAGCTTCACCAATTGTCAACATTTGGCTGCATTTGCTTTCTCTTTTAAAGATACAGACATCATGTAATTTACCCCTAAATACCTTAGTATGTATCTTCCAAAAGGACATTCTCCTTTATAAACACTATAGCATAATTCCTAATGAATTAAACATTTATATAATAATGTAGAAAAACCCTGATGGCTTAGTGGTTAAGTGCTACAGCTACTAACCAAAAGTTCAGAGGTTCAAATCCACCAGGTGCTCCTTGGAAACTCTATGGGGCAGTTCTACTCTGTCCTGTAGGGTCGCTATGAGTCGGAACTGACTCGATAGCAATGGGTTTTTAATAATGTAATCTAATACACAGTAATCTCCTTTACAGCTTTTTTTTTTTTTTAAATCCAACATCTAAGAATCAGTATTTAATGTTCCTTTAAACTAGAACAGTCTTTCTGCATTTATTGATTGACTGTTTTTCACGACATTGACAGTTATGGAATCTAGGCCATAGGACTCCTTGATGTTTCCTGTCACTGTGTTCCACTTAGGACAGTGGGTAAGAGCAAGTGCTCTAGAGTCAGATTGCTTAGATTCTAACCTGGGCTCTGCAGTTTAATTGTTAATCCTACACAAGTTATTTCTTTTCTCTAATCTTCCTTTTCCTCATGAATGTTCCACCATCTGGATTAGTTGGATTACATTCCTCAAGATTACTTTTAGGTTAAACCTAGGCAAGAACACCACACAAATCATGTCTGTAATCCTATTGCATTGCATCAGGAAACATTTGAAGCTAGTATGTCCCATTACTGATGGTAATACATTTGCTCACAGGATTAAGGTCACACCTACTTTGTATTAGTGGCCTGTGAGGTGAGACTTTAAGACCACATGAATATTGTTTCCCAACAACCTTTCATTCAATTGATGACTTTTGCCTAAGTCAGTTACATTGTTTGTTGCAAAATGGTAATTTTCTTATTCTATTGTTGTTAGCTGCCCGTCCAGTCGCCCGACTCATGGAGACCCCACGTGTTACAAAGTAGAACTGTGCTCCAAAGAGTTTTCTTGCTTGTAATCTGTATGGAAGCAATTTGTCAGGGTTTTCTTTTGTGGAGCTGCCAGGTGGGTTTGAACTCCCAACCGTTAGGTTAGCAGCAGATTGCAAACCCCTTGCGTCACTCAGGCTCCTTTTTTCTAAATCTGGAACTCCTATATTTTTCAGCTGGCTTTCTTCTGTAATGAGGAACACCTCCCCACCTCTTACCCTTTTAAGAAAAATATCACTACAGAATCTTTTATTAAATTTTTTAAATTAATATATAGATTCTTTTTTTTGTCATGTTTTATAAGCTATCACTATCATTATTCTTCCTGATGCTCAAAAAAACCCCAAATTTGGCTTTTATGTCCTTATGACATATTGCCATTAGTGTTTGAACACATCGTTGCTTTCTGGTGTAAGAAGTTATTTCAGGCTCACCTTATACTTACCCTGCCCTAGACCTAGAACCAGCCATTTCTCCAAGGATCCTTGGTCCTTTTTAGCGGGAAATGGTATATGGGCACAGGTTTTAAACTGTCTTTAGAAAAATATTTCGGTTCAATGACCTTGAGTTATCCCCATTATACCATATCTGCATTCCCAACACTACTATTGTAACCCTGAGGTTTTCCTTCTCATTGAGATTTTCAGCACAGCTGCTTTGGGACTATTGGGTGATGAAGAGTGTGGATGGCTTCAGAGGAAAGGGCAATAGACCTGATGGTGCCAAGGTATTCCTAGTGTTTGTGGAACAGTAGTCCCATTTCCGCATTAGTTACCTCAGAACATGGCCTCTGTGGACACCAGTACTTCAGTTCCTGGTTTGGGGCCTCATGGGCATGATACAATTAATAATCCTCAGTGTGTGTGAATTTTGTCAGTTTTTGAAACCTCTTTACCAACCTCTTTAGGAACAGGCAGGGAGGCAGATCACTGGTGTCCCTCTCAGTTTTGGCCCTCCATTTCTTTCCCTCATCTCCACATGCCTACTATTTGCCTGCACTCTTGGGTTCAACATTATTTAACTGCAGTTAGGGGCTCCCTGCGAGAAATGTCTCCACTGCTTTCTGCTTCTTATTTTATCCCTGTGTTTCAATGAAACAGTGGTTAAGATAAGAGTTTTGGAGTCATTCTGTCTGGACTCCAACCTGGGCTCCACAGTTTACTCATTGTGTGACTTTAGACAAGTTTCTTAACTGTGTCTTCCTTTCTTCATCTATAAAAAGGGGACAATCATGTCCACTTTGATATATAGAGTCTCCAGGCTACCAAAGTCTGACTTACATACAACCCATAGTTACAAACCAACCCCATAAAGCCTATTATATTAAAAATTCAAGGTACGTACAATGGTTCGTAATAACAAACGGGTGCTACTTTGTGATGCACATTAAAACATTATTATTACTGTACTATTATGTTAAAGATAGAAGAGTTTCTTTAAAGGTTTTTATGCATAGAAAGACACACTATATACTATATACTAAGACAAACATTTGACTAACTGGCATTAGATACGAACCTTACCTAACTTCTGACTTATGTACAAACTTGGCTTACAGAAAGATTTAGGAACATAATTTGTTTGTAATCTGGGGATTGCCTGTACATTCAGATCCCATGGGGGATCTTGTTAAAATGCAATTCAGTAGGTCTGGTGTAGAGTCCCTGGATGGTATAAATACTTATACAGGCTGAGTCCCTGGATGGTATAAATAGTTATACAGGCTCAGCTGTTAACCAAAACTTTGGAGGTTCTAGTTCACCCAGACACACCTCAAAAGAAAGACCTGGTGACCTACTTCTTAAAAATCAGCCATTGAAAACTCTGTGGAGCACAGTTCTACTCTGACACTCTAGTTTTTCAGAGTAGATCACCAGGCCTTTCTTGTTTTAGCCTGGAAGTTCTGCTGGAACCTGTTCAGCATCAGCAACATGCAAGCTTTCACTTGCAGGAATCAAACCAAGGTCTTCCACATGGAAGGTAAGAATTCTACCCTCAAATATGCCCACATTCTAATCCCCAGAATCTGTGAATGTTACTTTATACAGCAAAAGGGACTTTACAGATGTGCTTAAATTCAGCATTTTGAGATGGTAAGATTATCCTGGATTATCCAAGGTGGGTCCAATGTAATTACAATGGTCCTTTTGAGAGAGTTACAGAAAGAGTCATAGTTAGAAGAGATGTGATGACAGAAGCAGAGATTGGAATGATATACTTTGAAGATGGAGGAAAAGGCCACAGCAAAAAAAATACAGGTGGCTGCTAGAAGCTAAAAAAAGACAAGAAAATGGATTCTTCCCTAGAGCCTCTGGAAGGAACCAGCCCTGCTGACACCTTGAATTTAGCCTAGTGAAACTGATTTCTTTTGTCCTCCCTAACTGTAAGAAAGTAAATTTGTGTTGTTTTAAGCCACTTTTTCTTCTTTCTTTTAAGTTTTACATTTGTGGTAATTTGTTACAGCGGCAACAGGAAACAAATACAGTTACCAAATGTAGTCCCTTCACATCTGTTGGGAAGGTGTCTACCCCATAGGTCTGAGCTCATGCATAAATTGATATTCCATAGGAGAGACTTTTTTCTTTTTCTTTTTTTAATTTGGTACCCCTTCTACTGAAGATGTAGAACAGAGAGTGTCAATTTAGAAGAACTTGAAAACATAACAGATGCTAGGTATGAGATCTTTTTTAAAAGCTCCCTAGGATTGTGAACATCATGTGCAAGCAAGGTTTAAAACTTCTCATGTAGATGGACAAGTGAGAGGAATTGTGTATCCGTTGTTCCCTGAGCCTTAAACCTGTGAATTCTGCATACAGTGGTTGAGCTCAAACTGCTAAAATAACCTATCCTAATAAATGTATAGTCAGGAAATGCATGGCTGAAGAAATGAAATGACTCAATTGCCTCAAGATGATCAGGGCATAATCTCAGGTCACACTGGGAAAATCTATTACAAGTAAAACCATGGATGGAACAATTTTTATCATAATCAGTGTTAATCACCAGGCTACAGCAATGAATTATAAGCTGCATTATAAATACATATTTTTTATTGTAGTAGAAGTTCTGTAGGAACTTTAGTAAAAAGAGGAATAAAATCGAACCAGAGGCCATTCTGAGTGACAATCCACACACAGAAATGCATAGTTTCCATACACAGAAATGCATAGTTTCTATAAAGCAAAGAAATATCTGCCAGCCTAAGACTGAACATAAATAATTTACTAGGCTAAAGCTAGAACCTTTCCTTCTATAGATGTGTCCTGTATTCTTGCTGCTACATAGTATGCTTTCAGCTAAGAGAAATGAATCTATCTAAGAGAGATGGAAAACTATTTTGGGCAGGCCATAAAGAGAAAAATCCAGACATGGGAGGAGCCACATCAAATACTGATGTCAGTACCTAACCCATTAGCAGTCAGACAGAAATTAGGAGAGAAGTCTCATGCTCCCTCCATGTGTCTGCAAAAGGACTCTCCAGTAAAATCTCTGGCTCATAGAAAATTCTCAATCAATGTTCACTTCGTGAATAAATAACTGTATGAACTGATTCCACCATAAATGGAAGAGATGGCAGCTTACTGAAAAATTCTATGGACGTCCCTTACACAACACTTCCATAAAAATGAAAAGAGTAAGTTAATCCTTTCATGGTGAATGCCAATCCAACCACATATTCATGGAGAATGTTCCACTCATAAGTAGATCTTCATCATCTCACAGATTGACTTTTGAATTCCATCACAAGGGATGTCAGTCCAGCCCCAGTTTCCATTAAGAAAAATTATGAAAACACGAAGCTCATTATAATCATTGGGTTCGCTAGGATGCCAGAATTTGAAAAAGAGAAAAAGGATGAGGCTATTTCTTCAAATGTACTTTGAAAAGAGAGACTGAAGGAGCTGGGTTGAACAGTGTGGTGTCCAGGTCAGATACGTCCAATCATTCCTTCCCCCACTTCTCATGCTGCCTCCTTTTGTAAAACCCTCAAGTTTAAGCAGCTTCTCCTCCATCTGTGTCACTGACATTTCCCTTGAAAATTGCACCCACATCACCCAGTATTCTGCCACTTTAAGCAACTCAGGCCGCATTAAACATCCTCCCATCAGGAATCCCAGAGGCTCCCGTCTGCTTGTACATCCTTCTGTCCTGTTCCAGTGGGGCTGCCAATCCCATTAAAAAACAAAAACAAAAAACCAAACCCCTTGCCCTCTAGTTGATTCCGACTTATAGTGACCCTGTAGGACAGAGTAGAACTGCCCCATAGAGTTTCTAAGGAGTGGCTGCGGGATTCAAACTGACAACCTTTTGGTTAGCAGCCAAGGTCTTAACCACTACACAACCAGGGCTCCACCAATCCCATAGGGCTTCCTTCAGTGATGAAAAGATTTCCCTCTGGTCCCAAGTATCAATACAGTTTGTTCTTTACACACTGCTATTGAAGTCTGGAGAACTAGTCAAGATCTCTGCATCTGCTACTTCATCTTTGCTGAGCTTCCAGTTTCCTACCTAAAAAATGGGGATTGAGTACTATCCACAAGTATGACACACAATTGGTATGAGGATCAAAAGTGGTAATGTATTCTAAAGTACTTTAAAGTTCTCTAAAAACTACATAAATAAGAATTATAATATCATCAAAATTCAGTATTTTTGCTTTAGGACAAATATTAAATCTTATTAATTATGATCTTATACGACATGAATTTTTTCTTGTATTTAGCGATATAAATGTGGTTAAAAGTACAGACTTCAGTGTCCAATACAACTTTTTTTTTTTTTAAGTATTACTTTGTTATTGTTTGTTGTTTAGTAGCTGAGAGCTGGAATGGCACAGTATGGTGCAGGATTCAGGATTCTTTTATTGAATGCTATACTCACGTGACACTTTTGTTGTATGGTGACTGCTCTACCCATTGTCACTGGTGAGTTCCTTCTGAGTCTGACAGCCCCACATAGTAAGCAACTTTCCTGTCCAGCTTCTGAGTTATTAATAGCTGAGAGAAGAAAAGAAAGGACTCACAGACTGTAGAGTACTTAGGTTGTATGGTCTTAGAGAGAAAAGAAGAAAAGAATAGAAACCAGGGAAAGCCACATGGCCCCTGACCATGATCACAGGACTTCTGTGGCTGAGCAGGGCAGGACCAAATACATCACTTATGAACCCATGGAATAGAGTTCTAACCATGATCAGACTGAACTCTAATCTCATACTCACTTTCCTTCTCTAAGAAATGATATTCTTCAAAGTTGTTCATGAGACAACGTTCACAGATTTAATCATTTTTCTTACATAACTTCAGAAATGCTTTAACTTCATTTCTGAATGTTGATTGTGATTCTCAAGATTCAACTTTATTTCTCTATTCTACTTAATACCCCTTCTTTGTTAAGTAGTGACTGATATATAAGAAATTTACATGTTGAAAGAACAAACTGATATATCAGACTGAAATTTTCTCTTCCTTCCACTCAACACTCACATGTTACATTGTAAATGGCACAATTTCTTTGAGTGGAGGAGGTTTTATTACAGCAGCAAGAAGATATAGAATGTACAGGCTTAGGAACCTCTCCTATTCACTTTCCTAAAAGCCTTCTGCAGCAGCACCAACATCCCAGAACAATAAAACCCCCTCTCAGCCAACAGATGAACAAACCCCAGGCAGGGCTCCTGCTTCATGGTCCGTTAGAAGGTACCTGCTCCTCCTCAGCGTTGATCACCAGCAGATGAGCTCCCATCCCAGCACAGTTCTTCTCACTCTCAGTCCAATTATTCAATTCAGAAGAAATAAAGTAGCAGCTGGTATTAGACATGACCCAATTCTCTGGGCAGCAGCTCCATCCTTTCCCTGTATTGAGAAGAAGGACATAATATTCCCTTTAGGAATTTTTAAAATATAAATAATAAGTAAATTTTTGTTTGTTTTTGTTTTAAAAGCTACATTACAAGTAAGGATTGGATATGGTTGGAAAATTAACTCTGCTGTTACTTCCAGTAGCAGTACAATGACAGGGAACTGCCAGAATTTCAAGCTGGATTCAGAAGAGAACACGGAATGAGGGATATCATTGCTGATGTCAGATGGATCCTGGCTGAAAGCAGAGACTACCAGAACGATGTTTACCTGTGTTTTATTGACTACGCAAAAGCATTCAACTGAATGGATCACAACAAATTATGGATAACATTGCGAAGAATGGGAATTCCAGAACACTAAATTGTGCTCATGAGGAACCTGCACATAGACCAAGAGGCAGTCTTTGAACAGAACAAGGTGATATGTGTGGTTCAAAGTCAGAAAAGGTGTGCATCAGGGTTGTATCCTTTCTCCATACTTATTCAATCTGTATGCTAAGTAAATAATCCAAGAAGCTGGACTATATAAAGAAGAATGGGGCATCAGGATTGGAGGAAGACTCATTAACAAGCTGAGACATGCAGATGACATAACCTTGCTTGCTGAAAGTGAAGAGGACTTGAAGTACTTATTGATGAAGATCAAAGACCACAGCCTTCAGTGTAGATTACACCTCAACATAAAGAAAACAAAAATGCTCACAACTGGACCAATAAGCAACATCATGATAAACGGAGAAAAGACTGAAGTTGTCAAGGAATTCGTTTTACTTGGATCCACAATCAACACTCTTGGAAGCAGCAGTCAAGAAATCATTGCATTGGGCAAATCGGCTGCAAAAGACCTTTTTAAAGCAAAGATGTCACTTTGAGGACTAAGGTGCGCCTGACCGAAGCCTTGGTGTTTTCAATCACTTCATATGCATGTGAAAGCTGGACGGTGAATAAGAAAGACTGAAGAAGAATTGATGACTTTGAATTATGGTGTTGGTGAAGAATATTGAATATACCATCGACTGCCAGAAGAACGAACAAATGTGTCTTGGAAGAAGTACAGCCAGAATGCTCCTTAGAAGCCAGGATGGTGAGACTTTGTCTCACATACTTTATACATGTTATCAGGAGGGATCAGTCCCTGGAGAAGGACTTAATGCTTGGTAAAGTAGAGGGTCAGCGAAAAAGAGGAAGACCTTCAATGAGATGGATTGACAGTGACTGGAACAATGGGCTCAAGCATAGAAACATTCTAAGGACGGCGCAGGAGCCGGCAATGTTTAGTTGTTATACATAGCATAGCTATGAGTCAGAACTGACTCAAGGGCACCTAACAACATAACAAACTAACAACAATTTCTATGCCTATCTTCAGAGATGCCTCTGGGTGGACTTGAACCCCTAAGCTTTCAGGTAGCTGCCGCGCATGTTAACTGTTTGCACCACCCAAGAACCAATCAGTGAAACTAAGAAGTTACATAATATTTAGACAGATTTGAGCTAGGCATATAGGGATGACATGAAACACTTAAAGCTTTATTAGGTGAGTTTACAAGGTGAGTGTGTTTGTCATAGGTAAATATACAGCCATTACCATCCCCTAACAAACACGACTGAGCAGGAAGTAGAGGGGAAAAATCTAAGGGAAATTACAAGACGGAGGTGGCATCATTAGCCAAAAGGAAACCAGCTAGGAGAACAGTAAGTCATCTGCAGGTCCATAAGAGATGTTGGGTGTATGGGAGAAATTCTAATGCGTGGGACTATCCAGCTCAGTAGGTAAAGGTGAATTTGAATGATGGATGGTTCTATTAGACCCAGAATTCATTGACTTTGTATCTTTTAGTAGTGAGGACCCACAAAGCAAAATCTAGAGGAGTATTTGTGGAAAAAAAAAACTTGTCCAGAAAATAAAGAAGAAAGAAAAAGCCTTTGAAACGAGCTCCAAATATCACAGAGGCATCAAAGGAACAATTTAAGAAGGAAATTAAAATCACAGTTGATGTTGCCTTGAAGGAGAAGTAGAATAGCAAAGAATAAGAAGGAATGCTGACATTAAAATAAAATGAGTATCTCGAGACATGGAAAATTCAAAAGTTGAGGAAAGACAATGTTTGCAGGAAGAGCACATAGTAGAAGACATGATATTCTTAACTGAGGCCTAAAGGATGGGCTTGAGGAATTTAAACAGCATATTTAGGTCTGGAATCTCCTGAGTATGAGTCAGCTGACACTATCAAGAGGCAGTAATAATTCCCACTGGGTGCAGAGCTAAAATTTTCTTAGGAACTTGATGTGGATGGAGACAGAAAAGAGCAGAGTTAGAGAAAATACAAGTTTATAAGCTGTGCGTGGAGAGCTGCATGCTTAAAATGTGGAGGAACCTGCTCAAAGGGCAACAAAAATGAAGAGATTTTAAAGGCGAGATGTGGACAACTGGAGTCCAGGTAAGCCCCACAACTGTGACTGCCATCCTGGCTAATTTCTAAACTTTGCAAGAAGGCAGGACTTTTTAAAATGTCACTGGTAGTGAAGAGACCTCATGCATGAGTAGTTTTCCCACGATACGTATTTAAGAGAGGACCACACTTGTCCTTTTGATACTCCCTCTGCCCTCTGGATCACCAGCACAGCCTGCCTGGCATTGTGATGAGACTGGAAATTCTGCTATGAATTTTACGTGGCCATAAAGATGTGCGTCTGGATTAAACTATGCCCTAGCTTCTAGGAACATAATTTGTTTGGGGTAACTGCTGTAATGTTGGGGTTTTGCTTGTATATATAAAAAGTTGAAGATAATTAGTTCAGGCTGTGATAATCTCACATGTTCTATAAATCCTCTGTGCCTTTTAGAAAGAGAGCTTGCTCTCAGTGGGATTAAGTTACCTCACATGTCCTGAATGAGCTACAACCTTGAGAGACAGTCTAGGTTGGAAATCTTCAAACCCCAAGATTTTCCCAAGAGTATGTAGTAGTGGTAGGTATGTATTGTTTTCTGCCACCATACAAATTCCACTTTGCTTTCCACAAAGTCCTTGGGTGGTACAAACATTTGGCTTCTAACCAAAAGGCTGGAGGTTGGAGTCCACCCAGAGGTGCCTCAGAAGAATGGCCCAATGATCTGCTTCTGAAAAATATCAGCCACTGAAAACCCTACAGAGCACAGTCCTACTTTGACACTCGTGGGGTCACCATGAATTGACCCCAACAGTTTACTCCACAGCAACTGTTTTCTTTTTTTTCCTTTCCATATTAAAACCAAAAATAAAAAATAAAAAAATAACCCACTGCTGTTGAGTTGATTCCGATTCACAAGGACCCTATAGGACAGAGTAGAACTGCCCCATATGGTTTCCAAGGAGCAGCTGGTGAACTCAAACTGCTGACCTTTTGGTTAGCAGCCATTGCTCTTAACCACGGCACCACCTGGGCTCCCTTTCCATATTAGCTCTTCTTTATTACGAAAGGAAGGCCTATACCTCATCCACTGAAAACTCCCTATGCCTCAGGGTGTAAAATACTCCATCGTGTCAAGGGGACTTTTTAAAATAATTATTTTTAGAGAAGCCACCTTTAATAATTAATCAAGTCACCAGAAATACACACTTTATATGTGCTGCCTTGTGTATTTCCCTTTAAGCATGAAGCAGGGCGTTAGAAATGGAGAAGTTTGCTCTTGTAGGATGTTCTGAAGTCAATTGTATAGCTGAATGTGGGTGGTGAAAGTAATGACAGTTTTAATTTAATGACCTCACTTCTTTTACACCCTCCTTATTGTCAAAGAATGTTTTGATCTAGACTCTAAGATCCAGAGGGAGAGTGTCATAAAAGCAAAGAGAGATTTGATGAGAAATGAGATGAGAAAATTTTTTCATGATCTAGTTGTAGGCGATCTTTTTCAGTTATTCTCAACGCTCATTGCTAGGATGTGTCAGTGGTTAGAAACAAAAATCACCTTAATGATACTGTAACTTTCACATGTACTGAGAAATTTCTAGGACTTCCAAATTTTTCAACTTGCACCGAATAAAGCATGCAGATACAAATATTACATAATTCATTTATAATTTAGCTTGCGTTTTTCAATAAATTAATTAAAGCCTATTTTATCAGTCATCATGAAATATTTATACTATATGCAATCTTCTTTTTAGTTACCTTTTCTAATGTTTATTTTCAACCTCCAATAGTAAAAAGAATAAAATTGTACCCTAGCTACTGAATCAATTAGCTTTTAGAAATATATAGCTTTCTTTTTCAAGAAAAGAGAAAAATCTAATTATGATATTTATCAAAATTAATGGAATAGTTTCTAAATTTTTATGTGTTGCCATTTACTTATTCCTTAAACACATGTTAATTCTATTTGCAAACCAGAGTTAATTATATTAATAAAAATTCCTATAATGATACAATGCCTTCTATCTTATTTCTTCCTTCATATAAAATATAATTTTAGCTACACATTATTTCGAATTAAGGAATGAGAACTTTTCTATAGGCTTATAAAAGTGGATAAAATATACATATTACAACTGCCATAATTTAAACTCAACTTCTCTAAAAGTGTCTTGAAAGATGCATTTAGAATATATTTCTGTTTTTTTAAAAAGTAGTTTCCAAAATGCATATTAATATGGTCAAGTGAATAGAAAAGTGAGAGTTTTTCTGACACAATAAGTCTGATTTGACTCACTGGTTTGACAATAAGGATTGGCTTTACTAACTAATTTATATTATACCATTGTTAAGGCAAGTGTGTAATAGGAACTAGAGTCTAGTAAGAATAAAGAACAAACCAATCTTTCCTTCCCATATTCTTGCCATAGACCCCAAAACAGTAAATTCCAAACTCTTGTGGTAGTTTTGAGGAAGATTTTGTTGCCTCTTCCTTCTCATGAGTTTCTCCCTATGAGTGGTTTGTGGTAAAGAATTTGGCATTTCCCAGAGACAGATCTGGTCTTTGTCCTTCTGAGAAGATTCTGGGAGGCTTCTGGCAGTTAACTTAATATCTTTCTTTAGGTTGGAAACTGAACACACCTTATCTAAGCGTGGGGCAGGCTACATCTGATCATCATAGGTTGAGGACTGTGGTCAGCCAGAAAGACCAACCATGTGATGGTTGGTAGCTTTGGGTCAGAATATCAGTTGACCTGGATTCTAAGGTCAACCATGTGGGTAATCCATCAATCAATCACGACTACGTAATAAACCAAAAATTAAAAAAAAAAATTTAAAAAGCCAGTAGATTCCAACTCATGGTGAACCCATGTGTTGCAGAGTAGAACTGCACTCCATAGATTTTTCAAGGCTGTGACTTTTCAAAAGCAGATCACCAGACTTTTCTTTGGAGGCCCCTCTGGGTGGGTTCGAGCCACCAAACTTTCAGTTAGTAGTTGAGTGCTTAACTGTTTACACCAACCAGGGACTCCTGCATATGTAATGGAGCCCCAATAAAAACTCTAAGCACGGAGGCTAGGGTGAACTCCTTGGTTGGCAAAACTCCCCATGTGTATCTTCACACATGGATACTGGGAGGTTAATAAGTTTACTCCATGAGAAAGGACAACGGAACATTAGCATTTGGAACACCCCTAGACTGCCTTGTGTGTTTCTTCCTTTGGCTAATTTTAATTTGAATCTATTCCCTGTAATAAACCACTACTGTGTGTATAATAACTTATAGTTAATTCTATGAGTCTTTATAGTGAATTATCAAAACTGAAGGTGGCTTTGTGAACTCCCTGTACTTGCAGTTGGTGTCAGAAGCGAGAACGGTCTTGTGGAAGACTGTATGCTCTCTAAACTTGATAGCTGGCTCTAAACTTTGCAGTTTGGCTACCTCCAGGTAAGCATAGACTGAGTTATTTCATTCTTGAAATAGTAAAAATCTGAATAACATTGTGCCATATTCCTCTTCTAGAGAGAAGTAAGGTCACTGAGGTACTGCTCAGGTGCAGATTGCCTCTGGTTGGTCTTCTGCATGAAGTTGTGGGCCGCTGTTGATCCTGGACATGGCTTACTCAACTCTTCTACGAGGTGACCAGGGCTAGACTTGGGAGCAATGTTTTTGCCTTACTGTAAGCCATATATCACAATTCAGTTTTACCATTAATAAAGGTAATCATTTTATTCTTATCTGAATCCTGTATGTATTTATTACTCAAGTAATTCAGGACTATATATGGAGAGGGATGTTATTTTCTGTTAAGCTTGATGATGAACTGGATGTGGGGATGATGAGTAAAGAACTGTTAAGAATGATTCTCCACCATAATCTACAAGAAAATCCAACACCTGTACAACAAAAAGGCAAATAATCCTATTGAAAAATGGGCAAAGGAAATGAACAGACACTTCACCAAAGAAGACATTAAATGGCAACAGACACATGAGGAAATGCTCATGATCACTAGCCATTAGAGAAATGCAAATTAAAACCACAATGAGATACCATCTCACCCCGGCATTACTGGCACGAATCAAAAACACTGGAAATAACA
>NW_004444118.1:3806569-3833085 GCF_000243295.1 Trichechus manatus latirostris | reverse complement strand
GGGTTGACATGTTGTGGGGTTGTTAACCAATGTCATAGAACAATGTGTGTACTACTGTTTCATGAGAAACTATTTGTTCTGTAAGCCTTCACCTGAAATACAATTTAAAAAAAAAAGAATGATCCTCCAGAAGAACTAGATGGTATCTGGCTACCACTACCAACTGTTCTGACCAGGGACATAACAGAAGGTCCCACATAGAATGGGAGAAAAATGTGGAACAAAAAAAGGCCAGATCTACTGGACAGATAGAGACTAGAGAAACCCCTGAGACTGTAGCCCTAAGAAACCCTTTGAGTTTAGCACTGAAGGAACTCCTAGAGGTCATCTTACAAACAAACAATAGATTGATTATAACATAAACAACAATACCTGTGAGGAATGTGTCCCTTAAACAATGAACTACATGAGACCAAATGGTCAACATTTACCCAAAAGCAAAGACGAAAAGGCAAGGAGGGGCAAGGAAGCCAGATTAATGGAAAAGGAACAAACAGAATGGAAATAATCAGAATGCTGATATACTGTGAAAACTGTAACTAATGTCAGGGAACAATTTGTACAAAAATTGTTAAATGGGAACCTAATTAGCTGTGTAAACCTTCACCTAAAACACAATAAAATATTTAAAAAATAAAAATAATTCTCAGTCAAAAACAACAAAATAAATAAAATTAAAAAAATTAAAAAAAAAATAATTCTCAGGGTTTAGGTTTGGAGGCAAGCAGGGAGTTCCGGGATAGAGAAACCTGGAGGAGAGATACTTTTAAGAATAAAATCTAGGGCCTTGTTTGATACTTTAATTTTGAGATCTCTTTTTAAGACATTCCAGTAGAGAGTTAAGACAGCAGTAGGATAAACCAGCCTGGAGTTCAAAAGCTTCAGTGCTGAAGATACAAAATATTGGACTAGGAATTTGATTTCCAGGAAAGGAAGTCTTGTTCCTCATTGCAAAGGTGTACCTTTTAGCCCCTTTCTTTCTATGTGGCAGGTCACGGTTGAATGAAATGGTTCGTACTCTTGTTGCTTGGACAGCTTCTTCCCAATTTTGCTATTCACAAAAATATCATGATTCACTGGAAAAGAGGAAGAAGGATTAGTTCTGATTGTTTTTAGTGTATCTGTGCTGGGCTATAGAGCCTTATGCTCTTACAAAGTCTACACAGTCTTTCTCTCCCACTCCACTTTACCCATGCTGGCTTTACCCCATCACCTCTCGCTTCTTTCAGTCAAAGCTCAGTAAAAAATATACTATTAATCCTGCTTTCTTATACTCATTTACCTTATTTTTTATAAATTTTGAAATATATCTTGGTCTCCCCCTACTAGGATGTAAACTGTAAAGTCCAGGGAAGGAACTCCATTGTATTCACGTTATGTACCCAGCACCGAGAATAGTGATCAGCACATAGTAGATGTTCGATAAATATTTGTTGATTCACTTACTAACAGCTTCTCCTTAACTCTGCTAATCCTAAAAGATCACAGATATTTTGATTTTCCTGAAGCTTTCTGACTGCTGATAACTGCAAATGAATATCTTGTGCGAAATAAAAAATGGGACCTAAACTTTTGGAGAGTTTCAGACATCTTTCACTAAAAACAGTTTCGTTGTTCATCGGCATACACAGAGGTCAAGATGTGATCTTTCTCCAATCCTCCCTTAATTTTCCAGTCATTTATTTCATCATTTTGGTTTTGAGACTAAACCCCATCTTCTCTGTCTTCCTCTTAATTGAGTTCCTGCATATCTTCTTTGCTCTTAGACAATTGAAAAAAAAAAACCTGTTGCCAATGTGTGGATTTCGACTCATAGCGACCCTATAGGACAGAGTAGAACTGCCCTATATAGTTTGAATGGAGTGGCTGGTGGATTCAAACTGCTTACCTTTTGGTTAGCAGCCAAGCTCTTAACCACAGCACCGCCAGGGCTCCAAAATACTAAATAGCCATCCTCGAATCCCTTTTTATCTTGCCCTATCCCATAAACAGTAAAACAAAATTGAACTTTAGTAATGATTCCATTTCTTAAGGTTACTTTAAACCCTGTGAGATATATTTATAACTTGAAGGAAGCTGCAGACTGTATCACCAACATGTTTTCACTTGACATAGGAAGTCATATGTAGTGACTTCCTCACAGATTTCTATTTATAATACCAGAGAACAGAGTATGTTATGACAACCAAATGGTAAAAAGGAGGATAAAGAGATCTCTGAGGCTCCTCCAGGATATAAAACCTGGCAAAGGGAGCAGGAATGATATTATTTCCTTTATTCCTACTCTGTATCATTGTTTGAACAATTTTCCTTCTCATGGTGGGGAGACTTCCATGTGAAGATCAACAACGCAGAGTATTGTAATCATAGAAGGAATGCTAGTTATATTGCCAGTAGAAGGCTTTTAAAAACAAATGAGCAGATCAACATTGGTGTACCAATAAATCTGGTAGTGAGAGATGGTATCTTAGATAGTACTACAAGCGACACACATATAGAGATGAGGTCATGATCACAATTGAGAAAATGCAACCAGGACCAGGCAAAGTAAACCTAGAATATAGACAATTATCCAAAATGATTAATAATAATAATAACTTATATCATGAAAAACATGGCATTTCCAGTAAGGGTTGCCATTTTATGGCAGGAGGAAAGGAGGAACTACGTTTTCTGGGGATCTTTATAAAATGTGATTGAGAAAAGGAACAAGAGACAGCTGCATTTCAGCCAAGAACTCACCCAAACAGCTCACGATGAAACAGGCACTGAGGAGTGAGACGGAAACCACAGCAGCAGACCAGACCTTCACCTGATGCCACCAGACTTCTCTCCCTGTCAGATCAGCAAGACAAATGCACAGAGTTATGATCCCCACTGCCGTGGCAAATAGATTCGTAAGGAGTGTATAACAGTGCGGTGGTCAAACTATGAGCAAACAGTCATTTAAAAAGAACTACTGTGAAAGCAAGAAGATGTCACAGAAATTCCCTCAGAACAAATGACTAGGTAGTAACCTGGAGCCCATGACAAATTCACGCAAAACTAACCCAGAGTCAACTGCACTTTCCAATTCCCTACTCCTTCCCCTTAAATCTCATATCCTCCACTGATTTCCTGCCTTTCTCCAATATCATTTTATTGTCAATTTCTCACCTCTCCGTATGATCAAATTCTTATTCTTTCAAATGCTTCTAGGCCTGAGTTGTTTTCTTTTTTTTTTTCCTTTCTTCATTTTTCACTGAGTCTTGGTCCCATACCCATTTCAACACTGAAATTGTTATGATTTCACCATTCTTTCCTTAAGAGCTGTCTTCTTTTTCCAAAGTCATCCCCATCATCTCAATGCTTGTTTTCTCATTTCCTTACTCTCCTATCACCTTCTCTAGAACCCAGAAGAGAGCTCACCTCTATCCTGAGGTTGTCTTAGCACCATTGTGTGCACACACACTCTTTTGACCTCCTGTTATCAAGAGGTCTGGGAGATCTTATGTCACTCTCCCTGAAGATGTTACCATAGAGGTCTGGCTTCTTTCCAAGAGGCTAACCTCATAGAGCTTCTCTATCTACTCTGGTGAAGCTAAGAGATGTGACTCAGAAGACTTTATGCAGTGGGCTCAAGTTTCCTGTTTAAAATATACATTACCTTCAAAAAAAAGGAACACAAACGAGGAAATTGAGAAGTCCATGGCAGCAGTTCTAATTGTTTGTTTGGTTTCTTCTTTCTTTCTTTATGGTGGTGAAAATATACACACCCAAACATCTGCCAACAAAGAAAACGGAGAAATGTAGGCAAAACTGTTTGTGAGAACATTTGTGATCATTTATTTCATTTTTAACATTAATTTTTTATGTTTAATTTCTATGCAATCAGACCTATAGTATATATATTTTATATGTTCTAAGGAAATCAGTCAATAGACTGTGAATAAATTTAATGCTCCCTAATGAATATATTTTTCTTTTTATTAGATTTTGTGTAAAGTTTACCCCATGTATTTAACATTTATCATGTTTCAGGAAGAACTTAGATCACCTTGGCCTAGGAAGACAAGCAAAATCTGATTGCATTAACGGTTGATATGCTAAATGACAACAGGACCCATAGACACAAACAGGAAAAGTCATTGCTGAATGAAGATTTTTGAATCTATCTGAAAAGACTGTTAAACATTCATACTGAATCTGAAACAAGTTTGGGCTGAGACTGTCAGTAATCTCTTCGGCTGGAAGAGAACAGTGTTGAAAGGATGGGAAAGGGTAGTGTGAGGTTATGTGATTTTGAAGGCATGGATCCTTCCTGACGTACAGTCTTCAGATGTGGGCGTTTCCCTAAATTACTGACAGCAATACATCTGCTTCTCACTAACAGACATGGTTAGCTTCTAAAGACCAGATCATTTTGTGAAAATGGGCATTACGAAAAAATGGAGGATGACCACATCAGATCACAACATGGAGGATGACTACATCATTCCATAACTGCCAAATTACACCATTACATAACTGCCAAACCACTGCGAATTATGGCCCAGCCAAGTGGACACATTACCTTAACCATCACAGCCAGTGTTACTCTCACATTATACCTCAGAATTTGTTACTGCCAGACATACATCGTTAATGTGCAAAGTAGTCAAACGGTAGTATTTTTACCATTGTCATAAATGTGAGACGTCGGATAATGAGAGAGTTGATAAGTGAGGAGTAAGTGTACATTCTCAGGTATCTTATGTAGAGGTAATATATCATAGGCTAAGTTAATCAAACAGAGATGTTTAAGTTGGAGGATGGTTATATTTAATGGTGAGATAGACACTGAAGAATAAACAGACTAGATATCCGGGAGTCTTTCCAATAGTTCAAGTAATGACATGGATTGAATTGTGTCCCTAAAAACATCTGTCAACTTGGTTAGGCCATGATTCCCAGTATTGTGTGATTGTCCACCATTTTGTCATCGGATGTGATTTTCCTATGTGTTATAAATCCTATCTTTATGATGTTAATGAAGTGGGATTAGTGGCAGTTATGTTAATGAGGTAGGACTCAATCTACAAGATTAGGTTGCGTTTTAGGTCAATCACTTTTGAGATGTAAAAGAGAGAAGTGAGCAGAGAGACTTGGGGACCTCATGCCACCAAGAAAGCAGCACTGGGTGCAGAGAACACCCTTTGGATGTAGGGTCCCTGTGCCTGACCAGGGGAAGACTGATGACAAGGACCTTCCCCCAGAGCTGACAGAGAGAGAAAGCCTTCCCCTGGAGCTGGCACCCTGAATTTGGACTTCAAGCCTCCTAGACTGTGAGATAATGGATTTCTCTTTGTTGAAGTCATCCACTTGTGGAATTTCTGTTATAGCAGCACTAGATGGCCAAGACAGAATTTGATACTGGGAATGGGGTGCTGCTCTAACAGATACCTAAAATGTGGAAGCACTTTTGAAACTGTGAATGAATAAAGGCTGAAAGAGTTTTAAAATACCTAATAGTCAAAACCAGATTGCCTTGAAGAGACTGTTGGTGGAATTATGACAACAAAGACAATTCTGGTGAGGACTCAGAAGGAAGTGAGGAGAGCTGTTGCACTGGAGATGGTGCAGATGGTGAGAAGCAGCAGCAGAGGACTGGCAGCAGCAAAACCAGGAGACCAGTGTGAGACGGCACTGGAGCCAACCTATGGAGTGAGAGAGCTGAGTACCTTGAGGCCAAAGTTTACTGTTGAGTGAGGTGCTTCCAGGCACTTGTTGTTGGAGCTACAGAGCTTTGTAACACTTATCCAGCAGGGAGGATATGGGCAGCGAGTCCTGAGGGGCCAAGAGGCCAAGGAACCAGGAAGCAGAGCTGCCTCATCCTCAAAGGGTGGAGTCGCCACTCAGATGGACTAGGAGAATGGGGCCGCTCAAAGCTTGGGGAACAGAGGTGCCATTCCAGTGGGCCTGGGAAGGTGGAGCTGAAGCCCAGGGCTGAGGGACCTCCGCCCAGAATCTGGAGAGTGTGGCCAAAACCCAGCTTCTGGAGGGCAGTACCATCGTGTAAATGGTCTCAGACAACAGAGGATTATTTTCAAGTCTTGAGGGCTAATGCAACGTGTTTTGCCTACTTGCTTGGTGCCTATTACCCCTACTTTCCCTCCAATTTCTCCCATTTGTAATGGAAAGGCCTAGCTCGTGCCTGTTCCACCACTGTACTTTGGAAGCAGATAACTTGTATTCTAGATTTCACAAACGAAGAGTAATTTTTAGATTTTGGACTTGTAGTTGATTTAAGAGTTTTGCTATGGTTTGATGGGGTGAATGTGTTTTACATGTGGCAAGGACATGAATTTTGGGGGGTCAAAGGGTGGAATGTTGTGGATTTAATTGTGTTCCCCAAAAATATCTGTCAACTTGGCTAGTCCATGATTCCCAGTATTGTGTGATTATCCATCATTTTGTCATCTGATGTGATTTTCCTATGTGTTATAAATCCTATCTCTATGATATTAATAAGGTGGGATTATTGGCAGTTATGTTAACAAGGCAGGAATCAATCTACAAGATTAGACTGTGTCTTAAGTCAATCTCTTTTGAATTATAAGAGAGAGAAGCAAGCAGAGAGACCTGGGGACTTCATACTACCAGGAAACAAGAGCCAGGAGAATAGCATGTCCTTTGGACCCAGGGTACTTGTGCCTGAGAAGCTCCTAGACCAGGGGAAGATTGATGGCAAGGACATTCCCTCAGAGCCAACAGAGAGAGAAAGCTTTCCCCTGGAGCTGGTACCCTGAATATGAACTGCTAGCCTTCCAGACTGTGAAAGAATGGATTTCTCTTTGTTGAAGGCATCCATTTATGCTATTTCTGTTATAGCAGCACTAGATAGCTAAGTCAGCCAGTGTTTGACAATTACGAGAACTGTAAAAATAATTTTGAGTCACCAATTATCTATTGAGATGTTTTGGGATCATACCAATGAGAAACAACCTCTTTCTAAATTGTGTATGTGGAGAAACAACTTAAAGTTCTATTTAGCCTCTTGCCTATGTCCTGAATTAATACTTCCTTAATAGCCCTCTGCTCCTGCCTACTGGGTATCTCCCTTTTTAATTCTTCTATGTTGTATTAGGGATCCCTGGTAGCATAGTGGTTAAGTGCTGTGGTTGCTAACCAAAAGGTCAGCAGTTCAGATCCACCAGCCACCTCTTGGAAACACTTTGGGGTAGTTCTACTCTGTCTTACAGGGCTGCTATGAGTTGGAGTCAAATTGACGGTAATGGCTTTGGTTTTGATTTTATCTTGTATTAGAACCTAGAGTATGGGGATATCCCCTTGAATATACAATGTTGACATGAAAGGAACAAAGGCAAAAATGAGAAAAGTGCCAGGAAGAATGATTTAAAATAAAACAAACCAAAAGGTAGTGTTGTGGGTTGATTTGTATCCTCCAAAAAGCTATGTTCTTTTGATCCCCGTGCATGGGAACTTATTTGGAAATAGTGACTTGCAGATGTATTTAGTGAAGTTAACATGAGGTCATACTGGAGTAAGGTGGGCCCTAATCTAAGATGACTGGTGTCCTTATAAGAGGAGGAGAAGAGACACAGAGGGAAAAAAGATGGAGACAGAGTTTCGAGTGATGCGTCTACAAGCCAAGGAACACCGGGCCCCCAGAAGATAGAAGAAGCAAGGACAGACTCCTTCCCTAGAACCTTTAGAGAAAACATGGCCCTGCCAATACTTTGATTTCAGACTTCTAGCTTCTCCAAAACTATGAGAAAATAAATTTCTGTTGTTTTCGCCACCAAGTTTGTAGTTATTTTTTGCTGTGTTAAATGGTCTTGGCACCTGTCTAAGTCATTTAGTGCTGCTATAACAGAAATACCACAAGTGGATGACTTTAACAAAGAGAAGTTTATTCTGTCACAGTCCAGTAGGCTAGAAGTCCGAATTCAGGGTGCCGGCTCCAGGGGAAAGCTTTCTGTCTTTGTTGGCTCTGGAGGAATGTCCTTGTCATTAGTCTTCTCTTGGTCTGGGAACATCTCAGCACAGGAACCTCAGGTCCAAAGGACGCACTCTGCTCCTGGCTCTGCTTTCTTGGTGGTATGATGTCCCCCTGTCTCTCTGCTTGCTTCTGTCTTTTATATCTCAAAAGAGATTGGCTTAAGACACTATCTAATCTTGTAGACCTCATCAATATAACTGCCACTAATCTATCTTATTACATTAAAATGATAGGGAAATCACGTCAGATGACAAAAGGTAGACAATTATACAATACTGGGAATCATGATCTAGGCAAGTTGACAGATATTTTTGTGGGACACAATTCAATCCATGAAAGTACCCTTGTCAAAAATCAGTTTACCAGAGGCACATGGATTCATTTCTGGATTCTCAATTCTATTGCATTGATTTATATGCCTCTCATTATGCCAGTTCCATGCTGTCTTGGTTAAGTTTACTGTTGAGTTTTTAAACCAGTTGCTGTTGAGTCAATTGTAACTCATGGCGACCCCATGTATGTCAGAGTAGAACTATGCTCTCTAGGTTTTCAATGTCTGATTTTTCAGAAGTGGATCACCAAGCCTTTCTTCAGAGGCATCTCTGGGTGAGCTTGAACCACCAACCTTTTAGTTAGCAGCTGAGTACATGAACTGTTTTGCACCACCCAGGGACTGAGTTTTGGTTTTCTTTTTAAATTCTAAATTCTAGTTCTCTGTCAGATATGTGGTTTGCAAATATTTTATCTCTATTTCTTCATATAATACTATGATTAGGAAGTAAATAAATAATCACTGAGGAGCAAACTTGGAAGTACTAAAGGGCTAAAAAGGAGCCCTGGTGATGCAGTAGTTAAGCACTTGGCTGCTAACCAAAAGTTCGGTGGTTTGAACCACCAGCCCCTTTGCGGGAAAACGATGTGGCATTCTGCTTCCGTAAATATGCAGCCTTGGAAACCCTATGGGACAGTTTTACTCTATCAAAAGGTCGGCAGTTTGAATCCACCAGCTGTTTCTTGGAAATCCTATGGGGCAGTTCTACTCTGTCCTATAGAGTAGCTATGAGTTGAAATCAACTAGATGGCAATGGGTTTGGTTTTTGGTCTAATGGGCAAAAAAAAAAAAGAATGTTTATCTTGGGGGAAAAAGGGATGGGCTGACTTAAGGGCAGAAAATGTATATTATAATAAATTGATTCACTGTTATGCTTTTATACATTCCAGAGTTGTTATCACGTATTGTTGGAAGTTTATGATAACAGAGAAATGAAAATCTTTGTGTGTCAACCAAGTGACCCCTGTTACCACCTTTAGGGGTGGAATCCCATCGTATAGAGTGTAGTATCTCCTTCTATAGTTTGCAAGTGTCAGGGTTGCCAAACAAACCATGACTCACAGAGGCATTGGATGGAACAGGCTTTACTCACATAGCCAAGAGACAGAGCAAGTTCACCCTCACTAGTGGGTGTCTGTCCCCCATGGCCAGTGGATCTCGCTCTGCAGCCAATGTGGGGAGATGGTCTGCATGCACCCCTCTTGTGCAGCAGGAGAAGGACCCCGTTTCCACTCTGCTGGAAACAGACACAAACGTGAGGTTGGCCTGCTGCTGTATAACCCACACACTTAGCTAAGCAGTTCCTGGGAATGTTGACATGTGCTCAGGACAAGAAGGGATGAGAAGGGGAGAGATGTGCTGATAGGCCACCAGCTGCTATGGGATGTATTTTTTTCAAGATGCCTCAGAGAAGGAAGTCTGCTCACATTCTTATCCTGTCCAAGAAGAGAGGACAACACACCTGGTCTGAAGCACAAGGTTCATTCCTGCGTCACAGGGAAAGGAGGCAAGTGCACTCAGACTGTCCTCTTCCACACTCTGGCTCTTCTGGAGCTGCACTGCTAATATTCCATTCCTGACTCTGCCACGTGTGATTTTGGGGAGTTACTTAACTCTCTGTCTTGGCAGCAAATGAGTCAGTATATGTAAAACTGTACTGACATGTACTGATGCTAAGTACATATCTGGTAAACAATTGGCAGACGTTATTTATGGTCTTCTACTTTGCTTGGGAAACCCTGGTGGTGCAGTGGTTAAGTGCTATGGCTGCTAACCAAAAGGTTGGCAGGTTGAATCCACTGGGCGCTCCTTGTAAACTCTATGGGGCAGTTCTACTCTGTCCTATAGGGTTGCTATGAGTTGGAATCAGCTTGACAGCAATGGGTTTGGTTTTTTTTGGTTTCCTCTTGCTTGACATCAAATTGAACTAGTAGTAGAAGAAACTCTGAATAATCGTTTCTTAAAACAATTCTGTAGCTGTGTAATGTGGTCACTAACAGTCATTTTTCCTCTTATATACCAAGCACCTAGTATTTATCATGTGCCAGGCACTGTTCTAAATGTTTTACCTGTATTAGCTCATGAGCCCCATTTTACAGTTGAGGAACCTGAGGCACAAAGAGGAAGAGTGACTTGCCCAAGATCACACAGTAAGTAGCAGATCTGGGATTCCAACTCTTGTTTAACAAACAGAAATTTATTATCTCACAATTTAGGAGGCTAGAAGTCTGAATTCAGGGTGCTGACTCTAGGGGAAGGCTTACTCTCTCTCTGTTGACTCTCGAGGAAGGTCCTTGTCTTTTCAGCCTCTGTTTCCTGGTTCCTTGGAGATCTCCATCTGGCTTGGCATCTGTCTTCCTCCACCTCTCTTTGTTCCCTTGCTTGTTTAATTTCTTTTGTATCTTAAATGAGATTGACTCAAGACACACCCTACACTAATCCTACTTCATTAATATAACAAAGACAATCCATTTCCAAATGGGATTATAACCACAGTGTAGAGGTTACAATTTTCAACACATATTTTTGGGGGACACAGTTCAATCCATAACAGCGCAAAAGGGAGGCGCCAATAATGATAATGTCTTACAATGTTCAGTTAGCACATTGCTTTTGTATTTAACTTCATATCTGAGAACACGTTTTCCTTGCTACTTCTTGATTTCTTAGCATTAAACCCATTGCCGTCAAGTTGATTCCAACTCATTGCCACCCTATATGATGGAGTAGTAATGCCCCATATGGTTTGCAAGCAGCAGCTGGTGGATTCAAACTGCCTACCTTTTGTGTTAGCAGCCGAGCTCTTAATCACTGTGCCACCAGGGCTCTTTCTCAGCATTGGGCATTGTATATTTAATTCCCATTCTGATTATTATGACTATGAATGTTATTAAAAAGTAAGCCATGTAGCAAATTATGATTACTTTTCCTTTCCTATATAATGTTTTTATTTCTTTCTACATGCTTAGTTTTTTCTGTGCTGATCAGTAATTCTCCAAATTATTTACTAGTCATCTGAACCTCTCTTTGGAGTCTTCTGACCACGTATTGTACTTGTTACCCTCTATGCCTATGCACACTTGACATCCTGGGAGCTACTTTCACCAGCATCCTCAGATTATGTGTTGAACGTCCTTTTTCCTGACTTCATGTTTACTTCTTTTTTGGTTTCCTTTCCTATTTTGATACGTACATCCTCAGTAGCTTCCTAGGAAAGGAGTCTTGCATAACTGAAAAGTCTTTATTCTATGCTCACTCTATAGTATGCTAAGGTATAGAATTCTACGTTGCAAGTTAGTTTCCGCATTTATCATACGATCAGAAACTCTGAGGGACCTTCCCACTCTATAATCGCTAGATCCTCATTATGTCACAGTCTTTAAGACATAGCTGATCTTATAAACTAAAAAAACCCATTGCTGTCAAGTCAGTTCCAACCATGGTAACCCCATATGTTGCAGAGTAGAACTGCACTCCATAGGGATTTCAAGGTTGGAATCTTTCAGAAGCAGATTGTCAGATCTTTCTTCTGATGCATCTTTGGGTGGGTTTGAACTGTCAACCTTTCGGTCAGTAGTTGAGCACCTAACCATTTATGCCATCTAGGGATTCCTAGGTGCTGATCTTACAGGAGAAATAAAAGGTCTTAAGTTACCTTACTCTTGAAAACAAACAAAACGCTATTCTTTAAGTATCTGGTCCAGAGCCTGGCCCTAGACGATAAGGCTGCTGAGGGCAGCAGCATGTCCAGGGCCAGGATTGGAGCAGCAGGGAATCAGAATGCTTTATGCATCCCTCTGTTTCATCAGACGTACTCAAGGTTTGGAATTTAATACAAGCCATATTTTCACTACTTCATCAAAGTCATTTTTAAGTGAAATTGGCATTTATTTTTACTGTGGGTGCAGAGTGGTAAAGAATACAATGACTACTAGTACAGTCGGGGACTGCTGTCTTGATTCATGCTAAGGTACCAGCAGTCTTACCCATCATTGTCATTGCACCATCAGTGCAAATATCAACACAGTTGTTACAGAATAACCATGCAATTCAAAGACGCTATTCAGCATTTTGAATATCTCAGTACTACATAAGTTTGTTGTTGTGCTTTGCTCATCACCGCCAACCTCACATCAAGTAAGTAGATGCTTCAGACGTCCACTCAGAGAGTTAATATGTATTTTCTGGAGTTTGGGGGACTGATACCTGTCTCCTTCCCTTAAAAACAAAAGTTTAAAGGTGAGTAGTCTAATTATTTGCCTGTTTGTTCTCAGCTCCACTTCCATTTATCAGTGGAATAGAAATGGAGTATCATTCTTCGGTGCTCCGCTCTGTTTGCAGGGGGCTAGTCCCCTATAAATTGCATTTTCTAAAGTGCCTGGGTAGCTAACTTTTACTTATGTTTGACCAGTGGGAGGCACAGGGGATGACTGGAAGGCAGGAGGAGAGGAGAAGTAATTTGTGGGTAAGGAATTACTTTACCCCCAAGTAATTGGCCTTTGTCCTTGTTTCCTAAGAGATGACTCTAAACCCTTGGAATTCCCTGAGGAATTACGGTGGAACAAGAGGGTTGCAATCAGCTACTAAACTAAATGTTGAGGCTTCACACCCACCCAGAGACACCACAGAAGCAAGTCCTGGCAATCAGCTTCTGTTAAGATTATAGCCAAGAAAATCCTATGGAGCAGTTCTATTCTGCATCACATGGGTTCGAAATGAGTTGGAATTGACTCAAGGGCAACAGGTTTGGTTTTGGGTATGTAAGCCATACCGGAGGATTTGTGCTAATGAGTGGGGGCTAGCCTGACCAGAAAGACCACCACAAGGCCTCATATAAATGGACCCTGGGAAGGGAGAGAGCTGATCCAATCGATTACAACAAAGTAATGAAGCCCGTAAAAGCTCTGGACACAGAAGATCCATGGTCTTTCTGGTCGGTGAAAGACATTGATGCATGTGGGAAGGTAGCATGTCTTTTGGGACATGGAATTTTCACACTGGGAACCTCCCAGAGCTTGTCTTATGTGTCTCTTCTTTTGTATCGTTTTTTTGCTATAAAGCTGTAATCATAGGTATACCACATTCCATGAATTCTGTGAGTCATTCCAGTGAATTACCAAACCGAAAGGAGTAGTGGGAAACAACAGGTCAGAAGTGAGCAAGACCAGGGGAACTCCTGAGCTTGGGGCTGGCATCGTGAAGGCGTAGAGGGAACCCCTGAATTTGTAGTCAGTAGGTCAGAAGTGAACTGTCCTTGTATAAAAATGGCACGACAGCATCTGACCTCTCTAACTTCAGGAGAGGGAAAGAGAATCAAGATCAACAGCCCAAGGCTGATTCCTATGAGGTGGAGGTCAGACATACCTCCTCTCTCCAATCTTTCTACCAATTCTGACATCAGTCATCCCTCCCATAGCACTCTTTACTTCTCTGCTGGGTTTGATAATTTACTGCAATGGCCACACGGAACTCACAGACCATATTCATAGTTATAGGGTTTATTAGGGGAAGCAACAGGTTACAATTCAGATTCAGGAATGCTCAGGATACAGTTCTTCAATCAGGACACTTTCTCAGCCGTGCCCACAGGCAGGCCTCTTTTGGCTCTCGGCTTCTTGGCCACTTGGCCTTTCAGCCCCTCTGCCTGCCCTCTGCCCTGCTTGGGCAAGTGTTACAAAGCTCTTTAGCACTGCCAAGTGCCCGGAGACACCCTAGTCTGCCAGGATGTCTCCTGCCAGAAGGCACTCAGTTCTCTCACTCCATGGGTTGGCATGCCCACTGTAGCCAGCTTGTGTCATGGGCTAGGAAGCCCACTGTGCCATGTTGAGCTGGTCTACTCATTTTGCTGCTGTCATTTCTCTACCACTGCTTCTCACTGTCTTGTGCCTTCTGCGATGTAGTTCTCTGTCTTCTGGGTCTAGGAGGTTCTCAGTGCAGGGACTCTGGGTTGAAAAGATGCTCTTGCTGCCGGCACTACTTCTTGGTGGTAGTGAGGTTTCCCCTCTGCACTTCAGGGATTGGCTCCCTTTAAGCCTAATGAAGATGGCAAAAGTGAGAAATCCCCTCATTACAATTCCATACACTTTATTAGCATGGTCCCACTTCTGCAAGGGTTCTATGCACCTTATTTACATTGTTAGCAAGCCATCCAATACCTTTGATGGGCCACAAGCACCTTATTTGCATATATCCACCCAATCATTTTGTGGGAGTCACAATACCATGCATGGCTAGAAGGATCTTATTATGTAATTCACTGCACCACCCTTTGTGGCTGGAGTCTACTTATTTGGTAGTCTAAAGGATGGTGTCCTTTTAACTTAATGAGATTTGACCTAGTGCCTTATGGTTTGTTGCTGTTTTTAGGTGCCTTTGAGTCAGTTCTAACTCATAGCAACCCAATGTACAACAGAATGAAACACTGTCCAGTCTCGGGGCTAACCTCACTGTCGTTGCTGTGTTTGAGTTGATTGTTGCAGCCTCACAGAGGGTCTTCTTCTTTTTTGTTGACCCTCTGCTTTACCTAGCATAATGCCCTTCTCCAGGGACTGGTCCCTCCTGATAACAGGTCCAAAGTACATGAAATGAAGTCTTACTATCTTCATTTCTAAGGAGAGCTTTGGCTGTACTTCTTCCAAGATAGATTTGTTCATTCTTCTTGTAGTCAATGTGTAAAAATGATGTGACAAGTGTGTCATCTGATCACCTTTAACTTCACAAAGGGGAAGCAGAATCAAGATCAACAGCCCAAGGCTGATTCTTATGAGGCAGAAATCAGAGATACCTCCTCTCTCTGCCATCTTTACCAGTTCTGACACCAACCGTCCCTCCATGGCACTTTGACTTCTCTGCTGAGTTCAATAATTCATTGTAATGACCACGCAGAACTCGCAGACCATACTCAGGATTATGGGGTTTATTAGGGTAGTGACAGGTTACAACTCAGTTCAGGAACATTCAGGATACAGCTATTTCATCCGGAAGGACAGCCTCTTCTCAGCTCTGCTCCCAGGCATATCTCTCTCTGGCTCATTGGCCTCTGCTCTGCTTGGGCAAGTAATACAACACTCTTTTAGTTCTGCTTATAAGTGCCCAGAGGCACCTCGTGCTTCCAGTATGCCTTCACCCAACGGCACTCAGCTCTAGCTCCATGGACTGGCAAACCTAGCTCCATCAATGCCTGGAATCACCCTACTCTGCCAGCTAGCCTCCTGCTCAAATGTACTCAGCTTTCTTGCTGTATAGGCTGTGAAGCCCACAGTGTTGTCTCCTGCTGGTCTCTCCTGCCACCATTTCTCTGCCACTGCTTCTCATCATCTTCGATGTTACAGCTCTCTCTCTTTCTCTCAATCTCTTGGTTCCAGGAGCTTCTCAATACAGGGATTCCGGGTCCAAACAACACACTCCGCTCCTGGCTCTTCTTTCTTGGTGCTGTTGAGATCCTCCTCTCCCACCTCTGCGATGGCTCATTTTAAGCTTAGTGGAATGGAAAAACTGACCAATCCCTTCGTTAGGGCTCCATAGACCTTATTTGCATGATCTAACCCCCACACAGATGCCATGAACTTTATTTGCATTATTAGCAAGCTATCCAGTCCCCTTGGTGGGACACAATTACCTTACTTCTATATTCCCACTCAATCACTTGCAAGGGAGTCAACAAGACCAGGGCCGAGAAAGGCCATATAAAAACAATTCATCCTACCCCACCATGGCATATTCAGTATTCTTCACCAACACCATAATATAAAGTCGTAAAATTCTTCTTTGTTCTTCCTTATTCATTGTCCAGCTTTTGCATGCATACGAGGTGACTGAAGATACCACGGCTTGAGTCAGGCACACCTTAGTCCTCATAGTGGCTAGGGTCAGAGAAAGAAGTGCTTCATAGAACAGAGAAGTGAAAAATGGGGATTTTTCATATCCTCATACCATTGTTCTTCCCCATCACTATTTTTTTAAACGTCTCCTGAAACAATAGGCTCCAGCAGCCTTTGACAGTTTTAGTAGCAGGAACTAGAGAGGCATCTGTAGTGGTCTAAACCATTGTGAAGGTAGTGGGTGTGCTCCTGTGCGCAGGACCTTCCAGCCCTAGGGGTGGGGCAACTTCCTATAAACACTAAACTTTGGGTCTACTCATCTTCCCTTTTTTCCTCTCTGAGCTCTTGAAACACTGTTATAACAAATTCTTTGTCATAGATTTTCTGTGTTTGAAATACCTAGCATGGTTTCTGTTTTCCTGTCTGAACTGAGAAACCGTTTTAATTCTCCTGAAATCCAGATTTCTGGGTCCATGGAGTTGGAGTGACATACCCATGCCATTTGCCCTTAGGTGTCCTTTTGAACCATGAGCCTTTAAGGAATTGCTTTTCTAAAGTCACCTTAGAGTCTAACTGAGCCTAGTAAGCAGTTTAGTGGAGATCATTTTGCCTTAGGCACTGACCTCCTTTGGAGAATTACAATGGCCTTCCACAGACTACCCTGCTCAGACTCCACCTATATAACCTGCTTTCAGTAACCCCTCTTTGGGGCAACTTCTTGATACCTTTGGGTTGATGCTCCCTGATTTGAATTGTATCTACTCACAATAAATATATTCTGTTACACGAATTTTTAGTGTTTCTCTGCATATTTAGGTTTTTGACAGGACTCTGACTGATATAAGAGACTAGACTCTCAAAGTTTTCGTTTTTATTATTATTATTTTTATTGTGCTTTATATGAAAGTTTACAGCACAAATCAGTTTCTCACTCAACAATTTATACACAAATTCTTTTGTGACATTGGTTGCAATCCCCTCAATTTGTCAGCACTCTCCCCCTTTCCCTTTCCACCTTGGGTTCACGATGTCCATTCATCCAGTTTTCCTGTCTCTTCCTGCCTTTTCATCTTCGCTTTTGGTCTAGTGTTGCCCATTTGGTCTCATATATTTGATTGAACTAAGAAGCAAGATCCTCATGTGTGTTACTGTTTGTTTATAGGCCTGTCTAATATTTGGCTGAAATGTGGACTTTGGGAGTGGCTTCAGTTCTGAGTTAGCAGGGTGTTCGGGGGCCAGAGTGTCAGGGGTTCTTCCTGATGGTGTCAGACTGTGTCTGGTCTTTTTTTGTGAATTTGAATTTTGTTCTACATTTTTTCCTGCTCTGTCCCAGACCCTCTATTGTGATCCCTGTCTGAGTGGTTGGTGGTGTTAGCCAGGTACCATCTAGTTCTTCTGGGTCAGGCTGGCAGAGGGTGTGGTTCATTTGGTCCATTAGTCCTTTGGACTAATATTTTCCTTGTGTCTTTGGTTTTCTTTATTCTCCTTTGCTCTGAGTGGAATGTGACCAATAGATGTATCTTACACGGCCGCTCACAAGCTTTTAAGTCCCCAGACACTACTCACCTAAGTAGGATGTAGAATATTTTCTTTATGAACTGTGTTATGTTGATTGACCTAGAAGTACTCCGTAACCATGGTTTCCAGCCCTCAGCTTCAATAACTCATTCCTTCAAGGTGTTTGGATGTGTCTAGGAAGCTTCTGTGGGACTTTACCTTGTGTCACTTCCCCTGTATTGTGTGTTGTCTTTCCCGTCACCAAAGTTAACACTTTTCTAAGCCATGGTGGCACAGTGATTAAGAGCTCAGCTGCTAACCAAAGGGTCTGCAGTTTGAATCCACCAACTGCTCCTTGGAAACCCTCTGGGGCAGTTCTACTTTGTCCTTTAGGGTCACTATGAGTCAGGATAGACTCAACACATGGGTTTGGTTTGGTTTTTTTACCATCTAGTTGGTGATTTCCTCTCCCACACAACCCCACCCCTCCTCTTTCTCGTAACCATGAAAGATTTTTTTTTCTGTGTGTAGACCTTTTATTGGGTTTTTAAAATAGTGGTCTCATACAATATTCGTCCTTTTATGATTGACTATTTCACTCAGCACAGTGACCTCCAGATTCATTCTTGTTGTGCGATGTTTCACGGATTCATCATTATTCTTTATCATTTCATAGTATTTCATTGTGTATATGTACCATAATTTGTTTATCCATTTATCTGTTGATGGGCACTTAGGTTGTTTTCAACTTTTTGCTATTGTGAATAATGCTGCAATGAACATAGGTGTGCATATATCTATTCATGTGACAGCTCTTATTTTCTGTTGGGTATATTCCTAGGTGTAGGATTGATCATGTGGTATTTCTATTTCTAGCTTTTTAAGGAGGTGCCATATTGTTTTCCATAGTTTTTGTGCCATTTTACCTTCCCACCAGGAGTGCATGAGTTCCACTGTCCCCGCAACCTCTCCATCATTTGTTATTTTCTGTTTTTTTGATACTGGCACTAATGTTGGTAGAGGGTAAGTGAAAAAGAGGAAGACCCTCAACAAGATGGGTTGACCCAGGGGCTGAAACAATGGGCTCAAGCATAACAATGGTCATGATAATTGTGCAGGACTGGGTAGTGTTTCGTTCTGTTGTACATAGGGTCGCTATGGGTCGGAACTGACTGGGCGGCACCTAACGACAACAACAACGTTAATGTCAGAGTGAAATGATATCTCACTGTAATTTTGATCCTTAGTTCTCTAATAGTTAATGATTGTGAGCATTTCTTCACGTGTCTGATATCTGCCTGAATGTCTTCTTTGGTGAAATGTCTGTTCATATCCTTTACCCATTTTTCAACTGGATTGTTTGTCTTTTTGTCATTGAGGTGTTGCAATATCTTACAGATTTTAGAGATTAGGTACTTGCCAGTTATGTCATAGCCAAAAATATTTTCCCAGTCTGTAGGTTCTCTTTTTACTCTTTTGGTGAAGTCTTTTGATGGGCCTAAGGGTTTAATTTTTAGGCGATCCCAGTTATCTAGTTTATCTTCTGGTGTTTGTGCATTATTAGTTATGGTTTGTATCCTATTTATGCCATATATTTAGGCCCCTAGCATTGTCTGTATTTTTTCTTCCATGATCTTTATAAGGTTAGGTTTTATATTTAGATATTTGATCCATTTTGATTTAGATTTTGTGTATGGTGTGAAGTATTGGTCCTATTTCATTTTTTTACCCATGGACATCTAGTTGTGCCAGCACCATATATTAAAAAGCCTATCTTTTTTCCACATTTAATGGACTTTAGGCCTTTGTCAAAAATAAGCTGACTGTAGGTAGATTTTCTTCTGGGTTCTCATTTCTGTTCCATTGATCTATGTGTCAGTGGTTGTACCAGTACCAGGCTGTTTTGACTACCATGGCTGCATAGTGTTGTTGTTGTCAGGTGCCACTGAGTCAGTTCTGATTAATAGCGAACCTATGTATACCGAATAATACAATGCCTGGTCTTGTGCCATCCTCACAGTTGTTATGTTTGAGCCTATTGTTGCAGCCAGTGTCAATCCATCTCATTGAGGGTCCTGCTCTTTTTTGGTGACCCTCTACCAAGCATGATGTCCCTCTCCAGGGACAGGTCCCTCCTCATAACTTGTTCAAAGTATGTAAGACAAAGTCTTGCCATTCTCTCTTCCAAGGAGCACTCTGACTGTGTTTCTTCCTAGACAGACTTTTTTGTTTTCTGGCAGTCCATGGTCTGTTCAATATTCTTCAGCAACACCATAATTCAAAGGCATTAATTCTTCCTGGGTCTTCCCTACTCATTGTCCAGCTTTTGCCTGCATATGAGGTGACTGAAAATACCATGGCTTGGGTCAGGCTCATCTTAGACTTCAAGGTGACATCTTTGCTTTTTAACACTTTAAAGAGGTCTTTTTCAGCAGATTTGCCCAATGCACTATGTTGTTTGATTTCCTGATTGCTGCTTCCATGGGCGTTGATTGTGGAAACAAGTAAAATGAAATCCTTGACAATCAATCTTTTCTCCATTTATCATGATGTTGTTTATTGGTCCAGTTGTGAGGATTTTTGTTTTCTTTATGTTGAGGTGTAATCTATACTGAAGGCTTTAGTCTTTGATCTTCCTCAGTAAATGCTTCAAGTCCTCTTTACTTTCAGCAAGCAAGGTTGTGTCATCTACATTTTGCAGGTTGTTAATAAGTCTTCCACCAATCCTGATGTCACATTCTTCTTCATATAGTCCAGCTTCTTGGCTTATTTGCTCAGCATACAGAATGAATAAATATGGTGAAAGGATACAACCCTGAAACAGACCTTTCTTGATTTTAAACCATACTGCATCCTCTTGCTCTGTTCAAATGACTGCCTCTTGGTCTATGTACAGGTTCTGCATGAGCACAATTAAGTGTTCTGGAATTTCCATTCTTCGAAATGTTATCTGTAATTTGTTATGATTCACACAGTCGAATGCCTTTGCATAGCCAATAAAACACAGGTAAATATCTTTCTGGTATTCTCTGCTTATAGCTAAGACCCATCTGACATCAGCAATGATATCCCTCATTCCATGTCTTCTTATAAATCTGGCTTGAATTTCTGATAATTCCCTGTTGAAGTACTACTGCAACTGCTTTTGAATGATCTTCAGCAAAATTTTCTTGTGTGTGATATTAATGATATTATTTGATAACTTCTGCATTCTGTTGGATCATATTTCTTTTGAATGGTCACAAATATGGATCTTTTCCAGTCAGTTGGCCGAGAAGCTGTTTTCCAAATTTCTTGGCATAGATAAATGAGCACCTCCACTGCTGCATCAGTTTGTTGAAACTTGTCAATTGGTATTCCATTAGTACCTGGAGCCTTGTTTTTTTGTCAGTACTTCAATGCAGCTTGGACATCTTCCTTCAGTACCATCTGTTCTTGATCATATGCTACCTCCTGAAATGTTGAACGTCAACCAATTCTTTTTGGTACAGTGACTCTGTGTATTCCTTCCATCTGCTTTTGATGTTTCCTGTGTCATTCAATATTTTACCCATAGAATCCTGCAAAATTTTAAGTCAGGGCTTGAATTTTTTTCTTGAGAAATGCTGAGCATGTTCCTCCCTTTTGGTTTTCTAATAGTATAGTGAATTCTGAGATCAGATAATGTGAGGCCTCCTACTTTTTCTTCTTTTTCAATAATGCTTTACTTATCCGGTGCCTCTTTCCTTTCCATATAGTTAGTAATTAGTTTTTCCATCTCATTATACAATGCTATTGGTGTTTGAATCCGGATTTCATTATATCTATAGACGGCTTTAGGTAGAATTGACATTTTCTCCATGTTGAGTCTTCCTATCCATGAGCATGGTGTGTTTTTCCATTTATGTAGGTCTGTTTTTGTTTCTTGCAGTAGTGTTTTGTAGTTTTCTTTGTGTAGGTCTTTTACTTTCGTGGTTAGTTTTATTCCTAAATATTGTATTTTTTTAAGGGCTATTATCAATGGTGTTGTTTTTCTTGATTTCCTTTTTGAAGTTCTCTTCGTTGGTGTATAGGAATCCAGCTGATTTTTGTATGTTGATCTTGTATCCTGCTACTGTAGTTAATCTTTCTATTAGTTCTAGTAGTTTTCTTGTGGAATCTTCTGGGGTTCTTTATGTATAGGATCTTATCATCTGTGAATAGCAGAGGTTTTACTTCTTCCATTCCAATTTGGATGCCGTTTATTTCTTTTTCTTGCTTTCTTGCTCTAGTTAGTTCTCCCAGCACAATGTTAAGTAGGTCCTTGTTTTTTCCATTCTCAGGGGGAATGTTTTCAGTCTCTCTCCACTGATAGTGATATTAGCTGTTGGTTTTGTACAGATGCCCTTTACTGTGTTGAGGAATTCCCTTCTGTTCCTATGTTGCTGAGAGTTTTGTGAGGAACATGTGTTGGACTTTATCAAATGCCTTCTCTGCATCGACTGAGATGACTGTGTGATTCTTTTGTTTTATTTATATGGTGAATTACATTGATTGATTTTCTAATGTTGAACCATCCTTGCATACCTAGTATGAAACCCACTTGGTTATGGTGTATTATTTTTTTTATACATGATGCTGAAATCTGTTGGCTAGGATTTTTGCCTCTTTATTCCTGAGAGATATTGATCTGTAAGTGTCTTTCTTTTTTTAAAATTTTTGTGTTGTCTTTGCCTGGCTTTGGTATCAGGGTTATGCTGGCTTCATAGAATGAATTTGGGAGTATTCTTTCCTTTTCTATGCTCTGAAATACTTTGTGTACCACTGATGTGATCGCTTCTCTGAATGTTTTGTAGAAATCTCCAGTGAAGCCACCTGGGCCATGACTTTATTTTTGTTGGGAGTTTTAAAAAAAATTTTAATAGTATTATTATTTTTTACCTCTTCAGTCTCTTCTGTTGTTATGAGTCTGTTTGGATTTTCTATCTCAGTTTGTGTTAGTGTAAGTAGGTAGTGTGTTTCTAGAAATTTGTCCTTTTCCTCTAGGTTCTCAAATTTGTTGGAGAACAATTTTCCATAGTATTCTGTTATGATTCTTTTTATTTCAGTTGGGTCTGTTGTAATGTCCCCCATCTCATTTCTTATTTATGTTATTTGCTTCCTTTTGTGTTTTTCTTTTGTGACTTTGGCCAGTGGTTTGTTGATTTTCTTGGTCTTTCCAAGAACCACTTTTGGTCTTGTTGATTTCTTTCTATTGTTTTTCTGTTCTCTAGTTCATTTATTTCTGCTCTAATCTTTATTATTTCCTTTCTTCTAGTGGCTGTGGGCTTCTTTTGCTGTCCTCTTTCTATTTGTTCGAGTTGTAGGGGTAACATTTTGATTTTTGCCTGTTCTTTTTTTGATATGTGCATTCATTGCTGCAAATTGACCTTTGAGCACTCTCTTTGCTGTGTTCCCAAGGTTTTGGTGTGATGTGTTTTCATTCTCATTTGATTCTTGGAATTATTTATTCCCTCTTTAATTTCTTCAATTACCCAGTTGTTTTTAAGCAAGACATTACTCAGTTTCAACGTATTTGCCCTTTTCTTTCCCCCTCTTGGTCTTCCTATTATTGATTTTTACTTTTATGGTGCTGTGATCAGAGAGAATGCACTATATTACTTTGATTGTTTTGGATTTTATTGAGAGTTGTTTTGTGGCCTAAAATGTAGTCTATTCTGGAGAATATTCCATGTGCACTGGAAAAGGATGTACACTTGCTGCTCTTGAGTGACACATTCTCTATATGTCTGTGAGATCAGATTGGTTGATTTTGGCCTTTACATCTTCTGTATCTTTGTTGTGTTTCTTTCTAGATGTTCTGTTCTTTACCGACAGTGCTGTGTTGAAGTCTCCTACTATTATTGTGAAACTATCTAGTTCTCTTTTCAGTGCTATTAGAGTTTGTTTTATGTATTCTGGAACCCTGCTGTTGAGTGTGTAGATATTTATTAAGGTTATATCTTCTTGGTGGATTGTCCCTTTAATCATCATATAATATCTTTCCTTGTCTTTTATGGTCAATTTTGCCTTAAAGTCTATTTTACCTGATACTAATATTGCAACTGCTGCCTTTTTTTGCTTAATATATTTTTCCATCCTTTGATTTTTAATATATTTATGTCTTTGTTTCTAAGATATATGTCTTTTAGACAGCATATTGATGGGTCGTGTTCTTTTATCTGTTCTGCCACTCTGTCTATGTATGGGTGCATTTAAACCATTCACACTCAGTGTGATTATTGATAAGTATGAGTTTATTGCTGTCATATTGTTGCTTTTTTTTTTTGTCATTCTGTTTTTTCTTTATTCCTCTTACTTTCCTGTGCTGCATTACTTTTGTTTGTGGATTTTCTTTTCTTTTGTTATTTTAGATTTTGTGTTTACTGAGTCTTTATATTTTTCTTTTTTTTTTTTAAATTCTGATGAGTAAGTTTGTTAACTTTGTGATTACCTTGAAATGTACCCTTATCTTCCCAAGGTTGAACCATTCTTTTATTACTTGATATGATCTTGAATTCCTCTCCCTTTGAATGTTCTATACCTACACCATTTATTCCCCCTTTTATTGTTTTGTCATTATCCTCATTTACAGATGGACATCTCTGTTTTCCTGTGTTAAGCCTTTTAGGTTTGTTTTATTATTGAGGGTTCTTTATCTAGGTTGGTATCTGGTTGATGCTATCCTGTGTCCTAGACTCTGGTTGTTGTCTGATGTTGTTCTCTAACAGATGGTCTCCCTGTAATATTTCTTGTAAGTCTGGTTTGGTTTTAATGAATTCCCTTAATTTTGTTTGCCTGGAAACGTCCTAATTTTGCCATCATAGTTGAGCAAGAGTTTTGCAGGATATATTACTCTTGGTTGCCAGTTTTTTCTTTCTTTAAAGGTTTTATGTACGTCATCCCATTGCCTGCTTCCCTGCATAGTCTCTGCAGAGTAATCAGAGCTTAGTCTTATTGTTTCCCCTTTGTAAGTGACTTTTCATTTTTCCTCAAGCTGCTCTCAGGATTCTTTCTTTGTCTTTGGTTTTGGCAAGTGTGATTATGATATTTCTTGGTGACTTTCTTTTGGAGTTTATTGGGGCTTGTTAAGCTTCTTAGATATTAGGCTTTCCATCTTTCATGATATTTGGGAAGTTTTTTTTACTAGCAAATCTTCAACAATCTTCTCTGTGTTTTCCAATTTTTCCTACAGTTCTGGAACTCCAATTACTTGCAAATTTTCCCTCTTGATTGTATCCCACATAATTCTTAGATTTTCTTCATTCTTTTCTCTGATTTTTCCTCAAAGTGGCATCCATCGATTTGTCTTCAATCTCACTGATTCTGTCTTCCATTGTTTCAAATTTTTTCCTAAAACCTTCTATTCAGTTGTTCATTTTTAAAACTTTTTGGTTTATCTTTTTTAGTTCTATTACTGTTTTCATATGATTTTTAAATGTTCATTTATTTTAACATTATGTTCTTGTATTATTTTTCTGAGTGCTTCTATTGCTTTGTGTTTTACTTGATTTTGGTTATGTTTTTGTTGGATTTTGTCTGTGTTTTCCATGATTTTGTCTGATTTTTCCTCCATTTTGTCCAAGTTATTCTTGATGTCTTTCCTAATCTCTTGGAGAATCCTAAATATTAGTATTTTGAATTTCATATCAGGTAGTTCCACTGTGTTTTCTTCTTACAATAGGTCACCTGATTCTTTATTTTGGTAACTTGCTGGAGCCATCTTGTCCTCCTTTTTTTAAAAAAAAAAAAATTTTATTGTACTTTAGATGAAGGTTTACAGAACAAACAATTTCTCATTAAACAGTCAGTACACATAGAGTTTTATGACATTGGCTAACAACCCCATGACATGTCAACACTCTCCCTTCTCGAACTTGGAGGACTTTTTTTGGTGAAAATATACATAGCCAAACTTACACCATTTCAAAAGTTTCTACATGTACAATTCAGTGACATCGATTACATTCTTCCAGTTGTGCTATTATTCTCACTAACACTTTCCAAATTATTTCATCACCATTATCTTCAATTCACTGTCCCTTAGGCTTCCCATCAAACCTTTTGAGTTGCTGTTGTCAATTTGATCTCACATAGATAATTCTTTTTTTTTTTTGTACCTTAGATGAAGGTTTTCAGAACAAATAGTTTCTTATTAAACAGTTAGCACACATATTGCCTTATGACAATGGTTAACAACCCCATGACATGTCAACACTGTCCCTTCTCAACCTTGGGTTCCCTATCACCAGATTTCTTGTCCCCTCCTGTCTTCTAGTCCTTGTCCCTGGACTACTGTGCCTCCAATCCCTGGCTGAATGGTGAACTTTGGGAATGACTTCACCACTGAGCTAAAAGGGTGTCCGGGGGCCATACTTTCAGGGTTTCTCTGGTCTGCCAGGCCAGTAAATCTGGTCTTTTTTGTGTGTGTTAGAATTTTGTTCTACATACTTTTCCAGCTCTGTCCAGGACCCTCTATTGTGATCTCAGTCAGAGCAGTCAGTAGTGGTAGCCAGGCACCATTTAGCTGTACTGGACTCAGTCTGGTGGAGGCCGTGGTAGCTGTGGTCCATTAGTCCTTTGGACTAATCTTTTCCTTGTATATTGTTCTCTTCATTCCACCTTGCTCCTAAAGGGGTGAGACCAGTGGAGTGTGTTAGATGGCTGCTCACAGGCTTTTAAGACCCCAGACACTACTCACCAAGGTAGAATGTAGCACATTGTCTTTATAAACTGTGTTATGCTAATTGAGCTAGATGTTCCCTGAGACCATGGTCCCCATAGCCCTCCGCCCAGCAATTCAGTCCCTCAGGGAGTTTGGATGTGTCTATGGAGCCTCCATGACCTTTCCTTGTACAAGCTGTGCTGGCTTCCCCAGTATTGTGTACTG
>NW_004444118.1:3787107-3805921 GCF_000243295.1 Trichechus manatus latirostris | reverse complement strand
GGTTTTTACATATTCCCTTAATTTCTGTTTATCTGGAAATGACCTAATTTCACCATCATATTTGAACAAGAGTTTTGCAGGATATATTATTCTTGGCTGACAATCTTTTTCTTTCAAAGTTTAATATATGGCATCCCATTGCCTTCTTGCCTACATAGTTTCTGCCGAATAATCCGATCTTAGGCTTATTGTTTTTCCTGTGTATGTGACTTTTTGTTTTTCTCGAGCTGCTCTCAGTATTCTTTGTTTGTCTTTGGTTTTAGTGAGTGTGATTATGATATGCCTTGATGATTTTCTTTTGGGGTCTATCCTATATGGGTTTTGTTGAGCCTTTTGGCTGGTCAGCTTTTCATCTTTCATGATATTGGGGAAGTTTTCTGTCAGCAATTCTTCAGTGATCCTCTCTGTGTCTTCCATTTTCTCCCCGTTTTGACACTCCGATCACTCGCAGATTTTTGCTTTTGATTGTATCCCACATAATTTTCAGGGTTTCTTCATTTTTATTCATTGTTTTCTCTGATTTTTCCCCAAAGTTGTATCCAAGTATTTGTCTTCAATTTCCTTGATCCTATCTTCCACCATTTCAAATCTGCTCCTCAGCCCTTCTATGACAGTGTCCATTTCTGAAATCTTGTTGTTCATCTTTTGGATTTCTAATTGTTGTTTTTGTATGGTTTCTAGTTATGAATTTATTTTAGCATTTTGTTCCTGTATTATTTTCTCAAATTCTTCCATTTTTTTGTCAGTATTTTCCATGAATTTGTCTGCTTTTTCCATGAATTTGTCTATTTTTTCCTTATTTTTGTCTGCTTTTTGCTTCAACTCTTGGATAATTCTGAATATTAGAGACTTGAATTCCCTATCAGGTAGTTCTAGTGCCTTTTCTTCAACTGGAAAGTCACCTCGTGTTTTATTTTGTATGCCTACTGGAACCATCCTGTCCCGTTTTTGTAAATGTTTTGATATTGTCTGCTGTCTTTGGGGCATTCAGTGGTTTTTTTCCTCGTTTATTGATTGTAGATTTGTTTGTTTTGTCCTGCTTTTTTGTTTTATTTGGTTATGTCTGAGCAGGCGGGCTGTGCGTTCTTTGTTGTTTGCTCATCTGTGTGCATGATACTTTTCACCTCTTTCTCCAATAGGCAGGGTCAGTCACCAGATATGGTACAGCAGGGCAGGTCCAGCCGAAAGGGAGTTGCTGGGATGGGTTGTTTGTGGCACGTACCAGGGCTGACAGTGTGGACTTGGAATCAGTGCAGGGCAGGTTCCAGTAGGCTGTGCCTGTGCTGCTTGGGAGTGTGATATTCAGTGCATGGTGCAGGTAGGTAGGAAGGAGGGAGTAGATTGTGATGTGTGGAGCTAAGATGGATATGGGAAAGATGAGAGAGATGAGAGAGGAACAGGAGCCAAAAACATACACACAAACAAAAAAGAGTGCTAAGGGAGCTTGCTATTGAAGTGGAGAGATGAGAGACTGAGAAATGGGGAAAAACCAAAATGGAAAAAAAGAAAAAGAATAAAAGAAAAAAATGAATAAATGGAGAGACTGGAAATGAAGAAAGATAAAAAGGGAATAAGAGAGAAAAGAAAACAAAACAAAGAAACAAACAAACAAAAGAACTCAAAAAGAAACAAACAAAAAACACACAGTCAAAATAAAAAAAAGCAAGAAAAAAGAAATGCCCCCAGGGATGTCCCTGTGCATCTGTGCAGAGTAAGGGAATAGCTTCTAAGCCACACAGTACTGCCTGGCTAGAAGGGGCTCCCAAGCTGAGAAAAGAAAAAGAAAACAAACAAAGCAAAACAGATCAAATCACAGCAAACAAAAAAAAAGCCCTGAGGGGTCCCACCAGTGTGGTGGCACTGGCTGGGAAGAGTTTCACAGTCGAGCGGTGTTTCACAGCCTTTCAGGAAGAAGTAAAGATGGCAGACGGAGCCAGGTATTTGAGAGAAAGGAGGTGGAGGTGGTGAGAGGTAAGAAAGAAATCTAAAGAAGCAGAAAAAAGCAACACCAGCAGCCAAAAAAGGCACTCAGGGAGCCGGTCAGTGTGGGTGGCTGGAATCCAACCAACACCAGGGTGAAGCAGATGCTTTCTGGCCAAGAGACTGTGGCTGCAGGAAGCAGAGGAGGCTAAGTAGGGGTGAAGAATGGTATGGGGTGGGAAAGTCTATATTGCTAGTTATTGGTTGTTCTGTCTCCTGCTGGAAGCTCCGTGAAGCTGCTTTCTCATACTCCGTTCACTGATCTCCGATAGGAGTCCAAGATGGTGGATCCATGCTGCAGTAGCTGTTAGGGGATCTCTGCATGTATCTCTCCGCACTCTCTGTTCTCGGTCAGTTTCTTATTCCGTTCGGTGCTTGGCTGAGTTCTTTATCTCTTCATTTGATGCTTAGGGTTTCAGGATTGACGTGTGACTCTGTATGACTTAGTTTTTCTGATCTTTGCTGTGGAGGGATGGCGTGGTGCTTCTAACTATACTGCCATGTTGCCTGGAAGTCTCTTGTCCTCCTTTTTTGTATGTTTTGATATTGTCTGCTGTCTCTGAGACATTAAGGTATTATTTTATTTATTGCTTGATTGTATGTTTGTTTGTTTTGTACTGCTTTTTAGTTTTGTTTTGACATGTCAGGGTGGGTGGGCCCAGGCCACCCTGCTGCTTGCTTGTCTCTGGGCTTCATAGAGCTCCTCAACTTGTCTGGGTGGGCAGGGCAATAGCAGGCAAGGCCAGCCCACTTTGGTGTACACTGCTTTGGCAAGGTGGCTGAGAGCAGACTGAGAGAGTGCTCTCTGTCTCCTGTTGTTGGTTCAACAGTGTGGAAGGATTACAGCCCCTTGACAGATAGGCAGGAATATCAGACAATGAGTGGTACGGGTTCGCTTCCCACCATTCAGCAGCTGGTCAAGTGATGGGATGGGCAGTGCAGGCCTGGTGAGGTGGCAGGGCTGAGCACATGGAATGCTGTGTCTGCAGTGGCACAGTGGAGCCAGAGTGAAGGGGAAGTGGCATACTGGGCTTGGTGGGTGGGGGGAGAAAAAAGTAGAGAGAAAGAAAAAAAATTATGGGGCTAGATGGGAGGGAGAAAGAAAAGGAAGAAAGGAAAAAAAATGGTGCTGCAGTTGCCGGTGGGTTGGGCTAGGGTGGAACTGGGTAGCAAGTGGCCAGTGGCACTCTAGCTAAGATGGCACAGAGTGGCCCAGCAGGAAGGGGTAGATGTGGCGTATAGGGCAGAAGTGTGAGGGGTGGGAAGGTGTGTTTCTGTAGTTACTGGGAGCTCTGTCTCCTATCTGGAGCTCTGTGAAGTTACTTTCCTATATCCCCTGTCCAGGGTGATAGCTGGCTATGTTCCAAGATAGTGACATTGTGCGGTGTTACTTGGCAGGCGACCTCCACTCTGTATCTCTCTCATTCTCTGTTTTCCATCAGTTTCTTCTTCCATTTGGTGTTTGATCTAGTTCTTTATCCTTTCATTTGCCGCTTAGGGTTTCAGGACTGAAGTTTGTATCTGTTTTACTTAGTTTTTTGGTTGTTTGCTGCAGAGGGATGGCATGGTATGTGTAGGGCACCATGTTGGTTTTGGACATCTCATTCCATCTTCTTTTGATACTTCCTGCATCGTTAAATATTTTCCCATAGAGTCTTAGGCTGGGTTCTCTAGGAAAGCAAAGCCAGTAAAGTGTATAAATATACACAGAGAGAGATTTATATCAAGGAAATAGCTCACACAATTGTAGAGGCTAGAGGCTAAAATGTCCGAAGTCCGTGGATCAGGGTAGAGGCCTCTCCCAATTCACGGAGCCACAGAAGCTGGTGAACCCAAGGTCAGCAGGTCAGAGAGGGGCTCCTGGTCACAGGCTGTGAAGGTCAATTAATTCCAAGATCAGCAGACAAGACCACAAGGTTTCTCCTGATTCATGTAGCTGCAGGGGCTGGCGAACCCAAGATCAGCAGGTCAGGGAACTGGACTCTTGCTAGCAGGCTGAGAAGTTTGATGAATTCCAAGATCAACAGGTAAGCTTCTAGCTCAAGTCCCAAGAATCGGAGATGAGACATCAAGAGTCAGCTGCCGAGTCTGGAACAAGCCAAAAACCTTGGCAAAGAGAGCAGGCAGAAAGTAACTGGCGGAAGGCAGAGAGATGAAACTGAGGGGGCGGTGAGCTGCCATAGGCCCCGCCACTGCCGGTACTACTCAGCAGATTCCATCATGGGGCTGATCACATAGCAAATTTTAACATTATACAACTGCTAAAGCACTGAGAATAATGGCCTAGCCACATTGATGTATAATCTTAACCATCACACATAGGCTCTTCAAATCTTCAAGGATTCAGTGACATTAATTTTATTAATTATGGTTTTGTGCATCCATCACCACTATTCATTTCCAAATATTTTTTATCACCCTAAAAAGAAACCCACTCAGAATCCAGAGAGTGTGACCAATACCTAGTGTCTGGAAGTCTGGAGGGCAAGGCCATTGTGTAACTGGTCTCAGAGAACAGAGGACTATCTTCAAATCTTGAGGACTAATGTAATGTGTTCTGCTGACTTGCTTGGTGCCGTTTACTCCTACTTTCCCTCCAATTTCTCCCATTTGTAATGGAAATATCTAGCTTGTGGCTGTTCCACCACTGTACTTTGGAAACAGATAACTTATATTCTAGCTTTCACAGATGAAGATTAATTTTTGAATTTTGGACTTTGAGTTGACTTAAGACTTTTGCTATGATATGATGGGGTGAATGTGTTTTATGTGGCAAGGATATGAATTTTGGGTGGCCAAAGTGTGGAATGTTATAGACTGAATTTGTGTCCCTCAAAAATATCTGTCTACTTGGCTAGGCCACGATTCCCAGTATTGTGTGATTGTCTACCATTTTTGTCATCTGTTGTAATTTCCGTATGTATTATAAGTCCTATCTCTATGATGTTAATGAGATGAGGTTAGTGGCAGTTATGTAAATGAGACAGAACTCAATCTACAAAATTAGATTTTGTCTAAAGCCAGTCTCTTTTGAGATATAAAAGAGAGAAGCAAGCAGAGAGACAGGGGTACTTCATACCACCAAGAAAGTAGTGCCAGGAGCAGAACGTGTCCTTTGGACCCAGGGTCCCTGCACAGAGAAGTTCCTCTACCAAGGGAAGATTGATGACAAGAACCTTCCTCCAGAGCTAACAGAGAGAGAAAGACTTCTACTGGAGTTGGCACCCTGAATTTGGACTTCTAGCCCACTAGACTGTGAGAGAATAAACTTCTGTTAAAGCCATCCACTTGCAGTATTTTGGTAATAGCAGCACTAGATAACTAAGACAGCAGCCATAGCTCTTAACCATTGCGCCATCAGAGTCCAAACACAATCTAAGTACTCCTTAATGACACCCATTTCCCCCTCTCCTCATCCCCTAACAAACACTAATAAATACTGGTCTCTATGCCTTTGTCTGTTCTAGATATTTCATATAAATGGGCTCATACAAGATTTGTCCTTTTGTGTCTGACGTATTTTACTCAGCATAATGTTTTCAAGATTCATCCATATTGTAGTATGTATCAGAATTTCATTTCTCTTTAGGGCTGAATAATAATCTATTGTATGCATTTACCACATTTTGTTTGCCCATATGTCTGTTAATAGATGGACGTTTCCATGTTGGGCTGTTATGAATAATGATACAATGAACATTGGTCTATATATATTTGTTTAAGTCCCTTCTTTCAATTCTTTCAGATATATACCTAGGACTGGAATTCCTGGATCAGATAGTAATTCTATGTGGAACTTTTTGAGGAATCATCAAGCTGTTTTCCACAGAGATTACATTATTTTACATTCCCACCAGCAATGGATGAGGGTTCTAATTTTCCATTTACTCTCCAAGACTTGGTATTTCCCTTTTCTGATAATAGACATCTTAGTGGGTGTTATTTGTTTTTAATAGCAACTATAAAGATAAATATAGAGCCTAAAATTCTAAGACGCATTTCATTCATAGGGTCATATATATCTACCAAATAAAACAACACATGAGCATATTTTCTTTGAATAATTCTATACATAATGTGTCTTTTTCTTTTATTTTTTTCTTTTACCTTAAAGGGAATGTTTACCTAAACTTAAATTAAGCATTTCAAGACCCATCTTCTAGAATACCAAAAACAAACCCATTCTTGTAGAGTCAGTTCTGGCTCATGTCGACCCCATGTGTCACAGAGTAGAACTGCTCCATAGAGTTTTCTTAGCTGTAATCTTTACCGAAGCAGATTGTCAGGCCTTTCTTCCATGGCACCACTGGGTGCAAACCGTTTGTGCCACCTAAGGATCTTCTTCTAGAATAGTGATCTCAAATAATCTTTGCCTTGCACATCCTTAACGGTTAAAAAAAAAAAAAAATTAACATATGCACACCTAATATTCAACAATTATTTATTTAACAATTACATAATCAAATGTAATATGCCCACTACATAAGAACAGGGATTAAATTATATTTAAAAAATTAACATTTTAGTTAATCTGACGTTTTATTCACTAAAGAGCTATGGCTGCTAACCAAAAGGTTGGCAGTTCGAATCCACCAGCTGCTTCTTGGAAACCCTGTGGTGAAGTTCTCTGCTCTATAGGGTTGAGTCGGAATCAACTCAACAGCAGCAGGTTAACAGTAAAAGTTAATTTACTCACACTTTAAAAATTGTTATTAATCTTTTTAGAAACAGCAATGTGATTGAATATGCTTCATTATATTGCAGAGTATTGGTTCAAAAGATGTCTCAGTTATATATTGTTGATTAATAAACCACCCTGTTTTGGGTTGAATTTTGTCCCCCAAAAAGAAATGCTTAAGTCCTAACTCCCGGTACGTGTGAATATGATCTTATTCGCAAATAAAGTCCTTGCAGATATAATTAGTTAAGATGAGTTCATACCGGATTAGAGGGAGCCCTAAATCCAATATGATTGGTGTTCTTGTAAGAAGAGGAGAGAAGACAGATACACAGGGAAGAAGGCCATGTGAAGATAGAGACAGAGATTGGAGTGATCCAGCTTCAAGCCAAGGAACACCAACGATTTCCAGCAACCCCCAGAAACCAGGAAGAGGCAACAAAAGATTCTTCACTAAGGCCTTCAGGGAGAGCATGGCCCTGCCAGTGTCTTGATTTTGGGCTCTAGACTCCAAAACTGTGAGAGAATAAATTTCTGTTGTTTTAAACCACCCAGCTTTTGGTACTTTGTTACAGCAGCCCTAGAAATCTTTACTGCAGCAACACGGATTGGAGCCTCTTCCTGCAATAGCTAATTCTGAGACGGGGTGAGGTGAGCAGCAAGAGTTTTATTATATCAATATATAGGAGACAGAGGGAGATAGATTCCTTCAAAAAAAAAAAAACCATCTCCCCCACTGGAGATTGGCCAAAGGCTTTTATAGGGACAGGATTATGGGTCTTAGAAATTTGTGTTAGTTCCCCTTGAGGTGGTCATGTCTCAGATGAGTTACTCTTTTACTGATATTCTTGGGGATTTTCTGGTGACCTCCTGATTTTCTTGTCACAAGATGGGTGCTTTGTTAGGTTTTTCATCCTTAGATCATTAGCATTTGTTTTCCACCCTCCAAGGAGGAACATTGGTTCATCTTAAACCTTTTGTAGAGACTGGAACCGGAGGGAAAAACAAGCTCACCAGACAATGTGGCGGTTAGCAATGAGGAGAAATAATAGTGAGCCGAGCCTCTCCAACCTCTTCCAATCCCCACTTTTATTGGAAGTTTATCAATCTTGGGAAACAGGGTGTTGCTTCTTTTCTGACTACTTCCTGCTGGTTAGGGGCATCAGCTGGGGTGAGAAACCTCCCAGTATTGACTAGGGCCATAGACGGGGAATGAGTTAGAGTGGAAATTGGATGCATCTTGGTGAATTAGATGACGTGCATCCCCAGAGCCTGAAAAAGGGGCATCCCGACTTACCCGGGTAAAAATTTCTCCAGCCTTAAGGATATTCGCAGTTCTTCCTGCCAGTATTTTCATAAAACAAGGAACACAAAAACAAACTAGAATAATCACTATTCCTAAGGTTATTAAGGGGGTTAACCAAGATCCTAAGGAAGGAAAAATGCTGGAGAACCAGCTCCATGCATCTTCTTGTCTTGATTTGGGGGTCTGTCCATTTAGTTACCTTATGAATGGCTTCTAAACCTATTTTGACTTCTCCTGTAGTATTTATCCAAGCACAATAGGTTTTATTTATTACACCACATACCCCTCCTGACTTTGCCAATAAGAAGTCCAAGACAATTCTGTTGTCAAGGACCATCTCAACCAGGGAGTTCAAAGAGCTTTATTGAGCTTTGAGTGCTCTCTCTGTCCCAAGAGCTAATAGGTGAAGGGTATCTGATAAATTTCTGATAGCCATTTCCATGTGGTATACTCCTAATCCTGGGATAATCGTTCTTAGGAACCACCACCCAAACCAGGCTTCTCTAGGACAGTGTTGTTATTTATCACCTCCAAGGAGACAAGATCTATGGAGAAGATATCCCCTCTCTTCCGAGGAACATTTACAATCGCTTGGGTGGGTAACGGAAGAATCTGAGTAGGGAAAGTTAGAAACCCCAAAGTACATTGCCCCACATAGTGAATTCCAGTCAGACACTGGATAGCCCACGTATAGGGTGATGCCTTTGGGGTGGGGTTCTCACTAGTGGGGTACACTTTTCTCCAGCATAGAAATGTGTACCCTGATGGGGCACACAAGGACCAATTTCTATTAGAGCTGTCTGGGATGCTAGTGTTAACATGGGACAATTGGGGAAGGACTAGAGATTGATTACATGTTGAGAGAAGTTGAAAATCTCAGAAAACTTGTTAGGCTATTTTCGTCCGGGGATCTTGTGATTTAATTTCCCATTTGTGCCCTAAAGTATGGTTATAGAGCTCAGTGAGAGAGAAACAGGGTATAGAAAATGGGTATTGAACAAGCCTTGCTCATATCGGAGATTTTGGGGCACTATGGGTTGGGATGCAATCCGGTATATATTTGTTATAGTCAAAAACTGGGGCTGCTAATGGACTTAAGGGAGTTCCTACCTGGGGGAAGTGATGGCACATCCAGAAGCTGCTAATGTTCCCCCAGTAGCCACTGCTTGGGACATAATGACTAGGCCATTGGATGACCAGTCCCATCCATCTGGAAGATGGGCAGGTTCTTGATACCCCACAACAACAACTTGGATTTCCTTTCTTCTCTACCTTGGTGATCTCCACATCTTGGGGTAACCCCTTTTTATACTTTACACAATAGTATGCTCCAGTGTCAGATAAGGTTATATCTGAAACCATGATTGAAAAGTCCTGATTGTGTGACTGAGTGGTGTCAGCTATAGGAGTTACCTGGTTGTAGCTAGTGGTCCTGAAGTCCCAAACAGTTATCTGTCCTCTTTCGGGCTCTTCCATGATCCACTTAACTGGACCGACTGGAGTTAGGGATGATACTACACATGGGAGGGTTAAAGTGTCTCCAACCTGTAGGGTTAGAGCTCCCCTGGGCTTATAGGACCACCGGAAATTTTCCCATCCACACTTCCTGGAGAAGTAAAGAGAAAACAAAGAACAGGGTTAGGGTCATTATTCTGTAAGTTTCTTGAACTTGTATTTCAGATCTCGAATTGGAGTGCAGGAATATGGTGGTTCTTTGACTCTTCCTCCTTCAAATGGAGCTGCTTTCACTCTCGAATGATGCACCCATACAGCTACTCCTGCTAATTTCAGAGACAAGTGGTTGGTCAGGAGAACTTCAAAAGGTCCTTCCCACTTAGAGGCCAGTTGATCCTCTGGGTATTGGTTCTTCCAAGTTTTCAACAGGACTCGATCTCCTTGGTGGAATCTATGAAGGGGAATGTCAGAAGGAAAAGATAAGCAGGAAGAAGCATATTGATTACCAGTGTTTATGACAGTTCCCAGAGAAAGGACCCAATCTCTTTTTCTCCACCTTAGTCATTACAAAAGTGGGGAAAGTCGACTTTTTCAGGAATGGTCTCCCATAAATTAATTCATAAGGGCTTAACTTGAGCCCACTTAGAGGGGCTACCTGGATTCTGAGCAGGGCAATGGGCAAAACTTGTATCCAAGTGGAGTTTGTTTCTTGGCAAAGTTTTGCCAAGGTCTTTTTCAGAGTATGATTCATCTTTTTGAGTTTTTCCAGTTGATCGTTGTCTCCAAGGGGAGTGTAACTTCCAGTTTATATCTAAAGCCTTACTGACTTCTTGTGTAATTTTTGCCATAAAAGCTCCTCCGTTATCACTTTGGACTGATACTGGTAGACCAAAACGAGGTATGATTTCTTTGAGTAATGCTTTAGTCACTTCTTGCGCTTGTTTGGTCCAGCAAGTGAAAGCCTGTACCCACCCCAAGTAGGTGTCCACGAAGACCAACAGATATCTGAAGTTCCCGGGTGTCCGGGACATCCCTGTGAAATCCACTTCCCAGTCTTCTCTCATGTTTGTTCCTCTGTGTTGGACTCCTGGTTCCGTTGGGTGAGGCACAGTCTTCGGGTTGTTTCTTGGACATAGGCAGCATCTCTTTGGAATATCCCGGATGGTTTTTAGGAGAATCAGTCTGGTGACCACCTGTTGGATCCATTCAGACTGGCATCTCTCCTGTAGTGAGTCCCTTCATGTAGAGCTGATACTATACCGTATACATGGGCCTCTGGTAACAGTACTTTCCCTTCAGAGTTCAGCAGCCATTCAGAATGAGAGGCGAAGTGATAGACCCATTCTTTAGCCCTATCCAGGTCCTGGGTGGTATAGATGGGTGTGGGAAGGTTGACAGGGTCCAGATGAGGGATCAAGGCCATTTCTGTTCCCATCCCATCTCCTCGCATTGCAGCCTTCTTTGCCTCTGCATCTGCTTTTTGGTTCCCTATTGCCTCAGGAGATTGTCCCTTCTGATGTCCGGGACAATATACTACTGCCACCTGAAGGGGATCTTTAACTGCCTTCAGGAGTTCTAGGATTTCTGGTACATGTTTTATTTCTTTGTTAGCTGATGTCAGGAGTCCCCTCTCTTTCCACAAGGCAGCATGTGAGTGAAGGACAAGATGGGCATATTTACTATCAGTATACACAGTTGTGTCTTCCTGCTCCTAATTGCAGGGCTTGCCCAAGGGCTGTGAGTTCTGCCTTCTGAGCCAAAGTGCCGGCAGGAAGTGGAGCTGCCTTTAAGACCTCAGTTCGTGTTACCACAGCATATCCTGCCTTGCAAAGTCCTTCATACAGAAAACTACTGCCTTCTGTATACATTTCTATTTCTGGGTTAAAGGGACGTCTGAGAGATCCGGTCTGCTAGAATAAACTTCTTTGATTGTCTCCAAGCAATCATGTATAGGAGCATTTTCTGAGATGGGCAGTAGGGTGGCGGGGTTAAAGGAAGAGACGGTGTTTAAGGTTATGTTCGGGTTATGTAGCAGGATTGCCTGATATTTTCCCATTCGTCCTGCTGTGAGCCAAACCCCTCCCCTTTTGTTCTAAGAGGGGTAGAACATTATGTGGTGTAATGATTGTTACCTTTTGTCCAAGGGTGAATTCTTCAGCTTCTTGCAGCAGGTCAAATGTCGAGGCCACAGATCAAAGACGGGGGGCCGTCCCTGGGCCACGCTGTCCAGCTGTTCAGAAAAATAGGCCACTGGCCGCCTGGCGGGTCCCAAGGTTTGAGTTAGTACCTCCACAGCAATTCCCTGTCTTTCATGTACAAACAATTCAAAAGGTTTTTGGAGATCAGGCAATCCTAGTGCTGGGGCTGTCATTAATTTGCTCTTAATTTTCTCAAAAGCCTATTGGCATTCTTTGGTCTATAGTAAAGGCTCTTTTTCTTCTCCTTTTAGGGCCTCATGCAGGGGTTTTGCCATAAGTCTGAACCCTGGTATCCAAATCTGGCAAAATCCAGCCATCCCAAGGAAACCCCTAAGCTGCCGCCTAGAGGTGGGAGGTGCCACCCGTGTGATAGCTTCTCATTGATCCTGGAGGAGACCCCATTACCCCTGTGATATTTGAAATCCCAGATATTTTACTTGCTTTTGGGATACTGGGCCTTTTTCTTAGGATCTCGATACCCACAGTCAGCCAAATGATTCAAAACCAATACAGTATTTTGGTCAGTCTTTTTTAGTCTCACTTCCTATGAGGATATCATCTGCATATTGTAAGACAAGACTTCTTTCTAGCCTCAATGCCCTCAAGTCTTTGGCTAGTATTTCCCCAAAAATAGTGGGGGAATTCTTGAATCTCCGGACGAGAACCTGCCATGTGAAATGTCTCTTAGTCCTGGTCTTAATATCAGCCCATTCAAAGGCAAACAGAGGCTGAGACTTGGGGTGTAGAGGAATGCAAAAGAAAGCATCCTTTAAGTTCTATACTGAAAACCAAGCACATTGACTATGTATAATAACCAAGAGGGTATATGGGTTGGGCACAACTGGATGAATATCTTCTACTATTTGGTTGATTTCCCTTAAGTCTGGAACAAACTGATATTCTCCTGTCCCTGGTTTCAGGGGTATTATACGGAGACCAGCAGAATTTTAAAAGTCCAATTTCTATGTATCGATAAACCAATGGTGCAATTCCTTCTAAGGCTTCTTTACGGAGGGGATATTGCCTTTGGTTTATAACAGCTGCTCCGGGTTTTAAAGTTATTTTAACCAGTGCAGCTGACTTAGCTCACCCAGGCCTTTCTGATGCCCAGATCTCCAGATTCACTTTTTGTTGAATATAGAAAGGAATGCTGCTAGGTGTCAAAATTTCCTCTTGCAAAAGAGCCACCTGTAAGGCGCATGTGTTTTCAGGCCAGATCGGCACCAGTATTTGGGATGGTTTGAAATTGATTTGGGCCTCCAGTTTTGATAGGACGTCCCTACTCAAAAGGGGGACTGGGCATTCCAGCATATAAAGGAACTCATGCTATAACAATTTCTTTCCAACTTCACAATTTACTGGTTGGAGGAAGGGTCGGGTGGCAAGCTTCCCTGAGACCCCCACCTTTGCAGCAGTGCACAGACTAAGAGAAGATTCAGCAGTGTTCAAAACCAAAAAGGTGGCCTCTGTATCCAGACTAAAGTCGATAGGGCGCCCTCCCACCTTTAGGGTCACCCGAGGCTCACAGTGGGAAATAGGCAATGAAGGTTCTAGCCCCAGGCCCCATCATTCTGAATCATCTCCTTGCAGGGGCCCCTCCTGAAAGGCTTGGACGGTAGTGGGTCGTGGCCGCCTTCCTCTGGCTTCCGGACACTCCATAGACTTTTCAAGGCAGATCACCAGACCTTTCCTTCAAAGTGCCTCTGGGTGGGTTTGATCCAGGAAACATTCAGTTAGTAGTTGAGTGCTTAACTGTTTATGCCAACCAGGGACTCCTGCATATGTAATGGAGCCCCAATAAAAACTCTGAGCATGGAGGCTACGGTGAGCTTCATTAGTTGGCAAAACTCCCCATGCATACCTTCACACAGGGATCCTGGGAAGTTAACAGGTTTACTCCATGGAAAAGGACAAGGGAACCTTTCTTAGCATTTGGAACACCCCTAGACTACCGTGTATGTCTTTTCCTTTGGATAAGTTTAATTTGAATCTGTTCCCTGAAATAAACCACATCTGTATGTACAACACCTTACAGTGTGTTCTATGAGTCCTTATAGTGAATTATCAAACTTGAAGGTGGTTTTGTGAATGCCCTGAACTTAAGTTAGTTTCAGAAGTGAGGGTGTATGGAGGACTGTATGCTCTCTAACCTTGATAGCTGGCTCTAAACTTTACACTTTGGCCAACTCCAGATAAGTGTAGACTGAAATAGCAAAAATCTCTGTAACATTGTGTCAATTTTCCTCTCCTAGCGAGGAGTAGGTTCACTGAGGTACTGCTCTGTGCAGCTTGCCTCTCTTTGGTCCTCTGTGGGAGGTTGTGAGCTATTGTTGATCCTGGACATGGCTGACCCAACTCTCTGACTATGAGGTGACTGGGCCTGGACTTGGGAGTAATGTTTTGGCCTTACTTTAAGCCATACTTCACAATTCAGTTTTACCTTTAATGAAGTTGATGATTTTATTCTTATCTGAATCCTGTATATATTTATTACTTAATTAATTCAGGACTGTATAGGGAGAGGGATGTTATTTTCTGTTAAGCTTGGTGATGAATTGGATGAGGGGTGAAGATGATGAGTAAAGAACTGTTAAGAATGATTCTCCAGAAGAACTAGATGGTGTCCGGCTTCCACTATCAACTCTTCCGACCAGTGATATCATAGAAGGTCCCGGAGAGAAGAGAGAAAAATGTAGAACAAAACTCAGAACAAAATGTAGAACAAAAATGTAAAGGTGGCCAGACCTACTGGAGCGATAGAGACTAGAGGAACCTCCAAGACTACCGCCCTAAGAATCCCTTGGAATTTGGCAATGAAGCCACTCCTAGAGGTCACCTTGTTCAAATAATAGATTGGTTATAAAATAAACAACAATACCTGCAAGAAATGTGTCCCTGAAACAACCAACTGTAAGAGACCAAATGGTAAACATTTACCCAAAGCAAAGATGAGAAGGTAAGGAGGGGCAGGGAAGCTGGATCAGTGGAAACAGAACAAACGGAATGGAAACAATCAGAATCCTGACACATTGTGGAAATTGTAACCAAGTCAGGGAATAGTTCGTGTAAAATTTGTTAAATTGAAACCTAATTAGCTATGTAAACCTTCACCTAAAACACAACAAAGTATTTTTTAAAAAAAGTAGAATGATTCTCAGTCAACAGCAACAAAATAAATAAAATGAAAAGAATGATTCTCAGGGTTTAGGTGTGAGCAATTGGGAGGGCGGGATAGAGAAACCTAGAAGAGAGATAGTTTTAAGAGTAAAATCTAGGGCTATGTTTGATACTTTAATTTTGAGAACTCTATTTAATTCCAAGTCGATGGAGCCTGGAGTTCAAAAGTTTCAGTGCTGAAGATACAAAATATCCGACTAGGAATTTGATTACTAGGAAAGGAAGTCTTATTGCTCACTGTGTACCTTTCAGCCTCTTTAATTGGTTGAAGCAGATCAAACCTGAATGATATTGTTGGTGCTCTTGTAGTTTAAACAGCCTGTTGCCAATTTTGGTATACACAGGATTACCATGATTCACTGGAAAAGAGGAAGAAAGGCTAGTTCTCATTGTTTTTAATGTGTCTGTGCTGGGCTATAGAGCCTTATACTCTTACAAAGTCTACAACACCTGTCTTTCTCTCCCACCCCTCTTTACCCATACTGGCTTCACCACACCCCCAGCTCATGCTACTTTCAGTGAAAGCTCAGTAAAAAAAAAAAAAAAAAAAAATGTAATATTCATCCTGCTTTCTTATACTCATTTATCTTACTTTTTATAAGTTTTCAAATAAATCTTGGTCTCCCCCTACTAGTATGTAAACTGTAAAGTCTAAGGAAGAAACTCCATTGTACTCACTCTGTGTACCCAGCACCTGGAATAGTGACCTGCACATAGTAGGTATTCTGTGAATATTTGTTGACTCACTTGCTAATAGCTTCTCCTTATCTCTGTTAATCCTAAAAGGTCAAAGACATTTTGATTTTCCTGAAGTTTTCTGACTGCTGGTAACTGCAAATGAATATATGGGGTAAAATTAAAAATAAGATGAGACCTAACCTTTTGGAGACATTCAGACATCTGTCACTGAGAAAGGTTTCTTTTGCTCATTGGCATACACATAAAGCAAGATCTGATCATTCTCTGATCCTCACTTAATTTTCCACTTATTTATTTGCTATTCTGGTTTTGAGACTAAATCCAAACTCCTCTGTCTTCCTCTTAGTTTAGTTCCTGCATGTTTTCTTTCCTCTTAAATAATTAAATAACCATCATTAAATCCCTTTGTTTCTTGCCATATCCCATAAAAATATAAGACAAAACTTAACTTTAGTAATGATTTCATTTCTTAGGGTTACTTTAAACTCTGTAAGATATATTTATAACTCGAAGGAAACTGCAGACTGTATCACCAACATGTTTTCACTTGACATAGGAAGTCATATGTAGTGACTTCCTCACAAATTTCTATTTATCTTTATAATATCAGAGAATAGACCACATTATGACAACCTAATGGTAGATGGGAGGATAGAGAAATCTCTAAGTCTCCTCCAAGATATAAAACCTGGCAAAGGGAGAGGAATGACATCATTTATTTCCTTTATTCCTCCACTGTATGGTTGTTTGAACAATTTTCCTTCTCATGTTGGGGAAACTCCCACATGAAGATCAAAAACCTAGAGTATTATAATCACAGAAGGAATGATAATTATATTGCCAGTAAAGTGGTTTTAGAAACAAATGAACAAATCAATATTGGTGCACCAATAAACCTGGCAGTGAGAAATGGTATCTTAGATGGTAATTACAACCGGCACACACATGGAGATGAGGTCATGATCACAACTGAGAAAATGCAACCAGGACCAGGCAAAGTCAACATAGAATATAGACAATTATCCAAAATAATTTAATGATAATAATAACATCACAAAATGCACGGCAGTTCCAGTAAGGGTTGCAATTTTATGGCAGGAAGGAGGGAACTACATTTTCAGGGAATCTATAAAATGTGATTGAGAAAAGGCAAAAAAACAGCTGCATTTCAGCCAAGAACTCACCCAAACAGCTCATGATGAAACAGGCTCTGAGGAGTGAGAGGAAAACCACAGCAGCAGACCAGACCTTCACCTGATGCCACCAGACTTCTCTCTCTGTCAGATCAGCAAGACAAATGCACAGAGTTATGATCCCCACCGACAGGGGGCCATGGAAAATACCTAAGGAGTTTAGAACAGTGTGGGGGTCAAGCTATGAGCAAACAGTAATTTAAAAAGAACAACTGTGAAAGCAAGAAGAGGCCACAGAAATTCCCTGGAAACAAATGACCAGATAGTGACCTGGAGCCCAAGACAAATTCAGGCAAAACTCACCCAGAATCAACTGCACTTTCCGATTCCCTACTCCTCCCCCTTAAATCTCATATCCTCCCAGTGATGTCCTGCCTTTCTCCAATATCATTTTGCCTTCAATTTCTCACCTTCCTACATGGTCAAATTCTTATTCTTTGGAAGACTTCTAGGCCTGGGTTGTCTTGTTTTTTCCTTTTTTCATCTTTCCCTGATTCTTGGTCCCATATGCATTTCAATACTGAAATTGTTATGATTTCACTGTTCTTCATTAAGAGCTGGCTACTTCTCCCAAAGTCATTATGCTCCTATCAACTTCTGTAGAACCCAGGAGAGTACTCACCTCTCTCTTGAGGTTGCTCTCTCACCGCTGTGTGCACACAGACCCTTTTAGCTCCCTGCGATCAGGAGTTCCAGGAGCTTTTATATTATTCTCCCTAAAGATGTTACCGTAGAAGTTGGGCTTCATTCAAACAGGCCAAGTTCATAGAGCCTTCTGAAGCCACTGTGGTGACGCTAAGAGATAAGACTTAGAAGACTTTATATAGTGGACTAAAGTTTCCAGTTTAAAATATACATCAGAAACAAGGAAACACAAAAATAAAAATTGAATAATATAGGAAGAACTGTTGGTGGGAACAGATCTGATCATTTGTTCCATTTCTTACATGAATATTTAAGAATATTATGTAAGAATATTTATATTCTTAAATATATATAAGTACTTAAGAATATTTTATATTCTTAAATATATATAAATACTTAAGAATATTGAGAATATTTCTTACATTTAATTTCTATGCAATCAGACCTATTAATATGTATATTTTTTATATGTTCTAAGGAAATCAGTCAACAGGCTTTAAATAAATTTAGTGCGCCCTAATAAAACTATTTTTCTTTTTGTTAAATTTTTCGTAAAGTTTAACCCATGTATTTAATATTCATCATGTTTCAGGAAGAACTTAGATCACCTCAGCCTAAGATGAGCAAAAGTCTGATTGCATTAGCAGTTGATATGGTAAACAACAAGACTCATAGACTTAGAGTGAAAAAGTCATTGCCGAATGAAGATTCTTGAATCTATCTGAAAAGACTGTTAAATATTCCTATTGGGTCTGAACCGAATTTGGGCTCAGACTGTTCATAACCTCCTTGGCTGGAAGAGAGCAGCGAGTGTTCTAAGTCAAGGGAAGCAGTAGTGTGAGGTTATGTGATGTCAAAGACAGGGATCCTTCCTGACATGCAGTCTTCAAAATGTGTGCATTTCCCTAAATTATTGACAGCAATATGTCCACTCCTCACTTATCAACATAGTTAGCTTCCAAAGACCAGGTCATTATGTGAAAATCGGTGTTATGCGAAAATGAAGGATGACCATATCAGATCACAACATGGATGATGACTACATCATTACATAGCAGCCAAATTACATCTTTACATAATTGCCAAACCACTGAGAATCATGGCCCAGCCATGTTTTCACATAATCTTAATCATCACAGCCAGCGTTACTCTCGCCTTGCACCTAGGCATTCGTTACTGCCAGATGTATGTTGTTAATGTGCAAAATAGACAGTACATTTTTTACCATTGTCATAAATGCAAAATGTCAAATAATGAGATACTTGATAAGTAAGGAGTAGGTGTATGTTCTCAGGTGAGTATCTTAAGTAGAGATAATCTCTCATAGGCTATGTTAATCAAACAGGAGGAGGTTATATTTATATATATATTTTATTGTACTTCAGGTGAAGGCTTACAGAACAAATAGTTTCTCATGAAACAGTAGTACACATATTGTTTTATGACAACCCCACAACATTTTAACCCTCTAAATTCTCAACTT
>NW_004444118.1:3761839-3786181 GCF_000243295.1 Trichechus manatus latirostris | reverse complement strand
CTTGTACAGGTTGTGCTAGTTTCCCCTGTATTGTGTACTGTCTCACCCTTCACCCAAGATACCACTTATCTATTGCCTATTTAGTATTTCCCCCCTGGGGAGGTTATATTTAATGGTGAAATAAACACTGAGGAATGAACAGACTAGATATCCAGTAGTTTTCCCAAGAGTTCATCTGAGATTTACCAATTATGAAAGATGTGAAAATAGTTTTGAGTCACCAACTATGCATTGAGATGTTTTGGCATCCATACCGGTGAGAAACAACCTCTTCCTAAGTTGTATATATGGTGAAACAACTTAAAGTTCTGTTTAGCCTCTTGCCTACCTCCTGAATTCATACTTCTCCTAATAGCCCTCTGCTCCTGCCTATTGGGTTTCTTCCATTGTATTCTTCTGTGTTGTGTTAGGGAGCCCTGATGGCGTAGTGGTTTAGCACTACAGCTGGTAACCAAAAGTCAGCAGTTTGAATCTACCAGTTGCTCCTTGGAAATCCTTTGGGGCAGTTCTACTCTCTCCTATAGGGTAGCTACGAGTTGGAATCAACTCGAAGACAACGGGTTTGGTTTTCGTTTTATCTTGTAGTAGAACCTAGAGTATAAGGATATCCCTTTGAATATACAATGCTGAGATGAGAGGAGCAAAGGCAAAAATAAGATAAATGCTAGAAAGAATAATTTAAAATAAACAAAAAAGAGAGTTATGGGTTGATTTGTATCCTCCAAAAAGTTACCTTCTTTTGATACCTGTGAATGTGACCTTGTTTGGAAATAGTGACTGGCAGATGTATTTGGTTAACATGAGGTCATATTGGAGTAGAGTGGGCCCTAATCTGACTGGTGTACTCATAAAAGGAGAAGAAGAGAGACACACAGGGAAAAACGATGGAGGCAGAGTTTGGAATGATGCATCTACAAGCCAAGGAACACCAGGGCCATCAGAAGATAGAAGAGGCAAGGACGGACTCCTCTCCTAGAATCTTCAGAGAAAGCATGGTCCTGCCAACACTTTGATTTCAGACTTCTAGTCTCTCCAGAACTGTGAGAGAATAAATTTATTTTGTTTTAAGCCACCAACTTTGTGGTTATTTGTTATCACATTAAATGGCCTTGTACCCTTGTCAAAAATCAGTTTACCAGAGGCACATGGATTTGTTTCTGGACTCCCACTTCTATTCCATTGATTTATGTGCCTCTTATTATGCCAGTTCCATGCTGTCTGATTACAGGTTACTGTTGAGTTTTTGGAAATCCTGGTGGCGTAGTGGTTAAGAGCTACAGCTGCTATCCAAAAGGTTGGCAGTTGGAATCCACCAGGCGCTCCTTGGAAACTATATGGGGCTGTTCTATTCTGTCCTATAGGGTCACTATGAATCAGAATCAACTTGATGGCAGTGGGTTTGGCTTTTGGTTTTGGCTGAGTTTTTAAACCAGTTGCTGTTGAGTCAATTCCAACTCATGGCATCCCCATTTGTGGCAGAGTATAACTGTCCTCCCTAGGGTTTTCAATGTCTGATTTTTCAGAAGTGGATCACCAGGCCTTTCTTCAGAAGCATCTCTGGGTGGCCTTGAACCTCCAATCTTTTGGTTAGCAGCTAAGTGCATTAACCATTTTGTACCACCCAGGGACTGAGTTTTGAGGAGTTTTATTTATATATTCTAGATTCTAGTTCTCTGTCAGGTATGCAGTTTGAAAATATTTTCACTCTATTTCATCATATAATAAATACTACGATGAGGAAGTAAATAGATAATCACTGAGGACCAAATTTGGGAGAGCTAAGGGGCAAAAAAGGAGCCCTGGTGGTGCAGTGATTAAGTGCTTGGCTGCTAACCAAAAGGTAGCTGGTTCAAACCTACCAGCCACTCTGTGGAACAAAGATGTGTCAGTCTGCTTCTGTAAAGATCACAGCTTTGGACACCTTATGGGGCAGTTCTACTCTGTCCTATAGAGTTGCTATGAATTGGATTGACCCAATGGCAATGAGTTTGGTTTTTGGTTTTTAGTTTAAGGGGCCAAAAAAAAAAAAAAAGAATGTTTATCTTGGAGGAGAAAGAGATGGGGAGACTGAAGGGTAGAAGACCTATCTAATAAATTGATACACTGTTAAGCTTTTATACATTCCAGAGTTGTTATTACATATCTGTTGGCAGTTCTGGGTAGCAGAGAAATAAAAATCTCTTAGTCAAGCTAGTGACCCCTGTTACCATGTTTAAGAGGGGAATCCCATCACATGGCAGACAGTAACTCATTCTACGATTTGCAGGTGTCAGGGTTGCCAAAAAAAGCATGACTCACACAGGCACTGGATGGCAAAGGCTTTACTCACATGGAGAAAAGACAGAGCAAGGTCAGCTTTGCTAGTGTCTGTCCCCCATGGCCAGTGGATCTTGCCTGCAGCCAATGCAGGGAAATGGTCTGCATGCACACTTCTTGTGCTGCAGGAGAAGGACCCTCTTCCCTGCCTGCTGAAAATAGATACAAAAGTGTGGATGACCAGGTGCCATACAATACACCTAGCTAAGCAGTTCCTGGGAATGTTGACATGTGCTCAGGACAAGAAGGGGAGAGATGTGCTGATAGGCCACTAGCTGCTATGGGATGTGTTTTGGGTCAAGATGCCCCAGAGAAGGAAGTTTGTTCACACTCTTATCCTGTCCAAGAAGCCAGGACAACACACCTGGTCCTAAGCACAAGGTTCATTCCTGGGTCACAGGGAAAGCTGGCAAGTACACTCAGATTGTCCTCTTCCACACTCTGGCTCTTCTGGAGCCACATTGCTAATATTCCCTTCCTGACTCTGCCACGTGTGATTTTGGGGAAGTTGCTTAATCTCTCTGTCTCTGTAGCAAATGAGTCAGTACAGAAAAGCTGTGCTAACATGTACTGATGCTAAGTATGTCATGTGGTAAACAATTGGTAGAAGTTATTTATGGTCTTCTCCTCTTGCTTGACAATCAAAGTGAAGTAGTAGTGAATGGAACTCTGAATGGTGATTTTTTTGTTTTTTGTTTAACTGCGATTTAGGTGAAAGTTTACATAGCAAATTATTGAATAAGAAAAATTTCTCATTCAAAAATGTCTTAGTCATCTGGAGCTGCTATAGTAGAAATACTACAAATGGATGGCTTTAACAAAGAGAAATTTATTTTCTCATAATCTAGTGGGCTAAAAGTCCAAATTCAGGATGTCAGCTCCAGTGGAAGGCTTTCTATCTCTGTCAGCTCTGGAGGAAGGTCCTTCTCGTCAATCTTCCCCTGGACTAGGAGCTTCTCTGTGCAGGAACCCTGGGTCCAAAGGACGCGCTCTGTTTCCGACACTGCTTTCTTGGTGGTATGAGGTCCCCCCATCTCTCTGCTCGTTTCTCTCTTTTATATCTCAAGAGATTGCCTCAAGACACAATCCAATCTTGTAGACTGAGTCCTGCCTCACTAACTCAACTGCTGTCCATCCTCCCTCATTAAAGTCATAGAGGCAGGATTTACAACATACAGTAAAATCACACAATACCAGGAATCATGGCCCAGCCAAATTGATACACACATTTTTGGGGGGACATAATTCAATCCATGACAAAAAGTTTATACACAAATTGTTTCATGGCATTGGCTGCAATCTCACATAGTGTCAGCACTCTCTCCCTTTCCCTTTCCACCCTGGGTTCACCGTGTCCAATCATCCAGTTTTCCTGTCCCCTCTCGCCTTCTTGTCTTTGTACCTGGGCAGGTGTTGCCCATTTGATCTTGTATACTTAATTGATCTATGAAGCACATTTCTCACATGTGTTATTGTTTGTCTTGTCGGCCTGCCTAATCTTTGGCTGAAAGGTAAATTTTGGGAGTGGGTTCAGGTCTCAGTTAGAAGGGTGGCTGGGGGCCATAGTCTCAGAGGTTCCTCCAGTCTCTGTCAGACCAATAAGTCTGGTCTTTTTTGTGAGTTTGATCATGTGTTCTCCTGCTCTGGCTGGAACCCTCTATTGTAATCCCAGTCAGAACGGTCGGTAGTGGTAGCAGGGCACTATCTAGTTCTTCCGGTCTTGGGGTCATGTAGGCTGTGGTTCATGTAGTCCATTAGTCCTTTGGACTAATTGCTCCCTTGGGTCTTAAGTATTTTTCCTTCTTCTTTGCTCTGGACTAAAAGAGACCAATAGTTGTATCTTAGATGGCTATTCGCAGGCTCTTAAGACCTCAAACGCTACTTACCAAAGTAGGACGTAGAACACTGTAAGAACTATGTTGTGCCAATTGACATAGATATCCCCTGAGTCTATGGTCCTTTGCCTGTGAGTCTGGGAACTTCATCCCTTGAAGTGTTTAGTTATGTCTAAGAGGTTTCCCTGACTGTGACACTTGTGTGCTCTAGTATCTATATTAATAAATGAGTAGCACCTACAGTCACGTATTTAGAAATTTCCACCTCCTAACCTGTATCTACCAGTGGGTGAATTCTCTTACCACCTACCTTACCTCTTGGTATATCTACCTATGTAGCAATTAATAGATTATTTTTTGTTGATTCTATTGTCACAGTATTGTCTATGCTATAGTAGTTACCATAACCAAAAAAAATAAACCTGTTGCCATCAAGTCAATTCTGACTCATTGTGACCCTATAGGACACAAAGGAAGGACCCCATAGTGTTTCCAAGAAGTGGCTGGTGGATTTGAACTGCTGTCCTAATGGTTAAGTGCTATGACTGCTAGCACTTAACCACATAGTTGTCCTTTATTCCTGAGTTCCTCTAAGTGTCCTCTCTTGCCTTGGTCATGTTGTGCTGTCTTCTCCCATATTATGTATTGCCTTTTGCTTCACCAATATTAACTGTGTCTACTATCTCTTTGATAACTTTCCTTCCTTTTCCCTCCCATCCCTGGTAAACATCAGAGTGTTTTTTTTTTTTTTTCCCTGTGTGTAAACCTTATGTTGTTACTTTATAAAAGCAGTCTCATACAATATGTGTCCTTTTGTGACTGACTTATCTCACTCAGCATAATGACCTCCAGATTCATCCATGTTGTGAGATGTTTCATGAATTCATTATTATTCTTTATCATTGTGTAGTATTCCATTGTGTGTATGCACCACAGTTGGTTAATCCATTCATCTGTTGATGGGCACTTAAGTTGCTTCCACCTTTTTGCTATTGTGAATAATGCTACAATGAACATGAGTATGCATATGTCTATTCATGCGATAGCTTTTATTTCTTTAGGGTATTTGCCTAGGAGTGGGATTGCTGGATCATGTGGTATTTCTATTTCTAGCCTTTTAAGGAGATACCATATCGTTTTCTATAGTTTTTGTACCATTTTAATTCCCATCAGGAGTGCATAAGTGTTCCACTCCCCTCGCAACCTCTCCACCATTTGTTATTTTCTGTTTTTTTTTATAATGCCATTAATGTCGGAGGGAGTTGATATCTCACCGTAATTTTGATGTTCAGTTCTCTAATGGCTAATGATCATGAACATTTCCTCATGTGTCTGGTAACTCCTGAATATCTTCTTTGATGAAATGTCTGTTCATATCCTTTACCCATTTTTCAACTGGATTGTCTTTTTGTCATTGAGGTGTTGCAATATCTTATAGATTTTAGAGATTAAACCCTTGTTGAATATGTTGTAGCCAACAGTTTTTTTCCCAGGCTATAGGTTCTTTTTTTACCCTTTTGGTGAAGTCTTTTGATGATCATAAGTGTTTAATTTTTAAAAGATCTCAGTTACCTAGTGTCTTAGGCTGGGTTCTCTAGAGAAGCAAAACAAGCAAGGCATATAAAAGATTTATATCAAAGAAACAGCTCACGCAATTGTAGACGCTGGACCGTCCCAAGTCTGTGGATTAGGACAGAGGCTTCTCCTGATTCATGTAGCTGCAGGGGATCTGCTCACAGGTTGCGAAGATCAACGAATCCCAAAATCAATGGATAAGCTGATAGCTCAAGTCCCAAGAACCAGAGGTCAGATGAACAGGAGGCAGCCACAGGATCCAGAGAGAGCAAAAAGCCAAAATATCTGCTCATATTCAGATACAGACCACACCCCTAAGGAAACTCCCTTTCAACTGATTGGCTACTCACAGCAGCTTCAGTCATGGGAATGATCACATATAAACACTGAGAATCATGGCCCAGCCAAGTTGACACAGAATCTTACCCTTCACACCTAGTTTATCTTCTAGTCTTTGTGCATTATTAGTTATGATTTTTATTCTATTTATGCCATATATTCGGGCCCCTAGCATTGTCCATATTTTTTCTTCCATGATCTTTATAGGTTTAGGTTTTACATTTAGGTCTTTGATCCACTTTAAGTTAGTTTTTGTGTATGGTGTGAAGTATGGGTCCCGTTTCATTTTTTTGAAGATGGACATCCAGTTTTGCCAGCACATTTATTAAAGAGTCTGTCTTTTCCCCATTTAATGGACTTTGGGCCTTTGTCAAAGGTAAGTTACCATAGGTGGATAGATTTTCATCTGAGGTCTCAATTCTGTTCTTTTGGTCTATGTGTCTGTTGTGGTACCAGTACCAGGCTGTTTTGACTACCATGGCTGTTGTCTTAGGCTGGGTTCTCCAGAGAAGCAAAACAAGCAAGGCGTATAAAAGATTTATATCAAAGAAACAGCTAACTTATTTGTAGATGCTGGACTGTCCCAAGTCTGTGGATTAGGACAGAGGCTTCTCCTGATTCATGTAGCTGCAGGGGCTCTGCTCACAGGTTGTGAAGATCGACAAATCCCAAGATCAACGGATAAGCTGATAGCTCAAGTCCCAAGACCCGGAGGTCAGATGAACAGGAGGCAGCCGCAGGATCCAGAGTGAGCAAAAAGCCAGAACACCTGCTTATATTCAGATGCAGACCACACCCCCAAGGAAACTCCCTTTCATCTGATTGGCTACTCAAAGCAGATTCAGTCATGGGAATGATCACATATAAACACTGAGAATCATGGCCCAGCCAAGTTGACATCACAGCTGTATAGTAGTTTCTGAGAACAGGTAGTGTGAGGCCTCCTACTTTGTTCTTCTTTTTCAATAATGGTTTACTTATCCAGGTCCTCTTTCCTTTTCATATAAAGTTAGTGATTAGTTTTTCCATGTCATTAGAGAATGTTGTTGGTATTTGGATCGAGATTGCATTATGTTTGTAAATTGCTTTGGGTACCACTGACATTTTCACAATGTTGAGTCTTCCTATCTATAAGCATGGTGTGTTTTCCATTTATGAAGGTCTCTTTTGGTTTCTTGTAGTCGTGTTTTGTAGTTTTATTTCAATAGGTCTTTTACATCCCTGGTTAGTTTTATTCCTAAGTATTTTATTTTTTTGTGGGGGGTGGGGAGGGCTGCTATCAATGGTGCTGTTTTCTTGATTTCCTTTTTGAAGTTCTGTTTGTTGGTGTATAGGAATCCAACTGATTTTTGTATGTTGAGCTTTTATTCTGCTACTCTCCTGAATCTTTCTATTAGTTCTAGTAGTTTTCTTGTGGAATCTTTGTGGTTCCCTGTGCATAGGCTCATATCATCTGTGAATAGGGATCTGTTTACTTCTTCCTTTTCAATTTGTATGTCTTTTTTCTTTTTCTTGCCTTATTGCTCTAGCTAGTGCTAGAGATGATCATGTGATTCTTTTGTTTTATTTATGTGGTGGATTACATTGATTGATTTTCTAATGTTGAACTATCCTTGCATACCTAGAATGAATACCACTTGGTTGTGGTATATTAGTTTTTTGATATGATGCTGAATTCTACTGGCATGAATTTTGTTGATTGCATCTATATTCATGAGTGATATTGGTTTGTAATTTTATTTTTTTGTGGTGTCTTTGCCTGGCTTTGGTATCTGGGTTATGCTGGCTTCATAGAGTGAATTTCGGGGTAGCCTTTCCTTTCCTATGCTCTGAAGTAGTTTGAATAGTACTGGTGTAAGCTCGTCTCTGAATGTTTGGTAGAATTCTCCAGTGAAGCTGTCCAGGCCATAGCTTTTCTTTGTTGGGAGTTTTTGTGCTTGTTTGTTTTTTAATTACCTCGTCAGTTTCTTCTCTTGTTATGAATCTGTTCAGATTTTCTCTCAGTTTGTGTTAGTATAGGTAGGTAGTGTGTTTCTAGAAATTTGTCCTTTTCCTCTAGGTTCTCAAATTTGTTGGAGTACAGTTTGTCATAGTATTCTATTATGATCCTTTTTATTTCGGTTGGGTCTATTGTAATGTCCCTCATCTAATTTTTTATTTGGGTTATTTTCTTCTCGTTGTGTTTTACTTTCATGAGTTTGGCCAATTGTTTGTCAATTTTGTTGATCTTTTCAAAGAACCACCATTTGGTCTTGTTGATTTTTTCTATTGTTTTTCTTTTCTCTGTTTCATTTATTTGTGCTCTAAGCTTTATTATTTCCTTTCCTGTGGTGGCTGTGTACTTCTTTTGCTGTTCTCTTTCTATTTGTTCAATTTGTAGGTCTATTTTTCATTTTGGTCTGCTTTTCTTTTTTGATGTGTGTGTTTATAGCTATAAATTGACCTCTGAGCATTGCCTTTGCTGTGTCCCCAAGGTTTTGGTATGATGTTTTTTCATTCTCATTTGATTCTAGGAATTTTTTTATTCCCTCTTTGATTTCGTCTATTACTCTGTTGTTTTTAAGCAAGGTGTTATTCAGTTTCCATGTACTGGGTTTCTTTTTTTCCTTGATTTTTCTGTTATTGATTTCTACTTTTATGATGTTGTGATCAGAGAGAATGCTTTGAATTATTTCAGTGCTTTGGATTTTATTGAAGCTTGCTTTGTGGACTAAAATGTGGTCTATTCTGGAGAATGTTCCATGTGCATTGGGAAAGAATGTATACTTGCTGCTGTTTGGTGGAGTGTTCTCTATATGTCTGCGAGGTCAAGTTGGTTGATTTTGGCCTTTAGATCTTCTGTATCTTTGTTGAGTCTCTTTCTAGATATTCTGTCCTTTACCAAGAGTAGTGTGTTGAAGTCTCCTACTATTTATTGTGGAACTGTCTATTTCTCTTTTCAGTGCTGTTAGAGTTTGTTTTGTATTTTGGAGCCCTGTCATAGGGTGCATATATATTTATTAAGGTTATGTCTTCTTGGTGGATTGTGCCTTTAATACTCATATAATATCCTTCTTTGTCCTTTATGGTTGATTTTGCCTTAAAGTCTATTTTATCTGAGATTAGTACTGCCACTCCTGCCCTTTTTTGGTTACCATTTGCTTGATATGTTTTTTTTCCATACTTTGAATTTTAATATATTTATGTCTTTGCATCTAAGATGTGTCTCATTTAGACAGCATATTGATGGTTCATGTTCTTTTTTCCATTCTGCTACTCTCTGCAGTGTGATTGTTGATGGGTATGAGTTCATTGCTGTCATATTGTTGTGATTTTTCTTTGTGGTTGTGACGTTTTCTTTGTACCTCTTACTTTCCTGGGCTGTGTTCCCTCTTTGTGTGTATTTTGTTTTCTTTTGTTATTATAGCTTTTGTGCTTACTGAGTCTTTATGTTTTTCTTCTTTTTTATTCTGATGAGTAAGTTTGTTAACTTTCTTTGTGGTTACCTTGAATTTTACCCTTATCTTCCAAAGATTTAACCACTCTTTAATTACGTGACATTGCCTTGACTTCCTCTCCATTTGAAAGTTTTATGCCTACACTATTTTTCCCCCTTTTTATTGTTTTGATATTTTTGTCATTTACAGATTGATGTCTCAGTTTCCCTGTTTTAAGTCTTTTAGCTTTATTATTGAGAGTTCTTTACCTAAGTTGGATCTGGCTGATGTTGTTCTGTGTCCTAGACTCTGGTAGTTGTCTGATGTTGTTGCTTCTCTAACTGAAGGACTCCCTTTAATATTTCTTGTAAATTTGGTTTGGTTTTTACAAATTCCCTTCATTTCTGTTTATCTCAAAATGTTCTAATTTCATCATCATATCTGAGAGAGAATTTTGCAGGATATATTATTCTTGGTTGGCAGTTGTTTTCTTTCAAGGTTTTATATATGTCATCCCATTGCTTTCTTGCCTGCATAGTTTCTTCCAGGAAATCAGAGCTTAGTCATATTGTTTCCCCTTTGTAAGTGAGGTTTTGTTTTTCTCGAGCTGCTGTCAGGATTTTTTCACTGTCTTGGTTTTGCCAAGTGTGACTATGATATGCCTTGGTGACTTTGTTTTGGAGTCTATCCTACATGGGTTTCATTGAGCTTCTTGGATGGTCAGTTTTTCATCTTTCCTGATATTTTAGAAGTTTTCTGCCAGCAAGTCTTCAAAAATCTCTGTTTTCCATTTCCTTCCCTTGTTCTGGAACTCTGATCATACACAAATTTTTGCTCTTGAGTCTTTCTGACATAATTCTTAGTTTTTCTTCATTCTTTTCTCTGATTTTTCTTAAAAAAAGTGACATGCATGGATTTGTCTTCAATCTCACTGATTCTGTCTTCTTTTGTTTAAATTTGCCCCTAAAACCTTGTACTGAGTTGTCCATTTCTGAAATTTTGTGGTTTATCTTTTTGATTTCTAGTTGCTTTTTCTATATGATTTCTACTTGTTTATTTATTTTGACATTCTGTTCTTGTATTTTCCTGAATTCTTCTATAGCTTTTTCTATGTTTTCCTCTATTCTGTCTATTTTTTCTGTGTTATCCTTGATTCCTTCAGTAATTTCTTGGAGACCTCTAAATATTAGTCTTTTGAATTCCATATCAGGTAGTTCCACTCCATTTTCTTTTTCCAAAAGGTTATCCAATTCTTTATTTTGGTCCCTTACTGGAGCCATATTGCCCTGCTTTTATATGTCTTGATATTGTCTGCTGTCTTTGAGATATTAAGATATCATTTTCTTTAATTATTGATTGTATGTTTGTTTGTTTCATCCTGCTTCTTTGTTTTGTTTTGATATGTCAGGGTAGGCAGGGCAGGCATGCTTTGCTGCTTGCTTATCTGTGGGCATGATAGTCTCATCATCTTGTCTGGTTTGGCAGGGCAGCAGCAGGCAGAGCGAGCCCACTTCACTGTACACTCGTTTGGCAATGTGGCTGAGGGTCGACTGAGCAGGAGTTCTTTGCCTCCCGATGTTGATTCATCAGTGTGGCAGTGTTACAGCCCCTCACCAGATAGGCGGGGGTGTCAGATGGGGAGTAGTGTGGGTTTGCTTCCCAACATTCAGCAGCTGGTCAAGTGGTAGGAGAGGGATGCAGTGTGGGCCCGGTTCAGTGGCAGGCCTGAGTCCCAGTGATGCTCTATCCTTGGTGGCACAGCTGGGACTAGAGGGAAGGGATGATAACATACTGGGCTGGGTAGGGGGAGAAAGAAAAGAAAAAAACCTATGGGGCTAGGGGAGAGGGTGAAAGGAAAGGAAGAAAGGGGGAAAAATGTCTCTTTGAGAGCCTGTGGTAGGAGTGAGGTGATGCAGAACTGGGGTAGTTGCAGGCCAGTGTGGTGTAGCATGGTGGGAAGGGGTGGAGGTGGCATAGGGGGCAGAAGTGTGTGGGGTAGGGAAGTGTATTTCTCTGGTCACTGGGTGCTCTGTCTCCTGTTGGTAGCTCTATGAATTTGCCTTCCCATAATTCCTGTCTGGGGTCGTTGTTGGCTGTGTTCCAAGGTGGCGACGCTGTGCAGTGTTAGTTGGCAGGGGACCTCCACTCCATTATCTCTCCTTGTTCTCTGTTTTCCATCAGTTTCTTCTTCCATTTGGTGTTTCATCTAGTTCTTTATGCTTTCATTTGATGCTTAGGGTTCCAGGACTGACGTTTGTATTTGTTTTACTTAGTTTTTTGGGTCTTTGCTGCACAGGGATGACATGATGTGTATATCTATGATGCCATGTTGGTTCTGCCCCCTCCTTCCATCTTCTTTTGATGCTTCCTGCATCATTCAGTATTTTACCTGTAGAATCTTCAAATACTGAAGGATTCACAGACATTAATTTTATTAGTTATGGTGTTGTGCAATCATCACCACTATCCATTTCCAAATGTTTTTCATCACCCTTAAACAGAAACAGAAAACCAAACCAAACCTATTGCGATCGAGTTGCTTCTGAATCATAGCAACCCTGTAGAGAGAGTAGAACTGCCTTATGAAGTTTCCAAGGAGCAGCTGGTAGATCTGAACTGCTGACCTTTGGTTAACAGCTGTAACTCTTAACTACTGCACCACCAAGTGTCTGAACAGAAACTCAGTACCCCTTTATAACACCCATTTTCCCATCCTCTCATCCCCTGGAAAACACTAATAAACATTGGTCTCTATACCTTTGCCTATTTTAGATATTTCATATAAATGGGATCATGCAATATTTGTCCTTTTATGTCTGACGTATTTTACTCAGCATAATGTTTTCAAGATTCATCTATATTGTAGCATGTATCAGAACTTCATTTCTCTTTATGGCTGAATAATATTCTATTGTATTCATTTACTATCTGTTTTTAATCCATATATCTGTTGATGGATGAATGTTTTCACCTTTTGACTATTATGAATAAAGATGCAATGAACATTGGTGTACATATATCTGGTTAAGTCCCTTCTTTCAATTCTTTTGGGTATATACCTAGGAGTGGAATTCTTGGGTCATATGGTAATTCTATATGGAACTTTTTGAGGAATCATCAAACTGTTTTCCACAGAGGTTATATTATTTTACCACCAGTTATGGATGAGGGTTCTAATTTTCTATATCCTCTGCAAGACGTCGTATTTTCAGTTTTTTGATAATAGCCGTCCTAAACTCATTCCCGTAGAGTCAATTCCAACTAATAGTGACCCTATAGGATAGGGTAGAACTGCTCCATAGGATTTCCAAGGAGCGGCTGGTGTATTTGAACTGCTGACCTTTTGGTTCGCAGTCGAGGTTCTAACCACTGTGCCACCAAGGCTCCAAAAAGATGAAAATAGAGCCTAAAATTCTAAGATACATTTCATTCATAGGGTCAAATATATCTGCTAAATAAAACAACACATGCACACTTTCTTTAAATAGTTCTATATGTAATGTTCTGTATGTAATTCTATATGTATATGTATTTTCTTTCCTTTTACTTTTTTTCTTTTATCTTTAAGGGAATGTTTACCTAAACTTTAATTAAGCATTTCAAGGCCCATCTCTAGAATACCAGGAACAAACCCATTCTTGCTGAGTAGATTCTTACTCATGGAGACCCCATATATTACAGAGTAGCAGTGCTCTATAGGGTTTTCTTGGCTGTAATCTTTTCAGAAGCAGATTGTCAAGCCTTTCTTCTATGGCATCACTGTGTGAGTTTGAACTACCAACTTTAGGTTAGTAGCTGGGTGCAAACCATTTGCACCACCCAAGGACCTTCTTCTAGAATAGTGGTCTCAAATCATTTTTGCATTATACATCCTTAACAGTAAAAAAATCAACATATGCACACCTAATATTGAACATTTATTTATTTAAAACAATTACATATACATGATCTAATATAATGTGCCCACTACATAATTATACCCATAAAACCAAACCCATTGCCGTCGAGCCTATTCTGACTCATAGCGACCTTATAGTCCCAGTAGAACAACTCCACGGGGTTTCCAAGGAGCGGCTGGTGGATATGAACTGCTGACATTTTGGTTAGCATCTGTAGTCCTTAACCACTGCTCCACCAGAGCTCCACATAAAAATAAGGATTAAAATATATTAAAAAATAAACACTTTAATTAATCTGACATTTTATTCACTAATGGTAAAAATTATTTTACTCTCACTTTAAAAATTGTTATTAGTCTTTTTAGAAACAGCAATGTGATTGAATATGCTTCATTATCTTGCAGAATATTGGTTCAAAAGATGTCTCAGATATATATTGTTGATTAATAAACCACCCTGTTGTGGTTTATTGAATTGTGTCCCCCCCCACCAAAAAAAATTTAAGTCCTATTCCCAGTACCTGTGAATATAATCTTATTTGAAAATAAAGTCCTTGCAGATGTAATTAGTTAAGATGAGTTTATACAGAATTAGGGTGAGCCCTAAATCCACCATGACTGGTGTTCTTAACTGAAGAGGAGAGAAGACACAGAAGACAGACATACAGGGAAGAGGCCATGTGAAGACACAGAGATTGGAGTGACGCAACTTCAACCAAGGAACACCAAGGATTTCGAGCAATTGCCAGAAACTAGGAAGAGGCAAGACGGATTCTTCCCTAAGGCCGTCAGAGAGAGCATAGCGCTGCCGGTTTCTTGATTTTGGGCCCTGGGCTTCAGAACTATGAGACAATAAACTTCTGTTGTTTTAAACCAGTCAGCTTTTGGTACTTTGTTAAAGCAGTCCTAGAAATCAATGTTGTTGTTTATTGTTGTTGGGTGCCTTCAAGTTGATTCTGACTCATAGTGACACTATACAGCAGAGTAGAACTGCCCTTTAGGGTTTCCTACTGTATGATCTTTATGGAAGCAGACTGCCACATCTTTCTCCCGTGGAGTGGCTGGTGAGTTTGAACTGCTGAGCTTTCGGTTAGCAGCTGAGCTCTTAAGCATTGCACCAGCAGAGGTCCTTTAGAAAACAATACATATATACCCCAAAGCTTAGTGGCTAAAAAACCAATTATTTTATTATTTCTTATGATTCTCTCCATTGATTAGGGCTCAGTTTGATAGTTCTTCACTTGATCTTACCCTTTAAACACAAATCTTACATAAAATCTGTTACACACAACTTTGACTTAATGGTGCTAGTGGAGAAATAAAAGAAAGAGGCTTTGAACTGCATTCATAAAATGCAAGCTAGAGGGATGCAAAGCGCTCCAGCACTAATTGATATCACCATTCTCCATTGCACTCCAGTTCAAGCACACCTTCTGTTCTATCAATCAAAGGCATTTAGGAAAGTGGTGCTTTTTGCCCATCTTCTACATCAGTCCCTGTCATAGATTGAACTGTGTCGCCCAAAAAATGTGTGTATCAATTTGGCTAGGCCATGATTCCCAGGGTTGTGTGGTTGTCCTCCCTTTTGTGATTGTAATTTTACGTTAAAGAGGATTAGAGCGGAATTGTAACACAACACTAACTCAGGTCACATCCCTGATCCAATGTAAAGGGAGTTTCCCTGGGGTGTGGCCTGTACCACCTTTTATCTCTTGTAAGGTATAAAAGGAAATGGAAGGAAGCGGAGAGTTGGGGGACCTCATACCACCAAGAAAGAAGCACTGGGAGCAGAGCACGTCCTTTGGACACGAGGTTCCTGTGCAGAGAAGCTCCTAGTCCGGGGGGAAGACTAATGATGATGAGGACCTTCCTCCAGAGCTGACAGAGAGAGAAAGCCTTCTCCTGGAGCTGATGCCCTGAATTTGGACTTCTAGCCTACTAGATTGTGAGAAAATAACCTTCTCTTTGTGAAAGCCATCCACTCGTGGTATTCCTGTTAGAGTAGCACTAGATAACTAAGACAGTCCCCATGTATTGAAATAATAGTCAGAAAATTTCATTAAAAATAAAGTGAAATTCCCCCAGAAATGTTGTGTAAGTTGCTCTCTGAGAGTTAAACTGGTAAATTCTACATATAATGGATAAGATCAGACCTCTATAAAAATAACTCATCTTACAGTACACAATACTGGGGAAGCCAGCACAACTTGTACAAGGAAAGGTCATGGAAGTTCCATAGACACATACAAACTCCCTGAGAGACTGATTGCTGGGCGGAGGGCTGTGGGGACCATAGTCTCTGGGAACATTTAGCTCGATTGGCATAACACAGTTTATAAAGACAATGTTCTACATTCTACCTTGGTGAGTGGCGTCTGGGGTCTTAAAAGCCTGTGAGCAGCCATCTAAGATACTCCACTGGTCTCATCCCTTTGGGAGCAAGGGAGAGTGAAGAGAACAGGATACAAGGAAAAGATTAGTCTTAAGGACTAATGGACCACAGCTACCATGGCCTCCACCAGCCTGAGTCCAGTACAGATAGATGGTGCCCAGCTACCACCACTGACTGCTCTGACCAGGATCACAACAGAGGGTTCTGGACAGAGCTGGAGAAGGATGTAGAACAAAATTCTAACTCACAAAAAAAAAGACCAGATTTACTGGCCTAAAGGAGACTGGAGAAACCCCGAGAGTATGGCCCCCAGACACCCTTTTAGCTCAGTGATGAAGTCACCTCCGAGGTTCACCGTTCAGCCTGGGAGTGGACAGCCCCATAAAACCAAATGAGACTAATGAGGCACAGCAGTCCAGGGACAAGGACTAGAAGCAGAAGGGGACAGGAAAGCTGGTGATAGGGAACCCAAGGTTGAGTAAGGATAGTGTTGATGTGTTGTAAGGTTGTTAACCATTGTCATAGGGCAACATGTGTACTAACTGTTTAATGAGAAACTATTTTGTTCTGTAAACCTTCATCTAAAGTGAGAATAGCAGCACAATTGGAAGAGCGTAGTCGATGTCACTGAACAGTGCATGTAGAAATTTTTGAAATGGTGTATCTATGGCTATGTATATTTTCACCAAAAAAAAAAAAAAAAGGTCGAGAAGGGAGAGGGTTGACATGTCGTGGAGTTGTTAACCAATGTCATAAAACAATATGTGTACTACTGTTTCATGACAATCTATTTGTTCTGTAAAACTTCACCTGAAGTACAATAAAAAAAAAATTTAAAAAAAAAACTCATCTTAAGATATACTTAGGAAAAATTGGCAAATGAAAGACTCAGTTGCATCAAGATGATCAGGGCGTAATTTCAGGAGGTCACATTAGGAACTATACATGGGTGTACAAGTATAGCTGTGGACGGGACAAGCTTTATCATAATCAATTATAATCACCGGACTAAGGCAGTGAATTACAGACTTTATTGTACATATATTTTATATTTCAGTAAAAAGAAAATGATGGTTAAGAACTTTAGTAAAAAGGGAGACAAACACAAACCAAGGGACATTTTGTGTAGTAATCCATGCACAGAAACCATAAAACTGAACCAAAGAAAAGAATTATCAGAATACTGGGAGAATATAATTCTATAGATCAGCTCATCAGCAGTGACCTCTAATTCTAAATCTTTAATGTTCAATCTCTAATTTCCCTTTGTCTGTACCTGATGTTAAATGCCAAGACTGAACAGAGAATGTTAAGAAGCCCAAAGAGTCTACTGGGCCAAAGCTGGAATTTACCTTAAATTAATGTGTATCATGCGCCTACTGTTACATAATATGCTTCTAGTTTGAAGTAATAAATTGATTTGAGAGAAACTAAAAGTTATGAGTGGGATTCTTTTGCTTCTGACCAGTCCATAAAAGAGAAAATCAGACAGGAGGAGGAACCACATCAAATTATATCAATACCTAATTATATCAGTAACTAATCCCTTAGCAGTCAGACAAATTAGGAAAGGAAGCTCATGCTCCCTCCATGTGTCCACCGAAGGGCTTTCTAGTACAGTGTCTGGAACATGGAAAATGCTTAATAAGTGTACATTTTATGGATGAATGAAATGTGAGAACTGATTCGATCATAAGTGGAATAGGTGACAGCTTATTGAAAAATTCTATGGGCAACCCTTACACAAGACTTCCACAGAAACAAAAAGAACAAATTAGTCCTTTCATGGTGAATGCCAGCCCAATCACATGTCCATGGAGAATGTTCCATTCATAAGTAGGTCTTCATCATCTCGCAGATTGACTTTTGAGTTTCAACACAAAAGGCATCATTCCAGCCCCAGATTCCCTTACGAGAATTTATGAAAACACAACGCTCGTCATGCTTATTGGGTTCACCAGGATGCCAGAATCTGAAATGGAGAAAAGGGATGAGGCTATTTTTTCAAATTGTGCTTTGAGAAAGGGTTAGAGACTTAGGGAGCTGGGGTGGAACAGTGCGGCATCCAGGTCAGATATGTCCAATCATTCCTTCCCCACTTCTCATGCTGCCTCCTTTTGTAAAACCCTGAAGTTTAAGCAGCTTCTCCTCCATCTGTGTCTCTGACATTGCCTTTGAAAATTGTGCCCACGTCACTTGGTATTCTGCCACCTTAAGCAACTCAGGACACTTAAATATCCTCTCACCAGCCATCCCAGAGGCTTCCATCTACTTGTTCGTCCTTCTCTCCTGTTCCCATGAGATTGCCAGTCCCATAGGGCTTCCTTAAGTGATGAAAAGATTGCCCCTGGTCACAAGTATCAATATAGTTTGTTCTTTACGCACTGCTTTTGAGCACTAGTGCTTCTGGAGCACTGATTAAGATCTCTGGATCTGCTACTTTCTCACTGTTATCTTGGGCAAGTAATATAATTTCCCTGAGTCTCAGGTTTCCTATCTAAAAAATGGGGATTGAGTACTATGCATACGTATTTCACATAGTCGGTATGAAGATCAAAGGTGTTAATGTATTCTAAAGTACTTTAAAGTTCTTTAAACATGACATAAATAGGGGTCACAATAAGATTATCAGAATTTAGTATTTTTGTTTTAGGAAAAATATTAAATCTTAATAATTAAGTATGATCTTAAATGACATGAGTTTTTTTGTTTTATTTAGAGACATAAATGTGGCTAAAAGCACAGACTTCAGCGTCATATAGACCTGGTTTTTTTTTTTAAGTAGTTTTTTGTTGTTGTTTGGTAGCTGAGAGCTGGACTTGACCCTGTATGGTGCAGCATTCGGGATTCTTTTATTGAATGCGATACTCACGTGATACTTCTGTTGTATGGTGACTGATCTACCCATTGCCACTGGCACGTCCCTTTTGGGTCTGACAGCCCTACGTAGTAAGCAAATTCTCTTTCCAGGATCTGGAGTATTAATAGCTGAGAGAAGAAAAGAAAGGCCTCACAGACTATAGAGCACTTAGGTTGTACTGAGTTTCTTATGGTCTTAGGCAAAGAGAAGAAAAGAACAAGAATCAGGGAAAGCCATATGGCCCCTGACCATGATCACAGGACCTCTGGGCTGAGCAGGGCAGGGTCACATACATCACTTATGAACACATGGAAGAGAGTTCTAACCATGATCAGACTGAATTCTAATCTCATACCCACTTTCTCTTTTTCTTCTCTAAGAAATGATGTTCTTCACAGTTGTATATGAGGCAATGTTGGCAGATTCAATCATTTTTCTTTCATGACTTCAGAAATGCTTTAACTTCATTTCTGACTGTTGATTGTGATTCTCCATGATTCAACTTTCTCTATTCCACTTCATACCCCTTCTTTGTTAGTGAATGATGTATAAGACATTTACATGTTGAAAGAACAAACGATATTTCAGACTGAAATTTTCTCATCCTTCCACTCAACACCTCCATGTTATATTTTAAATGCCCCAATTTCTTTGGGGGGAAATTTATTAAAGCAGGAAGAAGAAGTGCAATGTAAAGGCTTTCTTAGGAACCTCTCCTATTCACTTTCCTAAAAGCCTTCTGCAGCAGCACCAACATACCAGAACAATAAAACCCCCTCTCAGCCAACAGATGAACAAACCCCAGGCAGGGCTCCTGCTTCATGGTCCGTTAGAAGGTACCTGCTCCTCCTCGGCGTTGATCACCAGCAGATGAGCTCCCATCCCAGCACAGTTCTTCTCACTCTCAGTCCAATTATTCAATTCAGAAGAAATAAAGTAGCAGCTGGTATTAGACATGACCCAATTCTCTGGGCAGCAGCTCCATCCTTTCCCTGTATTGAGAAGAAGGACATAATATTCCCTTTAGGAATTTTTAAAATATAAATAATAAGTAAATTTTTGTTTGTTTTTGTTTTAAAAGCTACATTACAAGTAAGAATTGGATACAATTACAAAATTAACTGCGCTATTACTTCCAAACTGATTTTGTGACATTTGCTCCAGTTATCTAAAAAGAGTATTTACCAATGCTGTTTTTCATAAACACAGTAGGAAAATTGCATTGCTAACAGTATATTTATGCTATAGAGATTGATTTAACGACTGTGCTTAAATAAGTTAATTACAAACTTATCATTTGCCTAATGAGCTCTATTGTTATGTAAGCTAATTCAAGAGGCTTGTGCCATACACACTTTGTCTTTGAGAATTAGCTTTCTTTGATTACTGGATTCTTTCTGAAGCCCTTACTCTTTTGTCTTACAGACAGAAGAAATGAATGCCTTAAAGACCAGGTTAGAGATAAATACAGTGGAAAAGGAGTCATATGTGGTGTGAGAGACAGAATATACAAATGGACAATGGCCAGACTATATATAAAAATAGAACTTTGACCCACAACTTGCAGCATCCAACTTAGCACACCAAACCACTGCCTCTGCAGAAATCTGCCCAAATGGCCAGACTGAATCAACAACTGGCAGCTTCCCTAATTTTTGCCTCTCTTCTCTCCCACTCCCACTTCCAACTTTTGCCTCCACTTCAGTCACTTGCTATCTGTCAGAATCCACTGGACAGCAATGGGTATATAAACCACAGAAAGTCAAATATGCTGCCCTAACCAACCGCATAAAATGCCCCACTTCTAGTTAGCCTGCCCCCAGCTTCCTTATGCCAACAGCCTCAAATCAGGGCGTTCCTGAGACCTTCCCTTTTTTCCATTACAAAGCTTTCCAACTCCCCTGCCTGCCTTTGAGTCTCTGACAATCCGACAAACCTCAATTGATGTTAGCTGACTCTCTTGCTGGAGCAAGGTCTGAATAAATACCCTTCGCTTATTCTCGTTTGGGTCACGTTCCTTTATTTCCACAGGTGTAAGCTGCCGTTTAGAAGCACTGGTGGCACTATAGTTAAGCTCTTGGCTGCCAACTGAAAGGTTGGCAGTTTAAATCCACCCAGTGGCTCCACCAAAGAAAGACCTGGTGATCTGCTTCCATAAAGATTACAGCCAAGAAAACCCTAGGGGACAATTCTACTTTGTCCTATAGGGTCGCTATGAGGTGAAAATCGACTCATCGGCCCACAAAACCAAGAAGCTGTCATTTATCACTGTGATTAGTTGTTATTAAATCAGATATAGCAAACAAAATGAGTTAAGCTTTCAGGAAGTAGATGAGAATGATTACTTCACAGGGTGCCTAATTCAGAAGACAATTTAAAGTTGTCCTCATAAAGCTGCAGGGAGATAGACGAAAAGAGAAGCAGTTGCGGAACACCCTTTCCCTCTAAGGAACTGAGACAGCTAGATTGAAAACCAGTTGCTGCTGAGACAACTCCAACTGATGGCCACCCTAAGTGTGTCGGAGTAGAACGGTGCTCCACAGGGTTTTCAATGGTTAATGTTTCAGAAGCAATCACCAGGCATTTCTTCTGACGTACCTCTGGGTGAACTTGAACCCTCAACCTTTCAGTTAGCAGCCAAGCATGTTAACCATTTACACCTCGGAGGGACCAACCAGCTAAACTAAGCGGTTATATAATATTTAGACAGGTCTGAGCTAGGAATATACGGATGATATAAAATACTTCAAGCTTTGTTAGGTGGGTTTATAAGGTGAGTGTGTCATAGGTGAATATACAGACATTGCTCAGGCCCTAACGAAATATGCTTGAGCAGGCAGTAAAGTGAAAAATCTAAGGGAAATTACAGGGTGGAGGGGGCTTCATTACCTAAAGGGAAACCAGCTAGGGTAACAATAAGTCATCTCCAGGCCAATAAAAGATACTGGGCATATGAAAGAAATTCTCCTGTGTGGGAATATCCAGTTCAGTAGGTAAAGGTGAACAGAATTTGTTTGAATGATGGATGGTTTTCTCAGACCCAGAATTCCTTGACTTTGTATCTTTCAGTAGGGAGTCCTCAAGGCAAAATCTAGAGGAATCTTTATAAAAAAAAAAGAAAAAGAAAAACTTGTCCAGAAAGTAATGGAGAAAGAGAAAAACTTTAAAGCTAGCTCCAAATATCACAGAGGCATCACAGGACCAATTTAAGAAGGAGATTAAAGTTACAGTTGATTTCCTCTAGGTTTTCAAATTTGTTGGAGTATAGTTTTTCATAGTAATCCGTAATGATCCTTTTTATTTATTTATTTCAGTTGGGTTTGTTGTAATGTCCCCCATTTCATTTCTTAGTTATTTGTGCCTTCTCCTGTTTTTCTTTTGTCTGTTTGGCCAATGGTTGTCAATTTTGTTGATCCTTTCAGAGCATCAACTTCTGGTTTGTTGATTCTTCTATTGTTTTTCTATTCGCTGTTTCATTTATTTCTGCTCTGATCTTTATTATTTCCTTTCTTCTGGTGTCTGTGGGCTTCTTTTACTGTTCTCTTTCTATTTGTTCAAGTTGTATAGCTAATGTTTTCATTTTGTCCTTTTCTTCTTTTTGGATGTGTACATCTATTGCTATAAATTGACCTCCGAGCACTGCCTTTGCTGTGTCCCAAAGTTTTGGTATGATGGGTTTTCATTATCATTTGATTCTAGGAATGTTTTAATTCCATCTTTGATTTCTTCTATTAACCAGTAATTTTTAAGCAAGGTGTTATTTAATTTCCATGGATTTGATTTTTTTTCCTTGCTCATCCTGTTATTAATTTCTACTTTTATGACATTGAGATCAGAGAAGATACTTTGTATTATCTCAATGTTTTGGATTTTGTTGAGGGTTGCTTTGGGCCTAAAACATGATCTATTCTGGAGAATGTTCCATGTGCATTGGAAAAGAATCTGTACTTTGCGGCTCTTGGGCGGAGTGTTCTATATGTCTATGAGGTCAAGTTGGTTGACTGTGGCCTTTAGATCTTCTGTATCTTCGTTGAGTTTCTTTCTAGCTGTTCTGTCCTTTACCGAGAGTGGTGTGTTGAAGTCTCCTGCTATTATTGTGGAATGGTCAATTTCTCTTTTCAGTGCTGTTAGCGTTTGTTTTATGTATTTTGGAGCCTTGTCATTGGGTGTGTAGATATTTATTACGGTTACATCCTCATTGTGGATTGTCCCATTAATCATTATATAATGTCCTTCCTTGTCTCTTATGGTGAATTTTATTTTAAGGTCTATTTTATCTGAGATTAGTATTGCCACTCCTGCTATTTTTTTTTTGTTGCTGTTTGCTTGATTTATTTTTTTCCATCTGTCATAGATTGAATTTGTGTCCCCCAAAAATGTCACCTTGGTTATGCCATGATTCCCGGTGTTGCATGATTGTCCATCATTTTGTCATCTGCTGTGATTTTCCTATGTGTTGTAAATCCTATCACCATGAAGTTAATGAGATGGGTTAGCGGAAGTTATGTTGATGAGATCTACAAGATTAGATTGTGTCTTAAGCCAGTCTCTTTTGAGATATAAAAGAGAGAAGTGAGCAGAGAGATGAGGGACCTCGTACCACCAAGAAAGCAACAACAGGAGCACAGCGTGTCCTTTGGACCTGGGTTTCTGCTCAGAAGAGCTCCTAGTTCAGGGGAGGATTGATGAGAAGGACCGTCTTCCAGAGCCAATAGAGACAGAAAGTCTTCCCCTGGAGCTGATACCCTGAATTTGGACTTCTAATCTACTAGAGTGTGAGAAAATAAATTTCTCCTTGTTAAAGCCACCCACTTGTGGTATTTCTGTTATAGCAGCGCTAGGTAACTAAGACACCATCCTTTGATTTTTAATATATTTATGTCTTTTTTTGTAAGGTGTGTCCCTCGTTGACAGCATATCGACAGGTCTTTTGCTTTTTTTTAATCCATTCTGTCACGTTCTGTCTCTTTATAGGTGCATTTAAGTCATTTATGTTCCATGTGATTATTGATAGGTGTGAGTTTACTGCTCTCATATTGTTGTGCTTTTTTCTTTTTTTTTTGTGGTTCTGACGTTTTCTTTGTTCTTCTTACTCTCCTGTGCTGAATTCCTTTTGTTCATGGACTTCTTTTTCATTTCTTTCATTTTTGTAGATTTTGTGTTTACTGAGACTATGTTTTTCTTCTTTATTTTTATGAATAGTTTTATTACCTTTCTTTGTGGTTACTTTGAAATGTACCCTATATTCCTAAGTTTAAGCCAGTCTTTTATTACTTGATATCGCCTCAACTGCCTCTCCATTTGAAAGTCCTGTACCTACACCATTTATTCCCTCTTTTATTGTTCTGATGTTACTATCATTTACAGGTTGATCATAACAAATTAAGAGTAACATTGCAAAGAATGAACATTCCAGAACACTTCATTGTGCTCATGAGGAACCTTTACACAGATCAAGAGGCAGTTGTTCAGAGAGAACAAGGGGATACTGCATGGTTTAAAGTCAGGAAAGCTGTGTGTCAGGGTTGTATCTTTTCACCATACTTATTCAATCTGTATGCTGAGCAAATAATCTGAGAAGCTGGACTATATGAAGAAGAACAGGGCATCAGAATTGGAAGAAGACTCATAAACAACCTGCGTTAAGCAGGTAAGAGAACCTTGCCTGCTGAAAGTGAAGAGGACTTTGTCATGGTTTGAATTATGTCCCC
>NW_004444118.1:3756966-3760396 GCF_000243295.1 Trichechus manatus latirostris | reverse complement strand
GTTGCAAGGATGTGATTTTTGGGGGGCCAAAAGGTGGAATGTCATGGTTTGAATTATGTCCCAAAAAAAATGTGTGTATCAGTTTGGCTGGGCCATGATTCCCAGAATTGTGTCGTTGGCCTCCATTTTGTGATTGTACTTTTATGTTAAAGAGGATTAGGGTGGGATTGTAACACCACCTTTACCCAGGTCACATCCAATGTAAAGGGAATTTCCCTGGGGTGTGGCCTGCACCACCTTTTATCTCTCCAGAGACAAAAAGAAAGAGAAGCAAGCAGAGAATTGGGGACCTCATACCATCAAGAAAGCAGTGCTGGGAGCAGAGTGTGTCCTTTGGACCTGGGTCCCTGTGCAGAGAAGCTCCTAGTCCGGGGGAAAATTGATGAGAAGGCTGACAGAGAGAGAAAGACTTCTCCTGGAGCTGATGCCTTGAATTTGGACTTTTAGCCTACCTTGACTGTGAGGAAATAAACTTCTCTTCGTTAAAACCATCCACTTGTGGTATGTCTGTTATAGCAGCACTAGATAACAAAGACCTGAAGCACTTACTGATGAAGAGCAAAGACCACAGCCTTCGGTTAGATTACACTTCAACATATAAAAAACAAAACTCCTCATAACTGGACCAATAAACAACATCATGATAAACAGAGAAAATATTGAAGTTGTCAAGGATTTCATTTTACTTGGATCCACAATCAAAACCCACAGAAGCAACAGTCAAGAAATCAAACAACATATTGCGTTAGGCAAATCTGCTGCAAAAGACCTCTTTAAAGTGTTGAAAAGCAAAGACGTCACCTTGAAGATTAGGGTGTGCCTGACCAAGCCATGGTGTTTCAATTGCCTCATATGCATGTGAAAGCTGGACAATGAATAAAGAAGGCCAAAGAAGAATTGATGTCTTAGTATTATGGTGCTGGTAAGGAATATTGAATACACCATGGACTGCCAAAAAAGCGAATAAATCTGTCTTGGAAGAAGTACAGCCAGAATGCTCTTTAGAAGCAAGGATGGTGAGACTACATTTCACACACTTTAGATGTGTTATAAGGAGGGATCAGTCCTGGAGAAGGATATCATGCTTAGTAAAGTAGAGGGGCCGGGAGGCAGTGCAGGGCAGGGTCCAGTGGTCCCCACCTGTGCCACTCGCGTGTGTGGCGCTCGACTCACAGTGCAGATAGGCAGGAGGGCAAGGGAAACAATGCGATGTGTGGAGCTAAGTGGGTGAGAAAGAAGAGAGAAAAACATATGCAAAAAAAATGAAGGAAAAAGAAAAAGTAAATAAAATGGCGGAGCGGTAGGATTCAGGGAGTTGGGGCAGTACAGACCCAGCAAGGCTATGTGCCAATAGCTCTCTAGCTGAGTGGTATAGGTCTGGCTCTTGTGAAGGAGTGTGGGCTGTGCATGGGGTTAGGTGGGCAGGAGAAAAGGAAGGAAAGAAGGGAAAGAGAGAGAAGAAAAAGCAAATTTCTAGAAACACACTATCTATCTAAACTAACACAAACTGAGGTTGAAAATCTGAACAGACCCATAATAAGAGAAGAGATTGAAAATGTAATGTAAAAAACTCCCAACAAAAAAAGCTCTGTCCCAGATGGCTTCACTGGAGAGTTCTACTAAACATTCAGAGAAGAGCTTGCACCAGTACTACTCAAACTATTTCAGAACATAGAAAAGAAAAGGATACTTCCAAATTCATTCTATGTAACTAGCATAATCGTAATACTAAAACCAGGCAAAGATACCATTAAAAAAAGAAAATTTACAGACCAATATCACTCATGAACATAGATACAAAAATTCTCAACAAAATTCTAGCCAATAGAATTCATCATCATTTTAAGAAAATAATACACCACCACCAGGTGGGATTCATACCAGTTATGAAAGGATGGTTCAACATTAGAAAATCAACATAATCCACCAAATAAAACAAAAGAAAAGAATCATATGATCATCTCAATCAATGCAGAAAAGGCATTCAATAAAGTCCAACCCAACATTCCTGATAAAAACTCCCAATAAAATACGTATAGAAAGGAAATTCCTCAACATAATAAAGGCCATACATACAAAACCAACAGCCAACATCATCATTAACAGAGAGAGGATGAAAACATTCCCCTTGAGAACAGGAACAAGACAAGGATGACCTTTATCATCATTCCTATTTAACATTGTGCTGGATGCCCTAGCTAGAGCAATAAGGCAAGAAAAAGAAATAAAAGGCATCCAAATTGGTAATGAAGAAGTAAAACTGTCCCTGTTTGTGGATGATATGATACTATACATACAGAACCCAAAAGATGTCACAAGAAAACTACTGGAACTAATAGAAAAATTCAGCAGAGTAGCAGGATACAAGATCAACATACAAAAATCAGTTGGATTCCTATACACCAATAAAGAGAACTACGAAAAGGAAATCAGGAAAGCAAAACCATGTATAATACCACCAAAAAAAAAAACTTAGGAATAAATCTAACCAGGGATGTAAAAGACCTATACAAAGAAAACTACTAAACATTACTGCAAGAAACCCAAAGGGATCTACATAAATGGAAAAACATACCACGCTCATGGGTAGGTAGACTCAACATTGTGAAAATGTCAATTTTACCCAAAGCAATCTACAACTACAAAGAAATCCTGATCCAAATACCAACAGCATTCTTTAAAGACATGGAAAAACTAATCATTAACTGTATATGGAAAGGGAAGAGGCCTCAGATAAGTAAAGCATTGCTGAAGAAGAAGAATGAAGTAGGAGGACTCACACTACCTGACCTCAGAACCTATTATACAGCTATGGTAGTCAAAACAGCCTGATACTGGTACAACAAAAGACACATTGACCAGTGGAACAGAATTGAGAACCCAGATGTAAATCCATCCACCTACGGTCACTGTATCTTCAACAAAGGCCCAAATTCCATTAAATGTGTGGAAAGACAGGCTTTTTAAGAAATGGTGCTGGCAAAACTGGATGTCCATCTGCAAAAAAATGAAACAGAACCCATATCTCACGCCACACACAAAAACTAATTCTAAATGGATCAAAGACCTAAATATAAAACCAAAAACTCTAAAGATCATAGAAGAAAAAATAGGGTCAATGCTAGAGGCCCTAAAACATGGCATAAACAGGATACAAACTATAAGTAACAATACACAGACACCAGAACATAAGCTAGATAACTGGGATCGTCTAAAAATTAAACACTTACATTCATCAAAAGACTTCACCAGAGACTTCCGGCAACATAGCACTCTAGGCAGACGCACCACACCACCCCTCCACAGCAAAGATCCAAAAAACTAAGCCAAACAGAGAAAACAGCAATCCTGAAACCCTAAACATCAAATGAAGAGATAAAGAACTCAGCCAAGCACCAAATGGAATAAGAAACTGACAGAGAACAGTGAG
>NW_004444118.1:3725520-3747664 GCF_000243295.1 Trichechus manatus latirostris | reverse complement strand
GTTGTGGGGTTGTTAACCAATGTCATAAAACAATATGTGTACTGACTGTTTAATGAGAAACTATTTGTTCTGTAAACCTTCACCTAAAGTACAATAAAATAAAACAAAAACACTTCACCAAAAGTGTAAAAAAAAGGAATCTGCAGACTGGAAAAAAAAATTTAGCTATAACAAATCCAACAAAAGTTTAATCTCTAAAATCTATACAAAAACCCAACACCTCTACAACAAAAAGACAAATAATCCAACTAAAAAACGGGCAAAGGATATGAACAGACACTTCACCAAAGACATTCAGGCAGCTAACAGACACACGAGGAAATGCTTGCAATCACTAACCATTAGAGAAATGCAAATCAAAACTACAATGAGATACCATCTCACCCTGACATTACTGGCATTAATCAAAAAAAAAAGAAAAGAAAAACAGAAAATAACAAATGTTGGAGGGGCTGTGGGGAGCTTGGAAATCTTATGCACTTCTGGTGGGAATACAAAATGGTATAACCATTTTGGAAAACGATATGGTACTTCCTTAAAAAGTTAGAAATAAAATTCCATATGATCCAGCAATCCCACTTCTAGGAATATGTCCTAGAGAAATAAGAGCCGTCTTACTAATAGACGTATGCACAACCATGTTCACTGCAGCATTATACACAATAGCAAAAAGATGAAAATAACCTAAGTGTCCATCAGCAGATGAATGGATAAACAAACTACAGTGCATAAACTTAATGGAATACTAATCAACAACAAAGAACAATGATGAATCTAGGAAACATCTCACAACGTGGATGAATCTGGAGGGCATTCTGCTGAGGGAAATAAGTCAATCACAAAAAGATAAATACAGTATGAGACCACTGTTATAAAAACTGAAAAGGATTACACAAAGAAAGAATCTTTGATGGTTATGAGGGAGGGGAGGGGTAAGGAGGGAAAAACACTAAATAGACAACAGGTAAGTGATAACTTTGGTGAAGGGTAAGACAGTGCACAGTACTGGGGAAGCCAGCACAACTTCACCAAGGCAAGGTCATGGAAGCTTCATAGACACATCCAAACTCCCTGAAGGACCAAATTCCTGGGCAGAGGGCTGGGGACCATGGTCTTGGGGAACATCTAGCTTAATTGGCGTATCTTATAAAGAAAATATTCTACACTCTACTTTGGTGAGTAGCATCTGAGGTCTTAAAAGCTTGTGAGTGGCCATCTAAGATACTCCACTGGTCCCACCTGAACTGGAGCAAGGGAGAATGAAGAAAACCAAATACACAAGGGAGAGATTAGTTCAAAGGGCTAATGGACCACAACTACCACAGCCTCCACCAGACTGAGTACAGCACAACAAATGTTGGCAGCTACCACCACCGACTGCTCTGACAGGGATCACAATAGAGGGTCCTGGACAGAGCTGGAGAAGAATGTAGAACAAAATTCTAACATACAGAAAAAGACCAGACTTACTGGTCTGACAGATACTGGAGAAACCCCGAGAGTATGGCTCCCGCACACCCTTTTAACTCAGTACTGAAGTCACTCCTGAAGTTCACCCTTCAGCTAAAGCTTAGACAGGCCCATAAAACAAAACGAGACTTAATGAACACACCAGCCTAGGGGTAAGGACGAGAAGGCAGGAGGGGACAGAAAAGCTGGTAATGGGGAACACAAGGTTGAGAAAGGGAGAGTGTTGACAGGTCGTGGGTTTGGCAACCAATGTCACAAAACAATATGTATACTAATTGTTAAATGAGAAACTAATTTGCTCTGTAAATCTTCATCTAAAGCACAATAAAAAGAAGAAAAAAAAAAGTAGAACAGACAGATTGAGGAGAACAAAAATGGGATAAGAACCATTTTAAAAAAATTACAGTTGATGCTGCCTTAACGGAGGGGTAGAATAGCAGAGAATAAAATTAAATGAGTTTCTGGAGGCCTGGAGAATCCAAAAGTTGAGGAAAGACAATATTTGCAGGAAGAGCACATAGTAGCAGACATAATATTCTTCATTTGAGACCTAACAGCAGAAGCATTAGGAATTTAAACAGCATACTTAGGTCAGGAATCTGCTTAGTATGAGTCAGCTGACACAATCAAGAGGCAGTAATAGCTCCCACTGGGTGCGGAGCTAAAATTTTCTTGGGAACTTGATGTGGATGGAGACAAAAAAGAGCAAAGAGAGAAAATGCAAGTTTATAAGCTGAGCTTGGAGAGCTGCCTGTTTAAAACGTGGAGCAACTTGCTCAAAATGAAGAGATTTTAAAAGTTGAGATGTGGACAACTGGAGTCCAGGTAAGCTCAGGACTGCGATTGCCATCCTGGCTAATTTCTAAACTTTGCAAGAAGGCAGGACTTTTTAAAGTGTCACTGGCAGTGAGGAGACCTCACGCATAGGTTGGTTTTCCCATGTTACGTATTTAAGAGAGAAGCACACTTACCCTTTTGATACTCCCTCTGCCCTGTGGATCACCAGCACACCCCACCTGGCATTGTGATGAGACTGAAAATTCTGCTATGAATTTTACGTGGCCATAAAGATGTGCATCTGGATTAAAGTATGCCCTAGCTTCTAGGAACATAACTTGTTTGGGATAACTACTGTAAAGTTCGGGTTTTACTGTGTATATAAAAAGTTGAAGATAATTACTTCATGCTGTGATAATCTCAAATGTTCCGTAAATCCTTTGTGCCTTTTAGAAAGAGAGCTAGCTTTCAGTGGGATTAATTTACCTCACATTGCCTGAATGAGCTATAACACTGAGAGATAGTCTAGGTTGGAAATCTTCAAACTGGAGATACATACTCCAAGATTTTCCCAAGGATATGTAGTAGTGATAGCTATGTATTCTTTCCTACCATCATACAAATTCCACTTTCCTTTCCGTAGAGTCCCTGGGTGGTACAAACATTTGGCTTCTAACCAAAAGGCTGGAGGTTTGAGTCCACCCAGAGGTGCCTCTGAAGAATGGCCTGGTAATCTATTCTGAAAACATCAGCCACTAAAAATCCTACAGAGCACAATTCTACTTTGACACACATGAGGTCACCATGAATCGTCCCCGACAGCTGCGTCTGCGGCAACTTTTTTTTTCCTTTCCCTATTAGGTATTCTTTATTACAAAAGAAAGGCATACCCCTCATCCATCCAGAAATTCCCTGTGCCCCAGGGTGTAAAATACTCCATGGTTCCTGTTATGGGTTGAATTGTATACCCCAAAAATGTATGTCAATTTGGCTAGGCCATAGTTCCCAGTATTGTGTGATAGTCCAACATTTTGTCATCTGATATGGTTTTCCTAAGTGTTGTAAATCATGCTTCTATGATGTTAATTAGGCAGGATTAAAGGGAGTTATGTTAATGAGGCAGGACTCAATCTACAAGCTTAGGTTATGTCTTGAGTCAATCTCTTTTGAGATATAAACAAGAGAAGCTAGCAGAGGGACCGGGGACCTCATACCACCAAGAAAGCAGCATGGGGAGCAGAGGGCATCCCTTGGACCTGAGGTTCCTGCACCGAAAAGTCCCTAGACCAGGGAAAGATTGTCAACAAGGACCTTCCCCAAGAACCAACAGAGAGAGACAGTCTTCGCCTAGAGCTGGTACCCTGAATTTGGACTTCTAGCTTTCTTGACTGTGAGAGAATAAATTTCCTTTGTTAAAGCCTTCCACTTGTTGTATTTCTGTTATAGAGCACTAGATACCTGAGGCAGTGCCAAAGGGACTATTTAAAATAGTATTTTTAGTGAAGTCTCCTTTAATAAATAATCAAGTCACCAGAAATCTATATTCTATAGTTCTGCCTTGTATATTTCCTTTTAAGCATGAAGCATGGCATTAGAAATGGAGGGTTTTGCTCTTGAAGTGATGTTCTGAAGTCAATTGTATATTTGAATATGGGTGTTGAGAGTGATGACAGTTTTAATTTAATGACTTTACCTCTTCTATACGCTCCTTATCGTCAAAAAGTGCTTTGATCTAGACTCTAGGATCCAGATGGAGAATCTGATAAGAGCAAGGAGAGATTTGATGAGAAATATTAACTACTAAAAGAGCCTTTTTTCATGATCTAATTGTAGCCAATCCTTTTCAGCTATTGTCAATACTCATTGCTAGGATGTGTCAGTGGTTGGAAAGAAAAATCACCTTTGAATAGCTGAGACAGTACAGCTAATGATACTGTAACTTTCAAATGTACTGGGAAATTTCTGGGACTTCCAAATTTTTCAACTTGCATCGGATAAAGCATGCAGATACAAATATTACATAATTCCTTTAAAATTTAGTATGCATTATTCAATAAGTTAATTACAACCTTTTATCAATCATATCAAGAAATATTAATGCTATATGCAATCTTGCTTTTATTTCATCTTTTCTGATGTTTATTATTTTCGACCACCAATAACAAAAAAATAAAATTATATGCTAGCTGCTGGACCAATTAGCTTTTAGAAACATATACCTTTCTTTTTGCTTAAAAAGAGAAAAATTTGAGCATGACATTTACCAAAATTAATGGAATATTTCTAAATTTTATATGTTGCCATTTAATTATTCCTTAAACCCAAATTAATTACATTTTCAAACCTGAGTTAATTATATGAATAAAAATTCATTTCCCAAAGTGATACAATACCTTCTATCTTATTTCTTCCTTCACATAAAACATAATTTTAGCTATATGTTATTACGAACTAAGGAATGAGAAATTTTCTACAGGCTTATAAAAAGGTATGAAATAAATATATTAGAGCTGCCATAATTTAAACTTAACTTCTCTAAAATTGGCTTGAAGGATGCACTTAGAATTTATTTCACAGGTTTTTTTAATATTTTCCAAAATGCATATTAATATGGTCATGTGAATAGAAAAGTTAAAGTTTTTCTGACACAGTAAGTCTGATTTGACTGAGTGGTTCAACAATAAGGACTGGCTTTGCTAATTAAGTTATATTATACTATTGTTAAGGCAAATGTCCAACAGGAACTAGAGTCTAGTAACAGTAAAGAACAAACCAGTCTTTCCTTTCCATATTCTTGCCATAGACCCCAAAACAGTAAATTCCAGTCTCTTGTGGTAGTATTGAGGAAGATTTTGTTGTCTCGTCTCTTCTCATGGTTTTCTCCCGTGAGTGGTTTGTAATAAAGAATTTAGCATTGCCCAAAGAGAGATCTGGTCTTTGTTCTTCTTCTGAGAAGCTTCTGGGAGGCTTTTGGGAGGTAATCTTGTCTTCATTTAGGTTGGAGGCTGACCACACTTTATCTTAGGGTATGGCAGGCTGTACCTGATAGTCATAGAGCTGTGGTCAGATCATCCATGTTGTAAAAATGGCATGAAGTCATGTTTGACCTCCTCTAACTTCACAAGGGGGAAGGAGAATCAAGATCAACAGCCCAAGGCTGATTCCTACGAGGCAGAGGTCAGACATGCCTTCTCTCTCTGCCTTCTTTACCAATTCTGACACCAACTGTCCCTCCCACAGCACTCTCTACTTCTGTGCTGGGTTCAATAATTCATGGCAGTGACCACACAGAACTCAGAGACAATATTTATGATTATGGGGTTTATTAGGGAAGTAACAAGTTACAATTCAGGTTCAGGAACACTCAGGATATAGTTCTTCCATCAGGACAGCCTCTTCCCAGCCTTGCTGCAGGCATGCCTCCCTCTGGCCCCTCTGTCTTTACCCTGCTCAGGGACAAGTGTTAGGAAGCTCTTTTAGCTCTGCCAATAAGTGCCCAGAGGCACTCCACTCTGCCAGTAAGCCTCAGCCCAAAGGCACTCAGCTTTCTCGCTCCATGGGCAGGGAAGCCCACTGCACCATCTCCTGCCGGTCTCTCCCGCCATCATTTCTCTGCCACCACTTCTCACCCTCTTCTGTGTTACAGCTCTCTGTCTCTTGGTCTCCTGGTTCCAGGTGTTTCTCAGCGCAGGGATCCCCAGTCCAAAAGACATGCTGGCTCCTCTTCCTTGGTAGTGGGAGGATCCTCTCTCTGCTCTGGAGTTAGCTCTCTTTTAAGGAAAAACTGACCAATCCCCTTGGTGGTCCACAATTGCCTTATTTGCATATTCTCACTCAATCACTTGGGTGGGAGTTACAAGACTATGACAGAAAGGCTGCACAAAAGCGATCCATTGCCTGTGAGCGGCCATCTAAGATACTCCACTGGTCTCACCCCTTCGAGAGCAAGGGAGAATGAAGAGAACAGGATACAAGGAAAAGATTAGTCCAAAGGACTAATGGACCACAGCTACCAAGGCCTCCACCAGCCTGAGTCCAGTACAGCTAGATGGTGCCTGGCTACCACCACTGACTGCTTTGATCAGGATCACAACAGAAGGTCCTGTACAGAGCTGGAGAAGGATGTAGAACAAAATTCTAACACATAAAAAAAGACCAGATTTGCTGGCCTGACAGAGACTGGAGAAACCCTGAAAGTATGGCCCCCAGACACCCTTTTAGCTCAGTGGTGAAGTCACTTCCGAGGTTCACCATTCAGCCAAGGACTGGACAGCACCATATAACAAAACGGGACTAATGAGGCACAGCAGTCCAGGGACAAGGACTAGAAGGCAGAAGGGGACAGGAAAGCTGGTGATAGGGAACCCACAGTTGAGAAAGGACAGTGTTGACATGTCATGGGGTTGTTAACCATTGTCATAGGGCAATATGTGTACTAACTGTTTAACGAGAAACTATTTTGTTCTGTAAACCTTCATCTAAAGTAACAACAACAAAAAAGAATTGTCTATGTGAGAGCACATTGACAACAGCAACTCAGAAGGTTTGATGAGAATCCTCGGGGACAGTGAGTTGAAGACAATAGTGATGGAATAATTTGGAAAAGGACAGTGAGGATAGCAGCACAACTGGAAGAACATAACCAGTGTCACTGAATTGTACACGTAGAAATTTTTGAAATGGTGTATCTTTGTCTATGTATATTTTCACCAAAAAATAAAAGGTCCTCCAAGGTTGAGAAGGGAGAGTGTTGACATGTTGTGGGGTTGTTAACCAATGTCATAAAACAATATGTGTACTGACTGTTTAATGAGAAACTATTTGTTCTGTAAACCTTCACCTAAAGTATAATAAAAAAAAATTTAAAAAAAAAAGCCATCCATTGCCCTGCACAGGTGATGGTTGGTAGCTTTGGGTCAGAATATCAGTTGACTTGGATGCTGAAATCAACCATGTGGGTAATCCATCAATCAATCATACATACATAATAAACCAAAAATTTTTAAAAAGCCAGTTGATTCCCAACTCATGGCAAACCCATGTATTGCAGAGTAGAACTGTGCTCCATACAGTTTTCAAGGTTTTGACCTTTCCAAAGCAGATCGCCAGGACTTTCTTCTGAGGCATCTCCAGGTGTGTTTGAACCGCCAACCTTTCAGTAAGTAGCTGACTGCTTAACTGTTTGCATCAATCAGGGATTCCTGCATATGTAATGGGACCCCAATAAAAACTCTGAGCATGAAGACTAAGGTGAGCTTCCTTGACTGGCAAAACTCCTTGTGCATATCTTCACACACGGATTCTGGGAGGTTAACAGGTTATACTGCATAGAACAGGACAATTGAACCTTAGCACTGGAGCCACCCTAGACTACCCTGTGTCTCTTCCTTTGGCTAATTTTCATTTGAATCTGTTCCCTGCAATAAACCACAGCTGTGTATATACTTTCAGTGAGTTCTATGAGTCCTTAAAATGAATTACCAAACCTGAAGGTGGTTTTGTGAACTCCCTGAACTTACAGGTGGTTTCAGAAGTGAGGGTGGTCTTATGGAGGACTGTACGCTCTCTAAACGTGATAATTGGCTCTAAACTTTGCAGTACAGCTAACTCTGGGTAAGTGTAGACCGAGTTACTTCATTCTTTTATGTATTTATTTTTTAACTGTGCTTTAGGTGAGAGTCTACAGCTCAAGTTAATTTCTCCTTAAAAATTTATGCACATATTGTTTGTGACTTTGGTTGCAATCCTCACAATTTGTCAGCACTCTCCCCCTTTCCACCTCGGGTTGCCCATGTCCATTTGACCAGTTTACCTGTCCCTTCCTGACTTCTCTTGCTTTTGGGTAGGAGTTGCCAATTTGGTCTTGTATATTTATTTGATTGAACGAAGAAGCACATTCCTCTTGTGTGTTATTGTTTATTTTATGTTGTTGTTGTTAGGTGCTGTCGAGTCAGTTCCGACTCATAGAGACCCTAAGTATACAGAATGAAACATTGCCTGGTCCTGCGCCATGCTCACAATCATCGTTATGCTTAAGCCCATTATTGTAGCCACTGTGTCAATCCATCTTGTTGAGCGTCTTCCTCTTTTTCGCTGACCCTGTACTTTACCAAGCATGATGTCCTTCTCCAGGGGACTGATCCCTCCTGATAACATGTCCAAAGTATGTAAGATGTAGTCTTGCCATCCTTGCTTCTAGGGAGCGTGCTGGTTGTATTTCTTCCAAGACAGATTTGTTCATTCTTTTGGCAGTCCATAGTATATTCAATTTTTTTGCTAACACCACAATTCAAAGGCATCAGTTCTTCTTTGGTCTTCTTTATTCATTGTCTAGCTTTCACATGCATATGATGCAATTGAAAATACCAAGGCTTGGGTCAGGCGCACCTTAGTCTTCAAGGTGACATCTTTGCTTTTCAACACTTTAAAGAGGTCTTTTGCAGCAGATTTGCCAATGCAATGAGCCCTTTGATTTCTTGACTCCTGTTTCCATGGGTGTTGATTGTGGATCCAAGTAAAACGAAATCCTTGACAACTTCAATCTTTTCTCCATTTATCATGACGTTGCTTACTGGTCCAGTTGTGAGGATTTTTGTTTTCTTTATGTTGTTAATCCATACTGAAGGCTGTGGTCTTTGTTCTTCATCAGTAAGTGCTTCAAATCCTCTTCACTTTCAGCAAGCAAGATTGTTTCATCTGTATAACACAGGTTGTTAATGAGTCTTCCTCCAACCCTGATGCCCCATTCTTCTTCATATAGTCCAGCTTCTCAGATTATTTGCTCAGCATACGGATTGAATAGGTATGGTGAAAGGTTACAACCCTGACACACACCCTTCCTGACTTTAAACCACACAGTATCCCCTTGTTCTGTCCGCACAACTGCCTCTTGATCTAAGTACACGTTCCTCATAAGCACAATTAAGTGTTCGGAATTCCCATTCTTGGTAATGTTATCCGTAATTTGTTATGATCCACACAGTCGAATGCTTTGCATAGTCAATAAAACACAGGTAAACATCTTTCTGGTATTCTCTGCTTTCAGCCAGGATCCATCTGACATCAGTAATGATATCCCTGGTTCCATGTCTTCTTGTGAATCCAGCCTAAATTTCTGGCAGTTCCTTGTAGATATGCTGCTGCAGCCACTTTTTGAATGATCTTCAGCAAAACTTTACTTGCATGTGATATTAATGATATTGTTTGATAATTTCCACACTGGACTGGTACTGGCCATTTTGAATCAGACAGTCATATGGTCTGCTATGCAGGGAATGACAGCTTGAAGAGGAATGCGTTGCATTCATCATCAAAAAGAACATTTCAAGATCTATCCTGAAGTACAGTGCTGTCAGGGATAGGATAATATCCATATGTCTACAAGGAAGACAAGTTAATATGACTATTTTTCAAATTTATACACCAACCACTAAGGCCAAAGATGAAAAAATTCAAGATTTTTACCAGCTTCTGCAGTCTGAAATTGATCAAACATGCAATCAGTATGCATTGATAATTACTGGTGATTGGAATGTAAAATTTGGAAACGAAGAAGGATCGGTAGTTGGAAAATATGGCCTTGGTGACAGAAATGATGCTGGAGATCCCATGATAGACTTTTGCAAAACCAACAACTTCCTCATTGAAAATACCTTTTTTCAATAACATAAACGACAACTATACACACGGACCTCGCCGGATGGAATACACACAAATCAACCAAATATGTGGGAAAGAGATGATGGTGAATCTACTCATGGAACTCACAGGAATCAAATCGACTATATCTGTGGAAAGAGATGAAGGAAAACCTCAATATCATCAGTCAGGACAAGGCCAGGGGCCAACTGGAACAGATCATCAATTGCTCATATGCAAGTTCAAGGTGAAACCGAAGAAAATTAGGACAAGTCCATGAGAGCCAAAGTACAACCTTGAGTATATCCCACCCGAATTTAGAGACCATCTCAAGAATAGATTTGACGCGTTGCACACTAATGACCGAAGACCAGACGAGTTGTGGAATGACATCAAGGATATCATACATGAAGAAAGCAAGAGGTTTGTTTTACAAGCTTGTTTAATTTTTGTCCAAAAAGTGGGCTTTGACAGTGGCCTCCATTGTAAATTAGCAAGGTGTCCAGGGGCCACAGTCTGGGCATTCCTCCAGTCTCTATCAGACCAGTAATCTGCTCTTTTTTGTGAATTTGAATTTTGTACTACTTTTTTCTCTGCCTCTGCCTGGCACTCTGTATTGTGATCCCTGTCAGAGTGGTAGGTGGCAGTAGTTAGGCACCATCTTGTTCTTCTGGGTTCAGACTGGTGGAGGCCGCTATTCACACGGTCCATTAGTCCTTTGGATGAATATTTTCCTTTATTCTTTGGTTTTCTTCATTCTCCTTTGCTCCAGACAGAAACTGACCAACGATGTGTCTTAGATGGCTGCTCATAAGCTTTTAAGACCCCAAACACTACTCACCGAAGTAGGATGTAGAGCATTCTCTTTATAAATTATGTTATGTCAACTGACCTAGATGTCCCCTAAGTCCATGGTCCCCAGCCCTCAGCTCCAGTAACTCCATCCCTCAAGGTGTTTGGATGTGTCTAGAAAGCATCTATGGCTTTGCCTTGGTCAAACTGTGCTGACTTCCCTTATAGTGTGTGTTGTCTTTCCCTTGACCAAAGTTGACACTTGTCTACTATTTAGTTAGTGATTTCCCCCTCCCACCATCATAACAATCAAATAATGTTTTTTTCTGTGTGTAAACTTTTCCTTGAGTTTTTATTATAGTGGTCTTATACAGTATTGGTCCTTTTGTGATTGACTTATTTCACTAAGCATAATGCCCTCCAGATTCATCCATGTTGTGAGATGTTTCACGGATTCATCCTTGTTCTCTATCCTTGTGTAGTACTACATTGTATGTATATATCATAGTTTGTTTATCCATTCATCTGTTGATGGACACTTAGGTTGTTTCCATCATTTTGCTATTGTGAATAGTGCTGAAATGAACATGGGAGTGCATATGTCTATTCGAGTGATAACTCTTATTTCTCTAGGATATATTCTTAGGAGAGGGATTGCTGGATCTTATAGTATTTCTATTTCTAGCTTTTCAAGGAGGTACCATATTGTTTTCCATAATAGTGTACCGTATTTTTTTATTGAAATAGCAAAAATCTGTGTAACATTGGGTCCATAATCCTTGCTGGAAAGGAGTAAAGCCACTGAGGTACTGCTCAGGTACAGCTCTCCACACGAGGCTGTGGGCTGTTGTTAATCCAGGACTTGGCTGACCCAACTCTTTCTCTATGTGGTGGCCAGACCTAGACTTGGGAGCAATGTTTTGGCCTTACTCTAAGGCATATTTCACAATTCAGTTGTACCATTAATAAAGTTGATGCTTTTATTCTTATCTGAATTCTATATATATTTATTACTCAATTAATTCAGGACTGTGTAGGGAAAGGAATGTTTTTTAATGTTAAGCTTGGTGATGAAGTGGATGAGGGGTGAGGATGATGAGTAAAGAAGAACTGTTACAAATGATTCTCTAGAAGAACTAGATGGTGTCTGGCTACCACTACCAACTGTTCTGACCAGGGACATAATAGAAGGTCCTGGATAGAATGGGAGAAAAATGTAGAATAAAACTCAAATTCCTAAAATAGGCCAGACCTACTGGACTGGTAGAGACTAGAGGAACCCTCGACTATTGCCCTAAGAAATTGTTTGAATTTGGCACTGAAGCCACTCCTAGAGGTCACCTTTCACCCAAATAATAGATCAGTTATAAAATAAACAACAACACCTGTGAGGAATGTGTCCCTTAAACAATCAACTGTATGAGACCAAACAGTCAACACTTACCCAAAAGCAAAGATGAGAAGGCAAGGAGGGACAAAGAAGCTAGAGCAGTGGAAACAGAACAAACAGAATGGAAGTAATGAGAATGCTGACCCAAACAAAACCAAACCTGTTGCTTTCAAGTCGATTCTGACTCAAAGCAACCCTATGGACAGAACAGAACTTCCCCATAGGGTTTCCAAGGAGTGAATGGTGGATTTGAACTGCTGACACATTGTAAAAATTGTAACCAATAGCATGGAACAATTTGTACAAAACTTGTTAATTAGGAAACTAATTAGCTACGTAAACTTTCACCTAAAACACAATAAATTTTTTTTTAATGATTCTTAGGATTTAGGCTTGAACAATTGTGGGGTGGGAAAGAGGGATCTGGAAGAAAGATAGTTGTAAGGATAAAAGCTAGGGCTATGTTTCACACTTTAATTTTGAGAAATCTATTTAAGACATCCAAGTAGATAGTTTAAGAGAGCAGTAGGATAAACCAGCCTGGAGTTCAAAAGTTTTAGTGCTGAAGATACAAAATATCGGACTTGGAATTTGATTACTAGGAAAGGAAGTCTTATTGCTCACTGTGTACATTTTACCCTCTTTCCTTCTTTGAAGCAGGTCAAACCTGAATGATATTGTTGGTGCTCTTGTAGTTTAAACAGCCTGTTGCCAATTTTGTTATACACAGAATTATCACGAGTCACTGGAAAAGAAGAAGAAAGATTGGTTCTCACCATTTTTAGCGTGTCTGTGCTGGGCTATAGAGCCTTATGTTCTTACAAAGTCTATAACACCTGTCTTTCCCTCCCACCCAACTTTACCCACCCTGGCTTCACCCCACCCCCGCCTCCTGCCTCTTTCTGTGAAAGCTCAGTAAAAAAAATATTCTGTTAACCTTACTTTCTTATACTCATTTACCTTATTTTTTGTAAGTTTACAAATATATCTTGTTCTCCTCCTACTAGATTGTAAACTGTACAAGTCTAGGGAAGGAACTCCATTGTACTCAGTCTATGTACCCAGCACCTGGAATAGTGACCTGCACATAGTAGGTATTGAATAAACATTTGGTGACTCACTTGCTAACACTTTCTCCTTAACTCTATTAATCCTAGAAGATCACAGATATTTTGATTTTTCTGAAGTTTCCTGATGGTTGGTAACTGCAAATGAATATATGGGGTAAAATTAAAAATAAGATGAGACCTAACCTTTTGGTGACATTCAGACATCTTTCACTAAAATTGTTTTCTTTTGCTCATTGGCATACACATAGAACAAAATCTGATCTTTCTCTGATCCTCACTTAATTTTCCACTCATCTATTTCACGATTCTGGTTTTGAGACCAAACCCAAACTCCTCTGTTTCCTCTTAATTTAATTCCTGCATGTCTTCTTTCTTCTTAAATAATTGAATAACCATCCTTAAATCCCTTTGTTTCTTGCCTTATCCTATAAAAAGTAAAACAAAATTTAACTTTAGTAGTGATTCCATTTCTTAGGGTTACACTAAGCCCTGTAGATATATTTATAACTTGAAGGAAACTGCTGACTGTATCACCAACATGTTTTCACTTGACATAGGAAATCATATTTAGTGATTTCCTCACAGATTTCTATTTATCTTTATAATATCAGAGAATAGAACATGTTATAACAGCCTAATGGTAGAAAGGAAGATAGAGAAACCACTAAGTCCTCTTCAAGACATAAAACCTGGCAAACAGAGAAGGAATGGTATCGTTTAATTCATTTATCCCTCCACTGTATCATTGTTTAAACAATTTTCCTTCTCATATTGGGGAGACTTCTATGTGAAGATAAAAAATTCAGAGTATTATAATGATAGAAAGAATGATAGTTATATTCTCAATAGAGTGGTTTTAAAAACAAATGAACCGATCAACATTGGTGTACTGATAAACCTAGTAGTGAAAGATGGTATCTTAGATGGTAATTACAACTGGCACACACATGGTGATGAGGTCATGATAACAACTGAGAAAATGCAACTAGGACCAGGCAAAGTAAACCTAGAATATAGACAATTACCCCAAATAATTAATATAAATAATAATTTATATCACAAAAAGTATGGCATTCCCAGTAAGGGTTGCTATTTTATGGAAAGGAGGAACTACATTTTCTGAGAATCTTTAGAAAATGTGATTGAGAAAAGAAACAAGAAACAGCTGCATTTCAGCCAAGAACTCACCCAAACAGCTCACGATGAAACAGGCACTGAGGAGTGAGAGGGAAACCACAGCAGCAGACCAGACCTTCACCTGATGCCACCAGACTTCTCTCTCTGTCAGATCAGCAAGACAAATGCACAGAGTTATGATCCCCACCGACAGGGGGCCATGGAAAATACCTAAGGAGTTTAGAGCAGTGTGGCGGTCAAGCTATGAGCAAACAGTAATTAAAAAAGAAGAACTGTGAAAGCAAGAAGATGCCACAGAAATTTCCTCAGAACAAATGACCAGATAGTAACCTGGACCCCATGACAAGTACAGGCAAAACTCATCCAGAGTCAACTGTACTTTCCAGTTCCCTACTCCTTCCTCTTCAATCTCATATCCTCCCAGTGATTCCTTACTTTCTCCAGTATCATTTTGCCTTCAATTTCTCACCACTCTATGTAGTCAAGTTCTTATTCTTTCAAAGGCTTTTAGGCCTGAGTTATTTTGTTTTGCTTTTTTCATCTTTCCCTTATTCTTGGTCCCATAACTATTTCAATACTGAAATTGTTAAGATTTCACCATTCTTTCATTAAGAAGTGGCTACTTCTCCCAAAGTTATCTTTATCACCTCAATGCCTGTTGTCTCATTTCATTATGCTGCTATCACCTTCTCTAGAACGCAAAAGTGTGCTCACCTCTATCTTGAGATTGTCTTCGCACCATTGTGTGCACACACCCTTTTGTTTCCCTGTGATCAGGAGGTCCAGGAGGCCTTATTTCACTCTCCCTGAAGATGTTACCACAGAGGTCTGGCTTCTGTCTAAGAGGCCAAGTTCATAGAGGCTTCTGAACCTACTGTTGTAAAGCTAAGATATGTGACTCAGAAGCAGTGGGCTAAAGTTTCCAGTTTAAACTACACATTAGCTTCAGAAACAAGGAGACAAAAAAAGGAAATTGAGAAATACAAGAAAGCTTTTGTGGGAGCAGTTCTGATCATTTGTTTCATTTCTTACATGAATTTTTTTCTATTTAATTTCTATGCAATCAGACCTACATGTATTTTTATATGTTCTAAGGAAATCGGTCAGTAGCTTTAAAAAAATTTAGTGCTCCCTAATGAATCTATTTTTCTTTTTATTAGATTTTGTGTAAAGTTTAACCCATGAACTTAACATTCATTATGTTTCAGGAGGAACTTAGATAACCTCAGCCTAGGAAAATGAGAAAAAGTCTGACTGCATAAAGAGTTGATGTGATAAATAACGGAACCCATAGACATACAGTGGAAAAGTCATTGCTGAATGAAAATTCTTGAAACTACCTGAAAAGACTATTAAACATTCCTATCGAGTCTGAACCAAATTTGGGCTGAGACTGTTAGTAATCTCCTTGGCTGGAAGAGAGCAGTTGTCTAAGGTATGGGAAGGGATAGTGTGAGGTTATGTGATGTCAAAGGCAGGGATCCATCCTGACATACAGTCTTCAAAATGTGGGCCTTTCCTTAAATTACTGACAGCAATACATCCACTCCTCACTTATCAGCATAGTTAGGTTCCAAAGACCACGTCATTATGTGAAAATCAGTGTTATGTGAAAAAGGAGAATAACCACATCAGGTCACAACATGGAGGATGACTATATCATTACATAACTGTCAAATTACATCTTTACATAACTGCTAAATCATGAGAATCATGGCCCAGCCAAGTTGATACATAACCTTAACCATCACAGCCAGCATTACTCTTGACTTGCACCTCGGCATTCATTACTGCCAGATGCAAGTTGATAATGTGCAAAATAGTCAGATAGTAGATCTTTTACCATTGTCATAAATGCAAAGAGTCAGATAATGAGGTAGTGAATAAGTGAAGGGTCAGTGTACATTCTCAGATGAGTATCTTAAGTAGCGATAATCTATCACAGGCTATGTTAATCAATCAGAGATGTTTAAGTTGGAGGATGGTTATATTTAATAGTGAAATAGACACTGAGGAATAAAGAGACTAGATATCCAGAAGTCTTTCCAAAAGTTCAACTGAGGTTTAACAATTATGAGAGATGTAATATTAGTTTTGAGTCACCAACTATGCATTGAGATGTTTTGGGATCCATACCAGTGAAAAACAGCTTAAAGATCTGTTTAGTCTCTTGCCTACCTCCTGAATTCATACTTCCCCTAACAACCTTCTGCTCCTGCCTGTTGGGTTTCTCCCCTTTTCATTCTTCTATTACAACCTAGAGTATGGGAATATCCCTTTCAATATACAATGCTGAGATGAAAAGAGCAAAGGCAAAAACAAGAAAAATGACAGAAAAAATAATTTAAAATAAAACAAACCAGAAATTAGTGTTATGTGTTGATTTATATCCTCCAAAAGGCTATGTTTTTTCAATACCTGTGAATGTGACCTTATTTGGAAACAGTGGCTTGCAGGTGTATTTAGTTAACATGAGGTCTTACTGGAGAAGGGTGGGCCATAATCTGACTGGTGTCCTTATAAGAAGAGGAGAAGAGACACAGAGGAGAGAGACACACAGGGAAAAATGATGGAGGCAGAGTTTGGAGCAATGCATCTATAAGCCAAGGAACACCAAGATAGAAGAGGCAAGGATAGACTCTTCTCCTAGAACCTTCAGAGAAAGCAAGCCCTTGCTAACGCTTTGAGTTCAGACTTGTAGTCTCTCCAGAACTGAGAGAATAAACTTCTGTTGTTTTAGCCATCAAGTTTATGGTTTTTTATTACCACATTAAATGGTCTTGGCACCTTGTCAAAAATCAGTTTATCATAGACACATGGGTTTATTTCTGGACTCTCAAATCTATTCCATTGATTTCTATGCCTCTTGTTATGCCAGTTCCAAGCTCTCTTGATTACAGTTTACTGCTGAGTTTTTAAACCGGTTACTGTTGAGTAAATTCCAACTCATAGAGACTTCATATGTGTCAAAGAAGAGCTGTGCTCCCTAGGGTTTTCAATGGCTGATTTTTTGGAAGTAAATCACCAGGCTCTTCTTCAGAGGCATCTCTGGGTGGACTCAAACTTCTAACCTTTTGGTTAGCTGCTGAGAGCATCAACTGTTTTGCACCACCCAGGAACTGAGTTTTGAGAGTTTTGTTTTGTTTTGTTTTTTTTTGACATATATATATTCTAGATTTTAGTTTTCTGTCACATATGCAGCTTGCAAATATTTTCTCTCTATTTCATCATATAATACTATGAACATGAAGTAAATAGACAATCACTGAGGGTCAAATTTGGGAGAACGAAGGGGCAAAAAAGGAGCCCTGGTGGTGCAGTCATTAAGCGCTCATCTGCTAACCGAAAGGTCAGCTGTTTGAACCCACCAGCTGCTCCACAGGAGAAAGATGTAGTAGTCTGCTTCAGTAAAGATTACAGCCTTGCAAACCCTATGGGGGAGCTCTATTCTGTCCTATAGGGTCATTATCAGTCGAAGTTAACTCAACGGCAATGGGTTTGGTTTTTGGTTTAAGGGGCAAAAAAACATCTAAAAAAAGATGTTTATGTTGGCGGAGGAAAGGATGGGTGGGCTGAAAGGCAAAAGAGGTGTATTATAATAAATTGATTTACTGTTAAGCTCTTTACATTCCAGAGTTCCACATATCTGTTGGAAGTTCATGGTAGCAGAGAAACAAAAATATCTGTGTCAACCAAGTGACCCCTGTTACCACCTTTAGAGGAGAATCCCACCATATGGAAGATAATATACCATTCTATAGTTTGCAGGTGTCGGGGTTGCCAACGAAAGTATGACTCACAGAGGCATTGGATAGAACAGGCTTTACTCACATGGAGAAGAGACAAAACAAGGTCAGCTTCACTAGTGAGGGTCTGTCCCCCACGGCCAGTGGATCTCGCTCTACAGCCAATGCAGGGAGATGGTCTGCATACACCCGTCTTGTGCTGCAAGAGAAGGACCCCATTCCCTCCCTGCTGGAAATAGGTACAAAAGTGAGGTTGGCCAGGTGATGTATAACTCACACACTTAGCTAAGCCGTTCCTGGGAATATTGACATGTGCTCAGGACAAGAACAGGTGAGATATGCTGATAGGCCACCAACTGCTGTGGGATGTGTTTTGGGTCAAGATGCCCCAGAAAAGGAAATCAGCTCATACTCCAAGAAGCTAGGCCAAAACACCTGGTCCTAAGCACAAGGTCCATTCATGGGTCACAGGGAATGGTGGCAAGTACACTCAGACTGCCCTCTTTCACACTCTATTTCTTGTGGAGCCACACTGCCAATATTCCATTCCTGACTCTGCCATGTGTGATTTTGGGGAAGTTATTGAACCTCTTTTATCTGCAACAAATGAGTCAGTACATGTAAAACTGTACTGACATGTACTGATGCTAAGTACATCATATAGTAGACAATTGGTAGATGTTATTTATGGTCTTCTACTCTTGCTTGACAACCAGAATGAACTAGTAATGAATGAAACTCTGAATGATCATTTCTTAAAACAATTCTGTAGTTGTGAATGTGGTCACTAACAGTCATATTTCCTGTTATATATCAAACATCTAGTATTTATCATGTGCCAGGCGCTGTTCTAAATGTTTTACCTGTATTAACTCATGAGCCCCCTTTTACAGCTGAGTAAAAAATTGAGGCACAGAGGTAGAGTGACTTGCCCAAGATCACACAGTAAGTGGCAGACCTGGGATTCCAACTCTTACTTAACAAACAGAAATTTATTTTCTCACCATTAGGAGGCCAGAAGTCTGAATTCAGGGTGCTGACTCTAGGGGAAGGCTTAGTCTCTCTGTTGACTCTGGGGGTAGGTCTTTTTCTCTTCAGCCTCTGTTTCCTGGTTCGTTGTAGATAGATCTCCATGTGTCCTGGCATCTGCCTTCTCCCATCTCTCCTTGCTCACTTGCTTGTTTAATCTTTTATATCTCAAAAGAGATTGACTCAAGGCACATCTAAAACTAATCCTACCTCATTAATATAATAATGTCAACCCATTTCCAAATGGGATTATAACCACATGCATAGAGGTTAGAATTTACATCATATATTTTTGGGGGGCACCATTCAATCCAGAACAGCTAGCAAAAGTAAAGTTCCGATAACTATAATGTCACACGATGTTGAGTTAGTTGATTGCCTTGGTATTTAACTTCATATCTAAGAAAACACGCTCCATCATGGGGACCCTCCCAGATCTTATCCTCTGTGTCTCTTCTTTTGTATCCTTTTTTGCTATAAAGCTGTAATCATTAGTTCTGTGAGTCATTCCAGTGAATTATCAAACCCAAAGGAGTAGTGGGAGACAGCAGGTCAGAAGTGAGCAAGACCAGCGGAACTCCTGAGTTTGTGGCTGACATCCTGAAGGGGTAAAGGGATACCCCTGAATCTGCAGTCAGCAGATCAGAAGTGAGGCTATCCTTGTAAAAATGGCATGACAATGTCTGACATTGTCTAACCTCAATGTGGGGAGGAGGAGGTGGCAGGGCCAAGATGGTGTAGTAGTCAGACGCTTTCTGTGGTCCCTCTTACAAGAAAGACCCCCCCAAAAAGCCAAATCAATCACATATGACAATCTAGGAACACTGAACATCAAAGACAAAGTTGGGAATTGGACTGAGTGGTAGGAGGAGGGAGAGACGGTTCAGAAGCAGCGAGGAGTTGCCAGACCTGACCTGGCTGGCACCAGCACCATGCAGTCTGGATCGGCTGGCAGAAAGTGAGGCAAGCAGTGGTGCTTCGGATGAGTTTTCCACATTGAGAGAGGCTGAGCAGCAGAGAGTCTGCTCAAGCCTCCAGAACCAACAAGAAGTGGCGTTCAGTTGGTGAAAGATAAGTACATGCATCTAAACTACTGTGCAGATTTTAAAAACCCACCCTTTGGGCAGTACCTCTCTCCCATTTACCTGTCCTCTACCCACTCTGCTCTGGATCCCAGTCTGGCTTCAGTGATTGCTGTGCCCCCTGGGCCCGAAGTAGGACCTGTCATGCGCCCTGAGTCATTCTCCCAGCTTTGAGAGGAAACAAATTAACAAACAGGAAAAAATTATCAGCCAACTCCCCTAAGCCAGGAACTCAGGGCAGGCACAGCCCCTTTCCCTAGGCACAGGCATAAGGGATGCACAGGCTTTGAATACCTTTCACCCCGTGTGGGCCCATTTCAACAGCGTAGGTCCACATTAGCACTTACAGCAGGGTATATGCCTGAAGCCTATTTTCATCTGTATCAACTATAAGGGGGAGGGGCAGATTCGTGACATCTGTTACCTCCCCGCTAATTAAGCAGGTCCTCACCTACCCATATCAGGGGCCTGAGGAGTGGTGGCTCCACCCACACCACACCCATGACAAAGGTCCAAGAATAAATGGTGCCTCCTGGTCCTTACAGCCAACAGCAATGGGTGCCCATAATCCAGCTGCAAAACCCACTCACCTATGAGCCCTAGGGAACAGGGACACACCTTCTACCCAGACACTCAGGGGCAGCCATCAACCCCCTGCCTTGTTCAGCGCATGACCCCCTACAGCAGCCAGATACCTGTGCCTACTCCAAACACTCCAGCCTGTCTAGGACTGTAGGTGACAGCCTGCACCACACATTCAGTGATCAATGACCTGGACACTTGAGCTCAATCCACACAAGAAAAGTAAACGGACTCCTGGGCTCACATACCTATTAACAGCTCTAACCACCTGGTGACAGGACATGAGAGCTTCAAAGACATCAGTAATTAAACTAGCTCACACAAACAGCTTATTTGGGCATATCAAAACAAAACGAAACAAGAAGCTAGGACACAGTAAGCAAACATAAAATAAATAAATATAACAACAACTTATTGCTGGCTCAGAGAGAACAATCAATATCAAATCACATGAAGAGGCAAACCTTTTAGAGGAAGAGAACTTCTTGGAATTACTGGAGGTAGAATTAAAAAGATTAAAATACAGAGCTCTTAAGGATATCAGGAAGGAGATCATGCAAAATGCAGAACAAGAGACTTCCAGGCAATGTGGCGCTCTAGACAGAAGCATCACACCGTCCCTCCAAAGCAAAGATCCGAAAAACTAAGCCAAACAGAGAAAACAGCAATCCTGAAACCCTAAGCACCAAATGAAGAGATAAAGAACTCAGCTAAGCACCAAACGGAGAGAGAAACTGACAGAGAATGGAGAGCGAGGAGAGATTCATGCAGAGGTCCCCTATCAGCTAATACAGCACAGATCTGCCATCTTGGACTCCTATCAGAGACCAGTGAACAGGGGGTACAAGAAAGCAGCTTTATGGAGTTTCCAGCAGGAGACAGAACAACCGGTAACCAGCGATATATGCTTTCCCACCCCCCATGCTTCTTCACCCCTACTTGGCCTCTTCTGCTTCCCGCGGCCACATTCTATTGGCTGGGAAGCACCAGCTACTTGGATTCTTAACCTCACACCACTAAGCAGCACAGGCACGGCTTACCAGAACCTGCCTTACACTGATAACTGGCCCGCCTTGGTGGCCATAGTAAGTGTCACAAACAACCCATCCTGGCAATTTCTCTTCATAATCACACTTGCCAAAGCCAAAGCCAAACAAAGAATCCTGAGAGCAGCTCAAGAAAAACAAAAAGTCACATACAGAGGAGAAACAATAAGACTAAGCTCGGATTATTTGGCAGAAACAATGCAGGCAAGAAGGCAATGGGATGACATATATAAAACCTTGAAAGAAAAAAAATTGCCAGCCAAGATTAATATATCCTGCAGAACTCCCATTCAAATATGATGGTGAAATTAGGACATTTCCAGATAAACAGAAATTAAGGAATATGTAAAAACCAAACCAAACTTACAAGAATTATTAAAGGGAG
>NW_004444118.1:3722598-3724034 GCF_000243295.1 Trichechus manatus latirostris | reverse complement strand
GCACCACCTTTTATCTCTCAAGAGATAAAAGGAAAGGGAAGCAAGCAGAGAATTGGGGACCTCATACCATCAAGAAAGCAGTGCTGGGAGCAGAGCGCATCCCTTGGACTGGTGTCCCTGAGCAGAGAAGCTCCTAGTCTGGGAGAACACTGATGAGAAGGCCAACAGAGAGAGAAAGCCTTCCCCTGGAGCTGATGCCCTGAATTTGGACTTTAAGCCTACTTTAACTGTGAGGAAATAAATTTCTCTTTGTTAAAGACATCCACTCGTGGTATTTTTGTTAGAGCAGCCCTAGATGACTAAGACAGCCATCAAGGGAGAAATTAACAACAGAAAGAACAAGGAGAAAAAATCAATTACATGGAAACTGAATAACACCCTGCTTACAAACTAGTGGGTAATAGAAGAAATCAGAGATGGTATCAAAAAATTCCTAGAATCAAATGAGAATGAAAACACATCATACCAAAACGTTTGGGACACAACAAAGGCAGTCCTCAGAGGACAATTTATAGCAATAGATGCACACATCAAAAAAGAAGAAAGGAACAAAATCAAAACATTAACTACACAACTCAAACAAATAGAAAGAGAACAGCAAAAAAAAGCCCACAGCCACCAAAAGAAAGGAAATAATAAAGATCAGAGCAGAAATAAATGAAATGGAGAATAGAAAAACAATAGAAAGAATCAACAAAACCAAAAGTTGGTTCTTTGAAAGAATCGACAAACCACTGGCCAGACTGACAAAATAAAAACAGGAGAGGACACAAGTAACCTAAATAAGAAATGAAATGGGGGACATTACAACAGACCCAACTGAAATAAAAGGGATCATAACAGAGTATTATGAAAAACTATACTCCAACAAATTTGAAAACCTAGAGGAAATGGATAAAATTCTAGAAACACACTACCTACCCAGACAACAACAAAGTGATGTTGAAAATCTGAACAGACCCATAATAAGAGAAGAGATTGAAAAGGTAATAAAAAAAACTCCCAACAAAAAAAATCCCTGGCCCAGATGGCTTCACTGGAGAATTCTACCGAACATTCAGAGAAGAGCTTGTACCAGTACTACTCAAACTATTTCAGAACGTACAAAAGGAAGCAACACTTCTGAGTTCATTCTATGAAGCCAGCATAACTCTGATACCAAAACAAGGCAAAGAAGCCACAAAAAAGAAAATTACAGACCAATATCTCTCACAAATATAGATGTCAAAATTCTCAACGAAATTCTAGCCAATAGAATTCAGCAACATATCAAAAATATATATACCACAACCTAGCAGGATTCATACCAGCTATGCAAGGATGGTTCAATATTAGAAAATCAATCAACATAATCCACCACAGAAATAAAAGGAAATAAAAGAATCACATGATCAACTCAATTGATGCAGAAAAGGCATTTGACAAAGTCCAACACC
>NW_004444118.1:3720108-3721329 GCF_000243295.1 Trichechus manatus latirostris | reverse complement strand
AAAAGAGAACCTACAGACTGGGAAAAAATTTTTGGGCATTACAAGTCAGACAAAGGTCTAATCTCCATAATCTACAAGAAAATCCAACACCTCTACCACAAAAAGACAAATAATCCTGTTAAAAAATGGGCAAAGAAATGAACAGACACTTAACCAAAGAAGACATTCAAGCAGCCAACAGACACATGAGGAAATGCTCGCGTTCACTAACCATTAGAGAAATGAAAATTAAAACCACATTGAGATATCATCTCACCCCGGCACTACTGGCACGAATCAAAAACACTGGAAATAACAAATGTTGGACAGGCTGCGGGGAGATTGGAGCTCTTATGCACCGCTGGTGGGAATGCATAACGATACAACCATTTTGGAAAGTGATATGGCACTTCCTTAGAAAACTAGAAATAGAAATACCATATGATCCAGCAATTCCACTCCTAGGAATATATCCTAGAGAAATAACAGCCATTACACAAATAGACATATGCACACCCATGTTCATTGCAGCATTATTCACAATAGCAAAATGACGGAAACAACCTAGATGCCCATCAACAGAAGAGTGGATAAATGAACTATGGTACATACAAACAATGGAGTATTATGCAATGATAAAGAACAATGATGAGTCTGTGAAGCATCTCAACACATGGATGAAACTGGAGGACATTATGCTGAGTGAAATAAGCCAATCATAAAAGGACAAATATTGTATGAGAACTCTATTGTAAAAACTCATGAAAAAATTTACACAAAAAAAGTAACAATCTTTGCTGGTTACCAGGGATGGGACAGATTGGGGGGAAATACTAAATAGACAATAGATAAGTGGTAACTTTGGTGAAGTGTGAGACAGTACCCAATACTGGGGAAGCCAGCACAACTTGTACAAGAAAAGGTCATGGAAGCTCCATAGACACATCCAAACTCCCTGAGGGACTGAATTGTTGGGCGTAGGGCTGTGGGGACCATGGTCTTAGGGAACATCTAGCTCAATTGGCATAACACAGTATTTAAAGACATTGTTCTACATTCTACCTTGGTGAGTAGCGTCTGGGGTCTTAAAAGTCTGTGAGCAGCCATCTAAGATACTCCACTGGTCTCACCCCTTTGGGAGAAAGGGAGAATGAAGAGAACAGGATACAAGGAAAAGATTAGTCCAAAGAACTAATGGACCACAGCTACCAAGGCCTCCACCAGACTGAGTCCAGTACAGCT
>NW_004444118.1:3717508-3718608 GCF_000243295.1 Trichechus manatus latirostris | reverse complement strand
CAGAACAACCAGATATCAACCCAGATAGGGAAGTCACAAAAATATATCAAAGCTAAAACACTGAAAAAAGGGAAACTGAGATGTCAATATGTAAAAGATGACAACATTGAAACAAAAGAGAAGGACTAAATAATGTAGTCATAGATCTTTCATATGGAGAGAAAGTCAAGGTGATACCAAGGAATAAAAGACTGGTTTAAACTTAGAAAAATAGAGGTAAATATTAAGGTAACCACAAAGAAAACTAACAATCCTACAAATCAAAATAAAAAAGTAGCAAAACATAAAAACTCAGCAAACACAAAATCAACAACAATGAAAAAGATGAAAAGAAAATAAATAAAGAAAAACCACTTGGCACAGAAAATTAAGTTGAACAAAGAAACTGTCAACAGCACACAAAAAAATACATAAAAATGACAGCACTAAACTCATACCTATCAATAATTACACTGAATGTAAATGGACTAAATGCACCAATAAAGAGAGAGATAGTGGCAGAATGGATAAAAAAAAACACTATCCATCTATATGCTGCCTGTAAGACACATACCTTAGACTTAAGGACACAAACAAACTAAAACTCAAAGGATGGGAAAAAATGTATCAAGCAAACAACAATAAAAAAAGAGCAGGAGTGGCAATATTAATCTCTGACAAAATAAACTTTAAAGCAAAATTCACCACAAAGGATAAGGAAGAACACTATATAATGATTAAAGGGTCAATACAGAGGCGTGGTCAACATGGTGGAGTAGTTAGATGCTGCCTATATCTTTCTTACAACAAAGACCTGGAAAACACAAGTGATTTGATTGAATATCTGCGAGCCCTGGACAAGGCAAGGTTAAGAAATCCGTCTGAGAGATACGGGAGAGGGAGACCATTTGGAAGAGGTGAGGAGGGCCAGAGCCGCGAGTGGCAAAACTGCAGCTCCACAGCCATATTGGTCCACGGTGAAGCAGACAAACAGCTGTGCAGTGCACGCCCTTGGGAAGCAGTTTCCAGATCAAGAGAGACCCGACAGCAGAGATGCTGCTTGGACACTCCGAACCAGTAAAAAGCAGCTCCCAAGAGGCTAAGATAAATACATGTGTGCA
>NW_004444118.1:3632463-3707701 GCF_000243295.1 Trichechus manatus latirostris | reverse complement strand
AATTCATCCACCTATGAGCAGCTGATATTTGACAAAAGCCCAAAGTCCGTTAATTGGGGAAAAGACAGTCTCTTTAACAAATGGTGCTGGCATAACTGGACATCCATCTGCAAAAAACTGAAACAAGACCCATACCTGACACCATGCACAAAAACTAACTCAAAATGGATCAAAGACCTAAATATAAAATCTAAAGCAATAAAGATCATGGAAGAAAAAATAGGGACAATGCTAGGAGCCCTGATACATGGCATAAACAGAATACAACACATAACTAACAATGCACAAACACCAGAAGGGAAACTAGATAACTGAGAGCTCCTAAAAATCAAACACTTATACTCATCACAAGATTTCACCATAAGAGTCAAAAGACAACCTACAGACTGGGAAAAAAATTTTGGCTATGATATATCTGATCAGGATCTAATCTCAAAAATCTACAAGATATTGCAGAACTTCAACAACAAAAAGACAAATAACCCAATTAAAAAATAGGCAAAGGATATGAACAGGCACTTCACCAAAGAAGACTTTCAGGTGGCTAACAGATACATGAGGAAATGCCCGCAATCATTAACCATTAGAGAAATGCAAATCAAAACTACAATGAGATACCATCTCACCCCAACAAGGCTAGCATTAATCCAAAACACACAAAATAATAAATGTTGGGGAGGTTGTGGAGAGACTGGAACACTTGTACACTGCTGGTGGGAATGTAAAATATGTAAAATGGTACACCCACTTTGGAAATTTATTTGATGCTTCCTTAAAAAGCTAGAAATAGAAGTACCATGCTATCCAGCAATCCCACTCCTTGGAATATACCCTAGAGAAATAAGAGCCATCACTTGAATAGATACATGCACACCCATGTTCATTGCAGCACTGTTCACGACAGCAAAAAGATGGAAGCAACCTAAGTGCCCATCAATGGACGAATGGATAAGCAAATTATGGTATATTCACACAGTGGAATACTATGCAATGATAAAGAACAACGATGAATCTGCAAAACATCTCATAATATGGATAAATCTGGAAGGCATTATGCTGAATGAAATTAGTCAGTCACAAAAGGACAAATGTTGTATGAGACCACTATAACAAAAACTCAAGAAAAAGTTTAAACACAGAAGAAAACATTCTTTGATGGTTATGAGGGTAGGAGGGAGGGAGGGGGTATTCACTAACTAGATATTAGATAAAAATTATCCTAGGTGAAGGAAAGGACAACACACACTACAGGGGAAGTCAGCACAACTGGACTAAACCAAAAGCTAAGAAGTTTCCTGAACACAACCAAACACTTCGAGGGACAGAGTAGCAGGTGCGGGGGTCTGGGGGCCATGGTTTCAGGGGAAATCTAGGTCAACTGGCATAACAGAGTTTATTACGAAAATATTCTGCATTCCACTTTGGTGAATGGTGTCTGGGGTCTTAAAAACTAGTCAGTGGCCATCTAAGATGCATCAATTGGTCCTGACCCACCTGGAGTAAAGGAAAATGAAGTACACCAAAGACACAAGAAAAATATTAGCCCAAGAGACAAAAAGGGCCACATAAACCATAGACTCTATCAGCCTGAGACCAGAAGAACTAGATGGTGCCTGGCTGCCACCAATAACTGGCCTGACAGGGAACACAACACAGAGTCCCTGACAGAGCAGGAGAAAAGGAGGGTGCAGAACTCAAATTCTAGTAAAAAAAAAAACTAGACTTAATGGTCTGACTGAGACTGTAGGAACCCCAGAAGACATGGTCCCTGGACTTTCTGTTAACCCAGAACTAAAACCATTCCCAAAGCCAACTCTTCAGACAAAGATCAGACTGGACTATAAGACATAAAATGATACTCACGAAGTGTGCTTTTAGTTCAAGTAGATACACGAGACTAAATGGGCAGCTCCTGTCCAGAGGTGAGATGAGAAGTCAGAAAGGGATAGGAACTGGTTGAATGGACACGGGAAATCCAGGGTGGAAAGGAGGAGTGTGCTGTCACATTATAGGGATAGCAACTAGGGTCACATAACAATGCGTGGATAAATTTTTGTATGAGAAACTAACTTAAGCTGTAAACTTTCAATTTAGCGCAATTTAAAGAAAGGAGGGGAGAGGAGATCAACAGCGCAAAGCTGATTCCTATGAGGTGCAGATCAGACAGACCTCCTCTCTCCGATCTTTTTTATCAGTTCTAACACAAACTGTCCCTTCCATGGCACTCTTGGCTTCTCTGCTGGGTTTGATAATTCATTTCAATGGCCACACAGAACTCACAGACCATACTCACAGTTATGGTGCTTATTAGGGAAGTACCAGGTTATATTCAGGATCAGGAATGACTCAGGATACAGTTCTTGTATCTAGAAGGCCTCTCTCTTGGCTCTCAGCCACTTAGCCCTTCGGCCTGGCCTCTGTCCTGCTTGGGCAAGTGTTATAAAACATTTTGGCTCTGCCAAGTGCCAGGAGGCACCACACTCTGCTAGGATGCCTCTTGCCTGAAGGCTCTCAGCTCTCTTGCTCCATGGATCAGCATGCCCACTGTAGCCTCCTCATCTCATGTGCCATTTCGCGCTGGTCTCCTTGTTCTGCTGCCACTGTTTCTTGGCCACCACTTCTCACTGTCTCGCACATTCTCCGGTGTCGCAGCTCTTGGTCTCTTGGGTCTAGGAGGTTCTCAGTGCAGGGACCCTGGGTCCAAAAGATGCTCTCTGCTTCTGCCTCTTTTTTCTTGGTGGTAGTGAGGTTAAATTTCCCCTCTGTGCTTCTGTGATCAGCTCCCATTAAGCCTAATGGGATGGGAAAACTGACCAATTCCCTCTTTAGGGTTCCATACACCTTCTTAGCATGGTCCTAACCAAGCAAGTGTTCCATGCACCTTGTTTGCATTGTTAGCAAGCTGTCCAATTGCTTTGGTGGGCAGCCAGCACCTTATTTGCGTAGTCCTACCCAATCATTTTGTGGGAGTCACAAGACCACACATGGCTAGAAGGGCCATATTAAGTAATTCACTGCACTCCACCTTGTGGATAGTGTCTGCCTATTTGATAGTCTGAAGGATGGTGTCCTTTTAACTTATGAGATCTGACCAAGTTCCAGGTGGCTCTGTTGTTGTTGTTAGGTGCTGTTAAGTCAGTTTTGACTCATAGCTACTCCGTGTACAACAGATCAAAACATTGCCCAGTCCTGCGCCATCTTCGCAATCATTGCTATGTTTGAGGCCATTGTTGCAGCCACTGTGTCAGTCCATCTCATTGAAGGCCTTCCTCTTTTTTGCTGAGCCTCTGCTTTACCAAGCATGATGTCCTTCTCTGGGACTGGTCCCTCCTGATAACATGTCCAAAGTACATGAGATGAAGTCTCACCATTCTCACATCTAAGGAGCATTCTGGCTGTACTTCCTCCAAGACAAATTTGTTCGTTCTCCTGGCAGTTTCATGATATATTCAATATTCTTTGCCAACATCACAATTCAAAGGCATCAGTTCTTCTTTGATCTTTACTCACTGTCCAGCTTTTACATGCATATGAGGAGACAAGATACCATGGCTTGGGTCAGGTGCACCTTAGTGGCTAGGGTCAGAGAAGGAAGTGCTGCATGGGAACAGAGAAGTGAAAAATGGGCATTTCTCATATCCTCATACCATTATTCTTTCCTATCTCTATTTTTTTAAATGTCTCCTGAAACAATAGGCCCCGGCAGCCTTTGGCAGTTTCAGCAGCAGAAATTAGAGAGTCTGGCAGTAGTGGTCTAAACCCTTGTGGAGGCAGTGAGTGTGCTCCTGTGCTCAGGATCTTCCAGCCCTAGGGGTGGGGCAACTTCCCATAAACACTAAACTTCGGGTTAACCCATCTTTCCTTTTTACTCCCTGAGATCTTCAAACACTGTTATAACAAATCTTCTGTCATAAATTCTCTGTTTGAAATACCTACATGGTTTCTGTTTTCCTGTCTGGACTGAGAAACCATCTTAATTCTCCTGAAATCCAGATTTCTGGGTCCATGGAGTTGGGGTGACCCTCCTAGGCCACTTGCCCTTAGGTGTCCTTTTGAACCTTGACCCTTTAAGGAACTATTTTCCTAAAGTCACCTTCAAGTCAAACAATAGCCTGGTAAGCAGTTTAGCACAGATTGTTTTGCCCTAAGCATTGGGCCCCTTTGGAGAATTAAAATGACCTCCAGAATACCCTGCCTGGACTCCTACATAACCACTCTTCCCTGTTCAGAGCGCCTTCCTGATACCTTCCTGGTTGAAGCAAATCGTATCTACTCACAATAAATATATTCTGTTATGCTAATTTTTGGTGTTTCCCTGCGCCTTTAGGTTTTTGACAGGACCCTGACTGAGATAAGGAGACACTGGATTCTTGGAGTTTTCTTAAGTGAACTCTCAGTTCAGTGAGAGTGAAAACTGCATACACTTCCAGAGTTCTGAAGACTATAAAGTAAAATTATAAGTTTTGCTTAGGCAAACAGAGAGCGTTCTCTTTTCCATGACACTAAAGTTTATTTATTAAATATTAGAAACCTATGTGCTGCATAATCATATTTGTATAATTTTTAAAGCTTATAAAAAAAAATTGCTGTCAAGTCAATTCCAACTCATAGTGACCGGATAGCTACCATATAGGACAGAGTAGAAGTGTTCCATAGGGCTTCCAAAAAGCACTGGTGGATTCACACTGCCAAACTTTTGGTTAGCAGCTGAGCTCTTAACCACTATGCCACCAGGGTTCCTTAAAGCTTATAGTCATGCGTTAAACTGTAACTAATCTTTAGAAGCATCTTGTCTAATTTCTCATAATTGTATTTAGGTGATCCGGCTCATTGAAGTATGTGATACTTATCTTTTCAGAAAACAATCAAAGATTAATCAACATGTCCTGTTTCTAAGACTCCAGAGGTCTTACACTTATGGCTCACTGATCTTATGATTGTCTTATAGCAAGATTTCTATTTTTCTATTCTTTATAATGTTTGAGCACATACTAGTCTCCTATAAGATTTATGTATTCTGACATAATCACCAAGCAGTCAAAATTTTTTTGTTAAGAGTTCATGATGAAACCATATATAAGTGATTTAGGAAATAATATTGGAGTTATTATGCCCGTCCTTGAGCACAGAGAATGTGACCCAGCTCGAGCTGGACTCACAAGGGCTCACAAGGGCTCGCAAGGGCTCACAAGGACTCACAAGGACACATCAACAGGGCCCTGAGGTATAAAGACAATAGCTAAGATAATCCTGGGAAATGTCTTTTAGGGAAACTCACATAAAGCCAATCAAACAGAACACAAAAGACTTTCTACTCTTACCTTTTTGTATTAGCATTTAGTGACTAGAAACTTTTTGGATCAGTGAAGACCCTGCTGACTGTCATTACTGAAACCTGTACCAACAATTGTTAAGAAAGACAATTCAAAATGTAGGATCACAATTTCTAGCCAATCTGTGAAAAGGTAAAGCTTTCAATGGTTTTGCCCATTTGCAATGTTAATATATACTGATGGCTCAGTAATGTTCTTTGGACTCGGGCAGACATGACTATGGCAGCATGCTTGTCCGTTTTCCCATTCTTGCCTATTCTGTAATATTCTTTGGACTTCAACAGACATGGCTCTAGCAGCATGCTTGTCCGTTTTCCCACTTTTGTCTGTTCTGTGATATTTCCTTGGACTCAGGCAGATGTGGCTTTGGCAGCATGGTTGTCCGCTTCCCACATTTGCTTTTTTGAATATATGCTGAATAAAACTTTCTTTTTGCTTTACTAAACTTTGTGATGTTTTTCCCCTACAGTATAAGTACCCTGAAAATCTTAATTACTCACAGTACTCATTTACTGGGTAATAATGTACTGCCCAACTTTAAAGTTGTCTATTAAACCTGCATAACAGTCTGTTAATGGTGCTCTGAATTGGCTTATTTTTGACAGGACACATGAGGGTAGTTCCCTGCTGGGTAGATATGGCCTCCTCAGAAAGGAGTTAGACTTGAGTTATATTGAAAGGGACCCCACCCAAGAGAAACAGCTGCAAGGTCAAGGTGTCCTCAATAGAGTCTATCTACAGCGGATAACTGGAAGCCATTGGTTGAGGTATGAGTCCTAAGTGGCCAGTCACAAGGGACGTGACCTCATCAAGGAATTGTATGTGAGAGGTCCCTAAAGGAGAATTTCTGAAGAACTGACAAAAATATCCCAGGTAAAACATTTAGACATCCGCCATATCCACAGGGTACTGACATCAGATTTAAAATCTCTCAAAATGTAAGACTTCGTTCTTTTCTCTAGTCCACACCACGCCCTAACGTCTCTGAGCAGTGGGAAAATAGAGACACTTTTAAGAAAATTAGAGAGTAAAATTTTGGTCTAGATCAATATTTAAAAACAGATAGTCCCCTATTTATAATGTATTTGAGTTATGATGAACTACACTTATGACCGTCTGGTTTCTTTTTACATTTTATCATTAATAATATGCACTACATACAATGTTGCAGCACATAATTTGCTGATGTTATCATTCTCAGATGTTCACTCGAGATATTCAAAGATCTGATTTATAAAGATACTGATAATAAAAGGCAAAAATAATGAAAAGTAAAAAAAAAAAGATAAGAGGTATTCGACTTACGTCAAAACTGACTTACGATGGAGTTGTCAGAAGGGAACACTGTCGTAAATCAGGGACTACCTGTGTTTAGATAAAAGTAATTAATTCATTAATGAATAAGAGAGACTAGAAAAGTTCTGTATCTTCCCAAGGTTTCATTTAGGTATAGAAAAGAACTATTATATAGAGCAGATTAAACAGGTAATTACTGAAAAAGAATGGATCTTCTTTTTGCTTGCTGTAAAACTGCGTGGGGGCAGTGTCTGACCTCCTCCAACTTCCCAAGGGGAAAGGAGAATCAAGATCAACAGCCCAAGGCTGATTCCTATGAGGCAGAGGTCAGACATGCCTCCTCTCTCTGCCATCTTTACCAATTCTGACACCAACAGTCCAGTCCCTTCCACAGCACTCTCTACTGAGTTCAATAATTCAGTGCAGTGGCCACACTGAACTCACAGACCATACTCACAAATTATGGGGTTTATTGGGGAAGTAACAGTTACAATTCAGGTTCAGGAATACTCAAGACATAGTTCTTCCACCACGATAGCCTCTTCCCAGCAGTGCTCCCAGGCATGCCTCTTCCCATCCCTCATCTCTGCCCAAAGGCACTCAGCTTTCTCTCTCCGTGGTCCAGGAAGACCACCACGCCATCTCCTGCTGCCAGGTCTCTCCTTCCTTGGCGGTGGGCTCCTCCTCTCTGCTCTGGAATTGGCTCTGCTTTTAAGGCAAAACTGAACAATCCCCTTGGTAGGCCATAATTGCCCTATCACATAATCACCTGAGTGGGAGGTACAAGACCATGGCTAGAAAGGCCACACACAAAAGTAATCGATTGAACCATACTTGCATTCTACCAGGTTCAGCTCATCCAATACAGTTATGCTATGATGACTGTTTTATTCACCAGTAGCTACAGTTTATGAAAATGGATGTTCTAGGCTTGGAAGGGAGTCTCTGGGTGATGCAAACAGTTAATGTGTTTGGCTGCTAACCAAAAGGTTGGTGATTCAAGTCTAAGCAGAGGTACCTCAGAAGAAAGACCTGGTGATCTACTTCAGAAAAATCAGCCACTGAAAACCCTGTGGAGAAGTTCTACTTTGACATCCATGATCACTGTGAGTCAGAATCAACTCGATGGAAACTGGAGGCTTGGAGGAGGGTCCATGGGTGGAGGCTTGAGAAGTCATGGCCCAGTGAGCACTAAAGTCAGAGATGCAAACACATGGTGTAATATGATATATTAGAGTCTTTTTTGCCTATGAAACATTTTACAGATTTTGGGTTATCAAGGGAACAAAGGACATTTTCTACACTTACAAAATTCCACACCGTATTTATGTGTGAAAAATATAAAAAAAAAAAACCAAAAAGTCAAACCTGCTGCCATCAGGATGATTCCAACTCATGACTACCCCATGTGTTACAGAATGGAACTGCTCCATAGGGTTTTCTTAGCTGTAATCTCTACAGAAGTAGATAGCCATGCCTTTCTTCTACAGTGCTGCTGGGTGGGTTCAAACCACTAAACATAGAGTTAGCAGTCAAGCTTTAACTGTTTGCATCTTCCAAGGGACCTTATAAAAGGACAGGCCTTTTAAAAAAAATTGCTATGATCCTGCTCTATTGATGCCTAGAATGGAAGTACAAATACCCCAGAACCCTTGAGGAAAAAAAAATTGCATTTTAGGACTCTAAAAAATTTTCAGCACAATTGTATACAAGGAACTCTGGTGGTGCAGTGGTTAATAGCTTGGCTGCTAACCCAAGGTTGGCAGTTCGAATCCACCCAGCTGCTCCTTGGAAACCCTATGAGGCAGTTCTACTCTGTCCTATGGGGTGGCTATGAGTTGGAATCAACTCAACCGCAACTAGGTTATTGTATACAAAACGGGAATGTCAAAAAAAAAAAAGATAAGAAGATCCTCACAGAGGTTTACATGCCATAGAATATCAAGATCCACAAAATGAAAAGGAGAAATTTTGGCTCATCTGGCATCTATCAGCATATTTTTTAGAGGACCAGCTAGACTTTCTGTGTCAGTAGGGAAGATATTTTATGCTGTTCAATCAAAGGCACGTATATCCACAGACTAGAAGGGACATTGATCCACCAAGCCTGTCAGGTGGGTAGACCCTTGTAGAGATCTTATTTCTAAAAATACACTACACTGATGGTTTCTTTTTACTGTAATGAATGTTTCTCTCATCAGATCCCCTGTCTATTTTGAAAGATCATGTTAAATCCTCTACAAATAACACCTTTAGTCAATTTAAATGGCAGTTCACGAAAGCCTAAACTTCAAAGTCCATTATCTTTGGAAACACCTGTAGTAAACGCACTCACTGTTTAAGACCTATCCACATCCTCACAATCCCTCAATGCTTTTATCTATATTCTATTGCAAAGACAAAGAGCCCTGGCGGCACTGGTTCGAACCTACCACCTGCCCTGCGGGAGAAAAGACCTGGCAATCTGCTCCCGTAAAGATTACAGCCTTGGGAACCCTATGAGGCCTTTCTGTTCTGTCCTATAGGGTTGCTATGAGTCAGAATCAACTCAATGGCACACAACAACATTGCAAAGACAGATGAGGCAGTTGGCTATTATAACTTCCAAGTTTTATACCTCTTTTGTTAACAAAATCCAGACTTGACAAACCTGTGAAAATCAACATAAATTTGGAGACCTCCCAGTAGCTATTTCAGGCTCACAGAAATGTAGCACAAACCATTCCCTCTACAGACCCTGCCAACGTTTTATATTTTTGTCTATTTATTCAAGCTGTTATTTCCTTAACTCTTTAAGCCAAAGAGCCTTTTGTTTAAATGAAATCTGATTTGCAAGTAAATATAATCAGTGCACAGGGAAATACAAATCACAACCAGAATACAATACCATTTTATGTTCATTTAATTAGTAAAGAGTAAAATGTCTGTGATACCACTTGAAAAAGAGGATGTGGGCCCATAGGGTCTCTTATATACTGGGGACTGAGTGTAAGTTGATGCCAACCATTTTGGAAAGTAATTTAAATAGTCACAAACTCCGACCTGGATATTTTACTCCTAGGTTCATATCTAGGAGTCCCTGGGTGGTGCAAATGGTCAGTTAAACACTAGACTACAAACTGAAAGGCTGGCAATTTGAACCCCAGAGACACCTCTTATGACAAGCTTGCCGATCTGCTTCCAAAAGTTCACAGCCTTGAAAACCCTATGGAGCACAGTTGGACTCTGCACGCATGGTGTTGCCATGAGTTGGAATCGACTTGAGGGCAACTAACAACAACAAAGTTTATATCCAAGGGACATACTTACAGATATGCAAAAGAGGACATGCCCAAGAATGTTCATAGCAGTCCTGTTCACAATGGCAAAAACCTGGAAACAACCCAAATGTCCACCAATAGGAGAGTCGATTAATAAAGTTGTGATACATTCATTCAAGTAAAAATGAATGAACTGCAATGAAATGAAATAATATGGATAAATCTTATCCACAAAATATTAAGTGAAAACATAAGTCTCAAAAGATTACATATATAGCCCAATATCTGTTTTTGAAAGTTATAAAACAATGCAAATTAAAATATATATACCTTGTAGTGGTACGTATAAACACCCAAACCAGTTGCCATCAAGTTGACTCTGACTCATAGTGACCCTACAGGACAGAGCATAACTACTCCATAGGGTTTCCAAGGCTGTAATTTTTACTGAAGCAGAATGCCACATCTTTCTCCTGAGGAGCCGCTGGTGGATTCGAACTGCTGACCTTTCAATTAGGAGCCAAGCACTTAACCACTGCATCACCAGGGCTCCTTAGTGATACATACAGAAGGCATTACAAATATCTCAAAAGGAAAGCAAGGGAATGATGAACAAAGAATTCAAGATGATTATTACCTTGGGTGGGAGGAGGCAGGGGAATGGAATGGGGAATATAGTAAAGAATAATGTACCTCCCCGCAAGATGTCCATGAGGCGTTGGTGGTTCATTGGTGGTTCAGTGGTATAATTCTACTTCCACGTGGGAGACCTGGGTTCAGTTCTCAGCCAATGCACTTCATGTGCTGCCACCCCATCTGTCAGTGGAGGCTTGGGTGTTGCTATGATGCTAAGCAAGTCTCAGCAGAGCTTTCAGACTAAGACAGACTAGAAAGAAAGACCTGGAGATCTACTTCTTAAAGTCAGCCAATGAAAACTCTATGGATCACAATGGTCCCTTCCACAACTGATCATGGAGATGGTGCAGGACCAAGCATCATTTCATTTTATTGTGCATGAGTTGCCATGAGTCGAGGACTGACCACACAGCAGCTAACAACAACAAAAGATGTCCATATCCTAATCTCTGGCATCTGTGAATATATGAGGTTATGTGGCACATGGGCATTAAGGGTACAGATGGAATTAAAGTTGCTAATCAGCTGTCTTTAAGATTAGCCTGGATTATCTGGGTGGGCCCAGTGTAATCAGAAGGGCATTTGAATGTGGAGGAGGGAGGCAGAAAAGGAGAGGGAGATGTGACTGTGGAAGAAAGAATAATGCAAGATGTGAGAAGGACTGGACTCACTTTTGCTAGGTTTGAAGCTGGAGGAAGAGGGGCACAAATCAAGGAAGCTGGAAGAGGCAAGGAAACCAGTTCTCCCCTAGAGCCTCCAGAAGGGAACACAGCCCTGCCACCACCTTGATTTTAGCCAGTGAGATCCTCAAAGGACTTCTACGCCTACGGAACTACGATAATAAATTTGTATTGTTTCAAGCCACTAGGTTTGTGGTTATTTGTTATAGCAACAATAGAAAACTAACATGGGGGACCATATGAATAAATAAGTGGTCCTCAGCTGAGGACACTTTTGTCTCCATAAGGGACATTTGCAATGTCTAGAAACATTTTTGCTTGCCATGAACGGGAGAGAGGTGTGCTTCTGGCATTTAGTGGGTAGATGCCAGGAAAACTGCTATCCATTGTACCCTCTGCTGTTGAGTCGATTCCGACTCATAGTGACCCTCCAGGACAGAGTAGAACTTCTCCCATAGGGTTTCCTAGGCTGTAATCTTTACAGGGGAGCCCTGGTGTTGTAGTGGTTAAGAGCTCGGCTGCTAACCAAAAGGTCAGCAGTTTTAATCTACCAGCTGCTCCTTGGAAACCCTATCGGGCAGTTGGGGCAGTTCTACTCTGTCCTATAGGGTCCCTATGAGTCGGAATCGACTCTACAGCAAGGGATTTAATCTTTACAGGAGCAGATCTCCATGTCTTTTCTCCCTTGACTCTGCCTTTTGGTTCTAACTGTTGACCTTTCAGTTAGCAGCCAAGTGTTTAACCACTGCGCAACCAGGGCTCCTTGGAACACTGCTAAGCATCCTATAATGCACAGGACAGCCCCCCACAGCAAAGAATTGTCAGGTCCAAAATGTCAACAGTACTGTTGTTGAGAAACCGTAGGATAGATATAGGCTACTGTCAAGGTCCTGGCATTTGTTTTAAATGCTGGTTTCATGGGTGTTTATTTCATTATTACAATGAACTAATGGCATATCTAATTAAATAAATAAATGTAGGCTTTTCATGGACTAATGACGACATGGCTCTAATTGTCACAAACCAAGGATTATGACTTATCCAATTGTAAGTACTCAGATTTCAAGAAGAAAATAGTGATTAAGTTAATATATAAAGATAACCATGAAAAGTTTGAAGGTTAGCTGACCTCATTCTACCAGCTTATGAGGAAATCAAGACTCAGACCAGATTCTAAGCCACACTCAGATTACTTATTTAACATTTATTCACTAACAAGGATATACAAAACATTTCATGCAAACCATTGTTTAAGAGCCATGAATTCCAGCTCTTTTTAGGTACCCTAACCAAACTCTTTTATGAAAAATTCATGCTAGGCAGATGTGACAACATTCCAGGGGCAACTAAAAATTCTGTCAGCGAGGACAAGTTAGTTCTCAGTCATTCATGATAAAACAGCCTTTAGGCTTTGCTGAATCCTTAGCCCCTTTTCACATGTTCATGCAAGAAAGGTGAGTATTTTTAAAATATTTTTGCCAATGCACGTGTCTGGCAGATATATCCTATCACTCTATGCTGAAATAGTTTAAGGTAATTGTTGCTGGTAGTTGCCCTCAAGTTGATTCTAACTCATGGTGACCCCACGTGTGCAGAGTAGAACCGTTCCATAGGGTGTTCAAGGCTGTGACCTTCTGGAAGCAGATCACTGGGGTTGTCTCCCAAGGTGGTTGGGTGGGTTCCAACTGCCCACCTGTTGGCTAGTGGTCAAGTGCTTAACCCTTTGTATCACCTAGGGACTCCTAAAGTAAATTACAAGCACTGTATTACTATAATGTAAGCTTCATGAGAGCAAGCATTTACTTTAATTAACTCAATATATAAAAAATATCATTTCAACATTTCAGACACGTATATTCTTGGGCCCCACCCCAGATCTACTGAATCAGAAACTCTTGGGGGTGGGGCCCACGACCTGTGTTTTAACAAGCCTTTCAGGTGATTCTGAGGCACACTCAGGTTTGAGAACTGCTGGTACAAAGCAGGTGCCTCAGATGGACTTGACATTGGCTCAGCTATTTCTCTATGGTTCCCATGATGCCTCTAAAACGTATGTGGCTGTGCAAGTATCATTTACATATATTAAGAGAGAATTCTGAAAGGCTGGAGGAGGGAATGAAAACTTTCACGATAGCTCATTTCAAGCATTGAGTTTTTATTTTCTTCATTCTTTTTGTATTTTTCAAGTTTTCTACAATTAAAATGAAATACGTTACAGAAAGGGGAATGCAAACTATGCTACAGTTAACAAACCAATAATTGATACTTTACTATCCACATAAGTGCATATTTTATTCTGATTTCCTTAGTTTTCACCTAATGATCGTTATCTGCTCCAGGATCCCACCCAGCATACCACATTACATTTAGTTGTCTCCTTAGGGTCTTCTTGGCTGTGGTAGCTTCTCAGACTTTCCTTGTATTAAATAACTTTTAACAGTTTTGAGGCATACTGCTCAGGTATTTTGTAGTATGTCCGATTATTGGAAGTTGTCTGATGCTTTTCTCATTGGACTGGGGATATGATATGAGTCTGGGGAAGAACGTCACAGAGGTACAGTGCCGTTTTCATTGTATCATATAAATTGTTTCTACTAGCAACATGATTTATGAATGTTGATGTTGACCTTGATCACCTGGCTGAAATAGTGTTTGTCGGGTTTTTCCACTGTAAAGTTTATTTTCTTTTTTTCTTACAGAAGTTTTAAATTTTTATGATACCTAATTTGTGTATTTTTCCCTTTGTTGCTTGTGGTTTTGGTGTCATATGTAAGAAACTATTGCCAAATTCAAGTTCCTGAAGATTAATACCCTTATATTTTATTCTAAGAGCTTTATAACTTTAGTCTTTGGTTCATTTTGAGTTAATTTTTGTATATGGTTGAGGTAGGGGATCCGACTTCATTATTTTGCATATGGATATCCACTTGTCCCAGCACCATTTTTTGAGTTATTTTGGAACACTTACCAAAAATCAATTGACCATAATGTGAGTGTGTATTTCTGGACTCTCAATTCTATTCATTGATCTATACAGTTGTCCCTGGTATCCACAGGGGATTGGTTCCAGGATTCCCTGCAAATATCAAAATCCATGAATCTGAAGTCCCTTACATAAAATGGCGTGGTATTTGCATATAAAGCTAGAGGTAGGGGTGGGGACTTACAGGCACTCACTGCACATAATGTGCCTGCTCTGGCAGGGTCTGGTTTCCACCTGGGTAGGGTTTGGGGGAGAAGAGGGCTTTTGTTTTTTCTGGCTGCCCCCTTCCAGCATGAGGAAGTGGCGGGACCATATGGGCACACCAGTGAGAGTGGTGCTCACCGAAGGACGCCTGGGCCCGAAGGGCAGGGGCAGAGCCACAGAGCAGAGTTAGCATTTGGAACACTGGTGACACTTTCTTAATTGCGTCTTCGTTTTTAGAACTTTCTGGATTCTTTTTTAAAATATTTTCGAGCTACAGTCAGAGCCCGTTGATGTGAAGCCCTGGAATACTTTTCTGGTTTTAAGAAGACTTCAGGGGATATTTTTGGTTTAAAGCATAAGATTTAAAGATTATTTCAGGACAGTAGTTTGGAGATTCATCCAGCCTAAATAGCTCCAAAAATTCTGGATTCCATGGGATTTGGGAATTCTGTAGTGCATTTTTCCTCTGTTTGATCAGGATTTTTCCATAGAATGTTTGATCAAAACGTTCAGTAATTATAGCTGGGCACCATCCAGTTCTTCTGGTCTCATGGTAAAGGAGGCAGTTGTTTATGGAGGCAATTAACCATGCATTCCATATCCTCCTCCTGTTCCTGACTGTCCTGCTTACACTCTGGCTCCAAGCAAATAAACGCCAATTATTGGATGGCTGCTTGCAAGCTTTTAAGACCCCAGGCAATACGCAATGAACAGGAGGTAGAACAAAAGCACTAAAAATGATAATAGGCCAAGTAAGTAAGATGTTCCATGAAACCATGACCCTAAACCTCCAAACCAAGGAACCAAATCCCTTGAAATGTTTGGTTGTACATATGCATCCTCAGCAGCTACTCTTCTTTTTATTTTTGTTGTAAAAATATATATCACACAGCATTGACCAATTCAACTTTTTACAGGTGTACAACTTAGTGACATCAGTTACACCAATTGACTGTGCAACCATTACCCGTAATCAGTGTGACTATTCCATCACCATTAACAGAAACTCAGTGCTCCATGAGCAAGAACTCCCCCTTTTCCCCTCCCTCCCACCCCTGGTAACCACTAAGAAACTTTTTATATAAGTGAAGTCATACAATATTTGTCCTTTTGTGATTGACTTATTTCACTCAACATAATGTCTTCAAGCTCAGTCCATGTTGTAGCATGTATCAGGACTTCATTTCCCTTTCTGGCTGAGTGGTATTCTATTGTATGTGTGTACCACATTTTATTGTTCCATTCATCCGTTGACGGGCATTTAGGTTGTTCCCACCTTTGAGCTATTGTGAATAATGCTGCAAGGAACAATGGTGTACATATATGTCTGTTCCTGTTGCTGCTTTCAAGTCCCTTGGGTATATTCCTAGCAGTGGAGTTGCTAGGTCATATGGTAGTTTGATTTTTAGTTCTCTGAGGAACCACCACCACACTGTTTTCCATAACGGCTGTACCAATTTTTCTTCCCAACAATGGATTAAGATTTCAGTTTCCCCACATCTTCACCAACATTTGTTATTTTCCTGTTTTAAAAAAAAAATCTTAGCCATCCTAGTTAGTGTGAAGCAGTATAAGGATACTTATATATTTTTTATCAATTTTTTACTGTGTTATGAATGAGATTTATCATGTTTGTATATTTTTTCTATTCTTCCTTTTGAATTCTTCATGAGATTTAAAATCAGTTTATGTTAAGATCCATTTTTTTTTCAAAATGGTGAGATTCTAATAATAAGCAACTTTGGAATAAATGTGTAACTTGCTGGTATGAAGTGCTAAATGAGATCTTCCTGTTTCCTGGTCACCAGAACCTATAGCTGAAAACTAATCACCCTAAATACCCTACATTTTAGTTTCAGAGAAATTCCAGCTGCAGACTCTGTTTCCTCCCTACAGGGCTTGCTGCGGAGTACCATTTCATAAGAACAGACCCAAGAACAACTTCGGTTGTCAAAGGAGGCTAGAGCTAGAACAAGAGAATGCATTTGGGAAAATTAAAGATTTTATGGGCCTTATCTGTTTTATACTGGGGGAGCCCTGGGGAGGCAGTGGTTAAGTGCTCAGCTGCTAACTGAAAGGGTGGTGGTCTGAACCTACCAGCTGCTCTGCAGGAGAAAGATGTGTCTATCTGCTTCCATAAAGATTTATAGCCTTGGAAACCCTATGGGGCGGTTCTACTCTGTCCTACAGGGTTGCTATGAATCAGAATCGAGTCAATGGCAAGGGGTTTGGTTTTGGATCTGTTTTATCTTACTATGGGGGAAAAGGAGAGTATTAATATGTTCTCCCTCCTCCCTATTGCAGTAGATGTGCCCAAAGTGTCTTCTCTGACCACAGCTAAGCTGGGAGCTGCTGATTGTCTCTGAGTCATTATCTGGTGATCACTGCTGAGTCATTGAGCCAGTGGAGAGCCTGATAGCCCAGCCCTGATGCTGCTGTGTTAAGAAAGGAGTTGGGTGGAGGTGGGGGTTCCTGTGAGGCAAGAGAGTCTGAAGACAGCTTGCATTTCCATCATTTGAGGAGCCAAGTTCTGAAAGTAGCTGGAACCCAAGCCGTATTGCCAGTAACTACTCACAGCCATCTCCACAAGAGAAACTGCTAAATGGGAAGTCCTCAAAGCAAATGGTTCTAGGGGTGAGTGAGTAAAAGTTTACATCTCACCTCAATATCCATTGAGTGTAGAGGGAAGATTCCATAAAGTCCCCTCTAAAGTCCAATTGATGCAGCCCCCTGAAACAGCCAGGTTTTCAGCCATTGCAAGAGAGAGGGAACCAGGAAGTGCTGGTAATCCAAAACAACCCTTAATCCCCACTGGAACAGGACAGCTTTGTCTCAAAGTTTTGAGACAAAAATTTTTGGGGGCTCAGAATTTTAAAGTGGACATTTACATGTTGAAATGTGTATCTTATTACAAATTACTTTCCTTTAATACAGATGGGGAATTATTTTTCTAAGTTTTAAACTTAATAGCCAAGACAAAAGTGGTTTTTTTTGTTTTTGTTTTTTTTTTTTTGCTTTGGCTTGAAGTGAAAGTTTACAGCTCGAGTTAGTTTCTCATACAAATATTTATACAAACATTATGTGACCCTAGTTGCTCTCTCTACAATGTGACAGCACACTCCTCCTTTCCACTCTGGATTTCTCATGTCTATTCATCCAGCTCCTGTCCCTTTCTGCCTTCTCATCTAGCCTCCAGAAAGGAGCTGCCCATTTAGTCTCATGTATCTACTTGAGCTAAGAAGCACACTCTTCACGAGTATCATTTTATGTCTTATAGTCCAGTGTAATCTGTCTGAAGAGTTGGCTTCAGGAATGGTTTTAGTTTTGGGCTAACAGAGAGTCTGGGGGCCATGTCTTCTGGGGTCCCTCCAGTCTCAATCAGACCATTAAGCCTGGTCTTTTTACTAGAATTTGAGTTCTGCACCCCATTTTTCTCCTGCTCTGTCAGGGACTCTCTGTTGTGTTCCTGTCAGGGTGGTCATCGGTGGTAGCCAGGCACCATCTAGTTCTTCTGGTCTCAGGCTAATGGAATCTGTGATTTATGTGGTCTTTTTGTCTCTTGGGCTAATATTTTCCTTGTGTCTTTGGTATTCTTCATTTTCCTTTGCTCCAGGTGGGTTGGGACCAATTGATGCATCTTAGATGGCTGCTCGTTAGCTTTTAAGATCCCAGATGCAGAACATTTTCTTCATAAACTTTGTTATGCCAGTTGACCTAGATGTCCCATGAAAACATGGTCCCCAGGCCCCTGCCCCTGCTACTCTGTACCTCAAAGAGTTTAGTTGTATTCAGGTAACTTCTAGCTTTTGGTTTAGTCCAGTTGTGCTGACTTCCCCTGTGTTGTGTGTTGTCCTTCCCTTCACCTAAGATAATTCTTGTTTACTATCTAGTTAGTGAATTCCCCTCTCCCTCCTTCCCCACCCTCTTAACCATCAAAACACTTTTTCTTCTGTGTTTAAAACTTTTCTTGAGTTCTTATAATAGTGGTCTCATACAATATTTGTCTTTTTGTGACTGACTAATTTCACTCAGCATAACGCCTTCCAGATTCATCCATGTTATGAGATGTTTTGCAGATTCATCGTTGTTCTTTACCATTGCATAGTATTCCATTGTGTGAATATATGATAATTCGTTTATCTATTCGTCCGTTGATGGGCACCTAGTTTGTTTCCATCTTTTTGCTGTCATGAACAGTGCTGCAATGAACATGATCTATTCCTGTGATGGCTCTTATTTCTCTAGGATATATTCCAAGAAGTGGGATTGCTGGATCATATGGTACTTCTATTTCTAGCTTTTTAAGGAACCATCAAATCGATTTCCAAAGTGGTTGCAACATTTTACATTCCCACCAACAATGTGTAAGTGTTCCAGTCTCTCCACAAACCTCTCCAACATTTATTATTTTGTGTTTTTGGATTAATGGTAGCTTTGTTGGCTTGAGATGGTAAGATTAAAATGTTTTAATAACTGAAAACAACAGAAACATCATGGAATTGGGCTGAAATTTCATTATGGAAGTTTCCACTATTCTGTCAAAAAAGTTTCGAGTATATAACTTTGAGTTTCATAATTCAGCATTACATTATAAATTAGATATCTTGAAATAAATGGAATGGAGTTCAATGCCATTCTGCTGAATGCTTGCAATCTTTTATGCTTTCTGTCAAAAGTTATTGTGGTAGGCTAAATAATGACCCCCATATATGCCCACATTCTAATCCTCAAGATCTGTAAATGTTACCTTATATGGCAAAAGAGACTTTACATATGTGATTAAATTCAGGTTTTTGAGATGAAGAGATTGTCCTGGGTTATCCTCATGGGTCCAATGCAATCACAATGGTCCTTATGAAGAGGATACAGAAGGAGTCAGAGTTAGAGGAGAAGGTGATGTGATGACAGAAGCAGAAATTGGAGATGAAGGTCCCTATTGTTATGTGCTGTCGAGTTGATTAAGACTCACAGTAACCCTATATGACAAAGTGGAACTATCCCATAGGGTTTCCTAGGCTGTAATCTTTATGGGAGCAAATTGCCAAGTCTTTTCTCCCATGGAGCTGCTGAGTGTGTTAGAACCATCAACTTTTCAGTTAGATGCCACCACTTAACCATTGCACCAACAGGGCTCCTGAAAGTCTCTAAAAGAAAACCTAACCCGTTGCCGTGGTGTGGATTCTGACTCACAATGACTGTATACGACAGAGTAGAACTGCCCATAGGGTTTCCAAGGCTGTAATCTTTACAGAAGCAGACTGTCACATCTTTCTGCCTCTGAGTGGGTTCCAGCCACTGACCTTTCAGTTAACAGACAGGTAGGTGTTTAACCACTGTGCAACCAGGGCTCCTTTGAAGGTCCCTAGGTGGTACAAATATTTTACTATCCACTGCTAACCTAAAGATTGGCGGTTTGAACCTACCTAACAATACTGCAGAAGAAAAGGCCTGACCATCTGCTTCTCTTAAGATTACCGCCAAGAAAACCCTATGGAGCAGTTCTACTCTGCACACATAGGGGTGCCATGAGTCGGAAGAGACTTCATGGCAACTAACAACAATACTTTGAAGATGGAGGGGGAGGCCACGGCCAAGAAATACAGGTGGCTGCTAGAAGCAAGGAAATGAATTCTTCTCCAGAACCCCCAGAAGGAATCACCCTTGCCGACACCCAAACTTAGCCCAGTGAAACTAATTTCAGACGTTTGTCCTACATAACTGTAAAAGAATAGATTTGTGTTATTTTAAGTCACTTTTTTTTTTTTTTAAGTTTTGTGCTTGTGTTAATTTGTTACAGTGGCAACAGGAAACTAATAGAGTTACCAAATGTAGTCTCACCGTATCTGTGGGGAAGTGTCTACCTCAGAGGTCTGAGCTCATACATAAAATGATACTCCATAGGAGAAACTTTTTAAACTTTGGTACTCCTTTTATTGTAAATGTAGACCAGAGATTCTCAATTCTGAAGAATTTGAAAAAATATAGATGCTAAGGGTGAGGTCTTTTTTTTAAAAGCTCCCTAGGATTGTGAATATAGTGTGCAAGCAAGACTTAAAACTTTCCGTGTAGATGAACAAGTGAGAGGAATTGTGTATAAATTGTTCTTTGAGAGTTAAACTAGTAAATTCTACATACAGTGGTTAAGCTCGGACCTCCAAAAATAACCCTTCTTAATATATAGTCAGGAAATGCATGGCTGCAAAAATGAAATGACTCCGTTGCCTCAAGATGATAGGGTCAAAATCTCAGGTCACATTGTGAAAATCTATACAAGTAAAGCCATTGATGGAATCAGTTTCATCATAATCAGTTGTAATCACCATGCCACAGCGATGAATTACAAGCCATATTATAAATATGGAGTCCCTTGGTGGTGCAAAGAGTTAATGAATTTGGCTAATAACCAAAAGGTTAGAGCTTCAAGTCCACCAAGAAACTCTTCAGAAGAAAAGCCTGGCAATCTACTTCCAAGAAATCTGTCGCCGAAAACCCTATGTAGTTCAGTTCTACTCTGACACACATGGGTTTGCCATGAGTCACTGTTGACTCGACGGCAACTTTTCTTTTTTTTTTACTATAAATATGATATGTTTTTATATTGTTGTAGAAATAGAGTGATTTGTAGGAACTTTAGTAAAAAGAAGGAGCCCTGCTGGCACAATGATTAAAAGTGCTTGGCTGTTAACCAAAATGTCGTCAATTCAAACCCACCAGCCACTTCGTGGAAGAAAGATGTGGCAGGCTGCTTCCATAACCCTTGGAAACCCTATGGGGTCACTATGAGTCAGAATCCAGTCAACGGCAGTAGGGTTAGAAAGAAGAGGGGTGAAAACAAACCAGGGCCATTTGGGATGACAATCCATACACAGAAACTATGTGTTTCTGTAAAACTACGACACAAAGAAAAATTTACAAGCTCAAGACTGAGCAGAGAGAGTCCAAATAATATACTGGGCTAAAGCTAGAATCTTACCTTCTGTGGGTGGGTACTGAATTCTTGCTGCTACCTAGTATGTTTTCATTTAAAAGTAATAAATCTGTCTGAGAGAAATGGAAAATTATTTTGACCAAATCATAAAGAGAACAAGCCAGACATAGAGAGGAACCACATCAAATACTGATATCAGTACCTAACCCACTGCTAGTCAAACAGAAATTAGGAGAGAAGTCTTATGCTCATTTTATGCGTCTGCAAAAGGGCTCTCCAATTATGAGTGAATAAACGAATGAATGTGTGAACTGATTCTATCATAAGTGGAATAGATGACAGCTTATTGAAAAATTCTATGAATATCCCTTACACAAGACACACGTAAACAAAAAGAGCAAATTAGCTATCCCTTTCATGGTGGATGCCAATCCAACCACATGTCCATGGAGAATGTTCCATTCATAAGGAGATCATCATCATCTCACAAATTGACCTTTGCATTACATCGCAAAAGGCATCATTCCAGCCCCAGTTTCCATTACGAGAATTTATGATAACACAATGCTCATCATGCGTATTGGGTTCCCCAGGATGCCAGAATCTGGAAAGGAGAAAAAGGATGAGGGTATTTCTTCAAACTGTGCTTTTTTCAAAGGGTTAGAGACTGAGGGAGCTGGGATTGAACAATGTGGAGTCCAGGTCAGGTACGTTCAATCATTCCTTCTCCTATTCTCATGATGCCTCCTTTTGTTAAACCCTCAAGTTTAAGCAGCTTCTCTTCTATCTCTGTCTCTGACATTTCCCTTGAAGATTGTGCCCATGTCACCCAGTATTCTGCCACCTTAAACAACTCAGGACACATTGAACATCCTCCCAGCAGCTATCCCGTAGGTTCCGGTCTACTTGTTCATCCTTTTTTACTGTTCCCATGGGACTGCCAATTCCATCGGGCTTCCCTAAGTGATGAAGAGATTTCCTGCTGGTCCCAAGTATAAGTACAATGTGTCCTTTCTTTATGCACTGCTGCTGAAGTCTGAAGAACTAATTAAGATCTTTGGATCTGCCACTTAACCCCTGTCATCTTGGCAAGTAATTTAATTTTCCTGATTCTCAGTTTTCCTATCTAAAAATGGGAACTAGAATAATATCCATATGTATTTCACACAGTTGATATGAGGATCAAAGGTGGTAATGGATACTAAAGTACTTTAAAGTTTATAAAGAAGTACATAAGTATGAGTTATTATAAGACTATCAGAGTCTAGCATTCCTGTTTCATGAAAAACACTAAATCTTATTAACTGATTATGATCTTAATAGACACAATTTTAAAATTTTATTTAGAGATATAAATATGGCTAAAAGCACAGGCTTTGGTGTCAAATAGAATTTTTTAAAAATCTTTGTGGGTTTTCTGCTTGTTTAATAGCTGATAGCTGGAACACCCTAAAACTCTAGTAATATCCAGGACCCAGGATTCCTTTCTCTAATTCTATACTCACGTGACTTTTGCGTTGTATGGTGACTGATCAACCCATTGCCATTGGCGCTTCCCCTCTGGGTCTGACAGCCCCACATAGTAAGCAAAATTTCCATCCAGCTTCTGGATGATGAACTGCTGAGGGAAGAAAAAAAGACTCACAGCCTTACAGATATTTAGGCTGTATTGAATTCTTTGTGGCCTTAGAAAGAAGAGAAGAAAATGAAAGGAGCTACCAGGAACAGCCACATTTGGTGCCTGCCCAGGAGCACAGGTCCTTCCCTGGCTGAATAGGGCAGGATTAAAGATGTCAGTGTGAACGTGATGTTCAGTACATACGGGAGCAAATCCTATCCATGATCATAATGAATTCTCATTCCCTGTTCTTTTGCCAAACCTCAGGATTCTTCAAGGCTATACATGTTAGTGGGGAACTTTTCCTCTCCTAAAATTTTCTCCTTGCAAAGGGAGTTCATTTAGAGTGTCTAGTTTACTCTCTGCCCTTTATTCATGCCCAAGGGAGGAGAAGTGATTCATATGAAAAAATTGGTGGGTCAATAAGACAGGGTGGTTCTGAGGTCACAGTGATTTACATCCTCCCATTTGACTTCCATCATTAATCAAGGTTTTTTTGCTTTTTTTTTTTTAATTTTCCCTGTTTTATCCTTTTTAATTTTTCCATTAATAGTCCTAGTAGGGAAGATGATAATTAGGGGTGCCACCCTTTAAAAGCCCCAGTGTGTATAATCAATTTTTGCAAGATAAATTTTTACTTGGAAAATGTCAGGGATGCTTTATCTTCATATACATATTGATCTTGACTGTGGATCTTTGCAATTTTTTTTCTCTGCTTCCCATAGTATCTCTTCTCTTTGAAGCAGTTAATTATTCCTAAGTATTTTCATATAAATGGTTGTTATTAATGCTGTTTGTTGAATGTAGTAGGACTTCCACTTCCAATAATTTTGGACTAAGTAATTTTAGATCAAATTTCCTGCTGAAGTCAAATAAATAAGCTGGATGTAGTATGAAAAAACTTAATATCTCAAAGAGCTCACAAAACAGTGAGAAATTACCAAGCTAAGATGCAGAAGAAAATGGAAATCCATAGAGATAAGCCTGGAATTTATGGCCTTTTTTGTTCAGGGAAATTTTACTGATCCAGAAGAGGCACTCAAGGGATAGGACAGCACTTTTAGCAACTTTGCAGGTCTGGGAGATAAAAGTTAGAGTCCAGGGCCCAGAAATGGGTAAGAGTGAATAGGAAGTACACCAACCATCATACAAATTAGAGTCTGTCTTGACATCATCTGAATCGTATAGAAATTTCAAGCCCTGAAATTGCATTATTGTAATGTAGGACTTCTTGTGCCAAGGGATATAGCAGGATAATATCCTAAGCCTCTAATTATTTCTATAAAATTTTCAAATACAATATCAACACAGAATGAAAGATAATTGTGCACACAACTTCAAGAGGAACAGTGAAAACAAGCATACAGGGATCCCAGATATTTTGATTATCTGGGACAGACTGTAAAACAATGATACTTATTATGTTCAAGGACATAAAAGACAAGCTTGAGCAGAAATTGGACATGATAAAATTTGACATAGCATATTTGAAGAAGAAACCAAGAGAAATTTTAGAATTAAAAAATACAATAACTAAAATTAGAACTCAATGGATAGATTCAATAGCAGAATAGATACTGCTAAAGAAAAGATTAGTGAATTGGCAAAAACTATTCAAATACAGAGATAAAAAGATGGAAAAGAAAATAAGAGATGCAGAGGATAAATTGTGAAGGACTTTATCATTTCCCCACTCACATCTCAAATTCACTACTTTGTTTGCCTGGATTTGCTCTAGAATTTGTTTTATTCAAATACCTGTTGTCTCTGCCAAATTTCAGGGCAATAAAACAAACAAACAAACCAAAAAACTCTTCTCTTAAACCAAAAGAAGAAGCAAGGCTCATTGGCCACTTTACCTATAAGAAAGTACCTGCTCCTCCTTAGTGTTGATCATCATCAGATGTGCCCCCATCTCAGAGCAGTTCTTCTCACTATCAGTCCAATTTTTCAATTCAGTAGAAATAAAGTAGCAGCTGGACTGAAATGGACTCCAGGATGTTGGGCAGCAGTGCCAATCTTCCAGAATGAGTATAGAGCAACAACAACAAAAAAAAATTAAGGGTGAATACCCCTCATATAAAACTATAAGGCTCACGAAGTTTCGATTAGGTTCCATTAATGATCCCCAATGATTTTCTAAAACTGAGTTCATTTACTGGTGTATTTAATAATCTCTAGATCATTTCACTCTAAATAAATAATAAACTTTTCCTGTAAAGGGTCAGATAACAAATATTTTAGACTTTGTGAGCCATATGTTCTCTGTCACAACTGCTCATTTCTGCTATTGTAGCATACAAGCACATAAAGAATACATAAATGAATGAGCATGACTGTGTTCTAATAAAACTTTATTTATGAAAACAGGCAGCAGGTTGGATTTGGCCCACAGGTATTCTTTTGCAATTCCTGCTTTAAATCCACAAAAATTACTTTACAGAGCAATACTTTTAATTCCACATCCTCGTTATTCATTGGGGTCACATATGGAACATCTCTACATCTCTAGCAAAAAAGTAATCTCCTATTTCAATTTTCTATTGTTTACAGCCTCTTATAAATTATAAATATAAGCATCCTTTAGAGTTTATCACCTTCTCACAAAGCATAAGCTTTGGAATATGTTGGACCTGGGTTAAAACCTTATTTTCTGCACTGTAATGTTGCGAAAGTTACATAACCCTCTGAGTGTTACTTAAATATTTTTCTTTTCATTTGTAAATGGGGATGTTTCTCACTTAGAATTTTAAGAAGCTGAAGTGACATGATATATGCAAAGCACTTAACAGTAGTAGTAGATGGAAAATATTAGTTCTGTCCTTAAAACACCAGTTTTGCCACTGTCTTAGCATAAAGAGAGCATACACATTCCCTCTAACAAATTACAAATATGTAGACCATGTCAAAATATAGGAAGCATATATTTTGATAAACTTGGCATATATGGAAATTTATGTTTATTCATAGTTCTTATATGAAGAAACAGTATTAGACAAGAGCAGTTTATGTACAACAAATATCCCCTTTAGGATTTTTAAAAAAATTAAATATTTCAGTAAATTTTTGTTTGTTTTTGTTTTAGAAGCTACACTACAACTAAGGATTGACTATGATTAAAAAATTAACTTTGTTATTACTCCCAAACTGATTTGGTGACATTTGATCAGGCTATCTGAAAAGAGTGCTTATCAATGCTGCTTTTTAAAAAATACAGTAGGAAAACTGTGTTGTTAAAAGTATATTTATGCAATATTTCTATAGAGTTTGACTTACCACCTGTGTTTAAATAAGTTATTAATTGCAAACTTATCATTTGCATAATGGCCTCTATTACTACACAAAGTAATTCCCATATTTTTGCCATAGGCCAAATAATAGAAAAGTCTAATCTCTTGTGGTAGTATTAAGGAAGAAGCTTTTGCTGTCTCTTCACCTCTCATAGGTCTCTCCCCATGAGTCATTTCTAGTAAAGATTTGGCATTGCCCAATTAGAGATTTGGTCTTTGTCCTTCTTCTGAGAGGCTTCTGGAAGGTTGTTGTTGTTAGCTGCAGTCGAGTCTATTCTAACTCATGGAGACCTCATGTGTGCAGAATAGAACTGCTCCATAGAGTTTTCAAAACTGTGACCTTTTGGAAGCAAATTGCCAGGCGTGTCTTCTGAGGCACCTCTGGGTGTATTCAAACTGCCAAACTTTTAGCTAGTAGTGGGGCACTTAACTGTTTGTGCCACCCAGGCTACGTTGTGATTGTCATTAAGTGCTTTTGAGTAGGTTCTGACTCATAGCAACCCTATGAACAACAGAACAAAACACTGCCCGGTCCTGGGCCATTCTCACAATCATTACTATGTTTGAGTCCATTGTTGCAGGGTACTTATGGGAGGTAATCCATGTCATACTTGAAAAAAATGTCTTTGTTTAGGGCGGAGACTGACCATGCCTTATCTTAGGGTGAGGTTGGCCAAACTGATAGGCATATGGTGGGGGCCGTGGCCAGCCAGAAAGACCAACCATGTGATGGGTGAGGGTGTTGGCTGGGATTTCAGTTGACCTGGAGGCTGAGATCAACTATGTACGTAATCCATTGTTCAATCATACCTATGCAATGGAGCCCCAATAAAAACTCTGAACATTGAGGCTAGGGTAAACTTCCTTGGTTGGCAATACTCTATGTGTATCATCACACATTGATTCTGGGAGAGTAACATGTTCTGACTCCATAGAAGAGACAATGGAAGCTTAGCATTTGGAACCCTTTTCAATTGCTCCATGAGTCTCTTCCTTTGGCTCATTTTAATTAGAATCCATTCCCAGTAATAAACCACAAGTGTAAGTATAATAGCTTTCAGTGAGTTCTACGACTCCTTATAGTGATTTACCAAACCTGAAGGTTGTTTTGGGAACTGCCTAAATTTGCAGGTTGGTGTCAGAAGTGAGGGTGGTCCTATGGAGGACTGTATGCTCTCTAAACTTGATAGTTGACTCTAAATTCTGCAGTTTGGCTAACTTCAAGTAAGTGTAGACTGAGTTATTTTGTTCTTGAAATATCAAAATTATGACATCAATTGGGTCCATATTCCTGGAGAGGAGTAAGGCCACTGAGGCGCTGCTCAGGTGCAGCTTACCTCTCTGGTCCTCTGCATGAGGCTGTGGGCCATCCTTGATCCTGGACGTGGCTGACCTAACTCTCCCTCTATGAGGTGACAAGGCCTAGACTTGGGAGCAATGTTTTGGCCTTACCCCTAAGCCATATTTCACAATTCAGTTCTGCCATTAATAAAGTTGATCATTTTATTCTTATCTGAATCCTGTATGTATTTATTTCTCAGCTAACTCAGGACTATATCGGGAGACGGATGTTATTTTCTGTTAAGCATGGTGATGAATTGAATGAGGGGTGAGAATGATGAGTAAAGAACTGTTAAGAATGATTCTCAGGATTTAGGCTTGAGTAATTGGGGGAGAGGAACTGGGATAGAGAAACCTGAAGGAGGGACAGTTTTCAGGATAAAATCTAGAACCTTGTTTGATACTTTAATTTTGAGATGTCTATTAAAAACATCCAAGTAGATTTTAAGAAAACAGTAGGTTAAATCAAGGGAGCCCTAGTGGTGCTGAGGCTAAGCACTCAGCTGCTAACTGAAAGGTCAGCAATTGGAACCCACCTGCTGCTCCATGGGAGAAAAATGTGGCAGTTTGTTTCTGAAAAGATTACAGTTTTCAAAACCCTATGGGGCAATTCTACTCTGTCCTATAGGGTCACTATGAGTCAGCATTGACTTGAAGGTAATGAGTTTTAGTTTAAACCAGCCTGGAATTCAAAAGTTTCAGTGCTAAAGATATAAAATATTGGACTAGGAATTTGATTACTAGGAAAAGAAGTCTGATTGCTCACTGTGTACCTTTTAGCCCCTTTCTTTCTTTGAAGCAGGTCAAATGTGAAAGATATTGTTGGTGGTCTTGTAGTTTATGCAGCTTCCTGCCAATTTTGGTATACACAAAATTATCATGATTCACTGGAAAAGAGGAAGAAGGATTAGTTCTCATTGTTTTCAGTGTATCGTGCTGCGCTATAGAGCCTTATGCTCTTACAAAGTCTACAACATCTGTCTTTCCCTCCCACCCCACTTTACCCACACTGGCTTAACCCCACCCCCAGCTCATGCTTCTTTCTGTGAAAGCTCGGTAAAAAAAATATACTGTTAATCTTGTTTTCTTATACTAGGGCTCATTTATATTATTTTTTATAAGTGTACATACATATCTTATTCTCCCCCTACTAGAATGTAAACTGAAAAGTCCAGGTGTCATGGATTAAATTGTGTCCCCCAAAAATAATCTGTCCACTTGGCTAGGTCCTCATTCCCAGTATTATATAATCGTCTACCATTTTGTCATCTGATGTGATTTCCCTATGTGTTGTAAATCCTATCACTATGATGTTAATGAGATGGATTAGCAGCTGTTATACTGATGAGATCTACAAGATTAGATAGTGTCTCAAGCCAATTTCTTTTAAGATATAAAAGAGAGAAGCCAGCAGAAAGACATGGGGGACCTCATACTACCAAGAAACAAGAGCCAGGAGAACAGTGTATCCTTTGGACCTGGAGTCCCTGTGCTGAGAAGCTCCTTGACCAGGGGAAGATTGATGACAAGGACCTTCCTCCAGAGCCAACAGAGAGAGAAAGCCTTCCCCTGGTGCTGACAGCCTGAATTTGGACTTGTAGCCTATGAGACAGTGAAAGAATAAATTTCTCTTTATTAAAGCCATCCACTTGTGGTATTTCTGTTACAACAGCACTAAATAACTAAGACTCCAGGGAAGGAATTCATATTCACACTGTGTATCCAGCACCTAGAATAGTGACCTGCACATAAATAAATATTTGTTGATTCACTTCCTAACAGCTTCTCCTTAACTCTATTAATCCTAAAAGATTACAGATCTTTTGGTATTTCTAAAGTTTTCTGACTGCTGAAAACTACAAATAAATACATGGGATAAAATCAAAAAATGAGACCTAACCTTTTAGAGACATTTAGACATCTTTCACTAAAAATGGTTTCTTTTCATTGGCATGCGTATGGAGCAAGATCAGATCTTTCTCTGATCCTCACTTAATTTTCCATTCATTTATTTCATCAATCTGATTTTGAGACTGAACCCAAACTCCTTGGTCTTCCTCTTAATTTAGTTCCTGTATGTCTTCTTTGCTCTTGAATAATTGAATAACCATCCTTAAATCCCTTTTTCTCTAGCCCTTGACCATAAAAAGTAAAACAAAATTTAACTTTAGTAATGATTCCATTTCTAAATCCTGTGAGATATATTTATAACTTGAAGGAACTGCAGACTGCATCACCAACATGTTTTCAGTTGACATAGGAAGTCATGTAGTGACTTCCTCACAGATTTCTATTTATTTTTACAATATCAGAGAATTGACCATGTTACGACAACCAAATGGTACAAAGAAGAATAGAGAAATCTCTAAGGCTCCTCCAGGATATAACACCAGGCAAAGGGAACAGGAATGATATCATTTATTTCCTTTATTCCTCCACTGTAGCATTGTTTGAACAATTGTCCTTCTCATGTTGAAGAGACTCCCATGTGAAGATCAAAAACCCAGAGTTTTGCAATCATAGAAGGAATGCTACTTATATTCCCAATTTAAAAAAACAAAAAACAAAAAAACATCCTATAGGACAGAATCGAACTGCCTATAGGGTTTCCAAGGCTGTACATCTTTATGGAAGCTGACTGCCACATCTTCTTCCTGCAGAGCGGCTGGTGGATTTGAACTGCTGACAGTTCATTTAGCAGCCAAGTGCTAAGCCACTGCGCCAATAACCCGTTGCCATCCAGTTGATTCCAATTCATAGTGACCCTATAGGCCAAAGTAGAACTGTCCCATAGGGTTTCCAAAGAGCAGCTGGTGGATTCAAACTACCGACCTTTTGGTTAACAGCCAAGCTCTTAACCACTGCGCCACCAGGGCTCCACTGTGCCAATCCCGGTTGCGGTTGAGTCAGTTCTGACTCATAGTGACCCTACAGGACAGAACAGAGCTGCCCCAAAGGGTTTCCAAGGAACAGCTGGTGGATTCGAACTGCTGACCTTTTGGTTAGCAGCCGTGGCTCTTAACCACTTCGCCATCAGGGCTCCAATAGAGGGCTTTTAAAAACAAATGAACAGATCAACACTGGAGTACACATAAACCAAGTAGTGAGCAATGGTATCTTAGTGTTTTAGTTATCTAGTGGTGTTATAACTGAAATACTACTAGCGGGTCGCTTTAACAAACAAATTTTTTTCTCATAGTTGAGGTAGCTAGAAGTCCGAAATCAGGGCGCAGGCTCTAGGTGTAGGCTTTCTCTCTGTGTTAGCTCTAGGGGAAGGTCCTTGTCTTGTCTGAGCTTCTGTTCCTAGGCATGCCATCTATCTTCCCCCATCTCTGGTTGCTTACTTCCTTGCTATATCTGCTCTTTTATATCTCAAAAGAGATTGATTTCAGACACACCCCACAGTGATATTGCCTCATTAATATAATAAAAAACACTCCCAAATGGAATTATAACCACAGGTATTAAAAAAAAAACCATTGCTGTCTAGTTGATTCCAACTCATAGTGACTCTATAGGACAGAGTAGAACTGCCCCCATAGAGTTTCTAAGGAGCACTGAAAACTGGTAAGTTCGAACTACCGACCTTTTGGTTAGGAGCCTATCTCTTAAACACTGCACCACCGGGGCTCCACAGGTATAGGGGTTAGGATTTACAACATAAGTTTTAGGGGGACGCAATTCAATCCACAACAGATGGTACTACAACTGGCACACAGAGAGATGGGGTCATGATTACAATTGAGAAAATGCAGCTAGGACTAGGCAAAGAAAACCTAGAAGGATAACTGGAAGAGGCCGCATAGACCCGGCTCACTATTATTTACTCTCCGTTGCTAACCGCCATATTGTCTCATGATCTTGTCTTTCCCTCTGGTTCTAGTCTCTACAAAAGGTTTAAGATTAACCAATGTTCCTCCCTGGAGGATAGAAAACAAGTGATAATGATCTAGGGATGAAAAACCGAACAAAGCACCCATCTTGTGACGAGAAAAAACAGGATGTCGCCAGTTAATCCCCAAGAACATCACCAAATAACCCCCAACAATACCAGTAGAAGAGTAACTCATCTGAGACATGACCACCTCAAGGGGGAACTAACACAAACTTTTAAGACCCATAATCCTGTCCCTATAAAAGCCTTCAGCCCATCCCCAGTGGGGGAGACGGGTTTTTTGGAGGAATCTGTTCCCCTCTGTCTCCTACATATCGATGTATAGTAACTCTTGCTGCTCACCTCACCCCATCCCAGAATTGGCTATTGCGGCAGGCGGCTCCAATCCACGTTATTGCGTTAACATAACCAATTATCCAAAATGATTAATAATAATAATAATAACTTACATCACAAAAAGCATGGCATTCCCAGTAAGGGTTGCCATTTTTATAGCAGGAGAGGGACTACGTTTTCACGGAATCTTTAGAAAATGTGATTGAGAAAAGGAACAAGAGACAGCTGTATTTCAGCCAAGAACTCACCCAAACAGCTCACGATGAAACAGGCACTGAGGAGTAAGAGGGAAACCACAGCAGCAGACCAGACCTTCACCTGATGCCACCAGACTTCAGTCTCTGTCAGATCAGCAAGACAAATGCACAGAGTTACGATCCCCACCGACAGGGGGCCATGGAAAATAGATACCTAAGGAGTTTAGAACAGTGTGGCGGTCAAGCTATGAGCAAACAGTAATTAAAAAAGAACAACTGTGAAAGCAAGAAGAGGCCACAAGAATTCCCTCAGAACAAATGACTAGATAGTAACCTGGACCCCACGACAAATTCAGGCAAAACTTACCCAGAGTCAATTGTACTTTCCAATTCCTTACTCCTCCCCCTTACACCTTATATCGTCCCAGTGATTTCCTGCCTTTCTCCAATATCATTTTGTCTTCAGTTTCTCACTTTCTACATGGTCAAATTCTTATTCTTTCAAAGGTTTCTAGGCCTGAGTTGTTTTGTTTTTTCCTTTTTTCATCTTCCCGATTCTTGGTCCCATACCTGTTTCAACACTGAAATTGTCAAGATTTCACCAATCTTTCCTTAAGAGCTGTCTTCTTTCTCCAAAATCATCCTTATCATCTCAGTGCCTTTTTTTTTCATTTCATTACGCTCCCACCACCTTCTGTAGAACCAAGAGGAGTGCTCACCTCTACCTTGAGGTTGTCCTTGAACCATTGTGTGTACACACACCCTTTTGGCTCCGTGTAATCAGGAGGCCCAGGAGCTCTTCTATCACTCTCCCTGAAGATGTTACCAGAGAGATCTGGCTTCTTTCCAAGAGGCCAAGTTCACTGAGCCTTGTGTACTTGCTCTGATTAAGCTAAGAGATGTGACTCAGAAGTCTTTCTGCAGTGGGCTCAAGTTTCCTGTTTAAAATATACATTACGTTCAGAAAGAAGGAACACAAAAGAGGAAATATAGAAGTCCGTGGCAGTGGTTCTGATAATTTGTTTCTTTTTTCTTTTTTTATTGTGGTGAAAATATACACACCAAAACATCTGCCAACATAACTTTCACATTTACAGTTCAGTTATAATTGATTACATTTTTCATGTTGTGCCGTCATTATCACTATCATTTTCCAAAATATTCCACCACCATTAACATAAACTCAATGCCCCCAAACAAAGACTTCCCCTTTCCCCCTCCCTCCCACTTCTGGTAGCCATTAATAATTGGTTTCTATATATTTGCTTATTTCACGTAAGTGAGATCATACAGTACTTGTCCTTTTACAACTGACTCATTTCACTCCTCATAATGTGTTAAAGGTTCACCCATGCTGTGGCATGGATCAGAACTTCATTTCTCCTATGGCCGCATAGTTTTCCATTGTATGTGTATACCACATTTTGCTTATCCATTCATCTGTTGATGAATGTTTCAGTTGTTTTCATCTTTTGGCTATTGTGAAAAGTGCTACATGAACATTGGTGTACAGGTTTCTGTTTACATTCCTGCTTTCACTTCTTCTGGGTAAGGGATTACTGGGTCATATGGTAATTCTGGAGCCCTGGAGGTACAGTGGTTGAGTGCTATGGCTGCTAACAAAAAGGTCAGCAGTTCGAATCCACCAGGCACCCCTTGGAAACCCAATGGGGCACGGTTCTACTCTGTCCTATAGGGTGGCTATGAGTCGGAATCAACTCCATGGCAAAGAGTTTTTTTTTTTAATGGTAATTCTATGTTTGACCTTTTGGGGAACGGCCAAACTGTCTTCCATAGTGGCTGCACGATTTTATATTCCCATTGGCAATGGATGACGGCTCCAGTTTCTCCACAAACTCATCAACACTTGTTGTTTTCTGTTTTTTTGATCCTGCCATTCTAATGGGGTGAGGTGATATCTCATTGTAGTTTTGATTTGCATCTTCCTAATGGCTAATGATGTTGAGCATCTTTTCATGTGATTGTTGCCCATTTGAATATCTTCTTTGACAGATTGTCCGTTCAAGTCCTTTGTCCATTTTTTGATTAGGTTTTTTGTCTTTTTGTTGTTAAATTGTAAAAGTTTTTTTAAATCTATTTTGGATATTAGACCTTTATCTGATACATGGTTCCCGAAAATTTTCTCCCAATCTATAGGTTATCTTTTCACTTTGTTGATAAAGTCGTTTGATGTACAAAAGTATTTAATTTTTATGAGGTCCCTTCTATCTGTCATTTGCTGCTTGAGCTTTTGTTATCATATCTGATAATCTGTTGCTAAACACTAAGTTCCACAGCCTCACCCCCACACTTTCTTCTAAGAATTTCATGGTTTTAGTTTTCACATTTAGGTTCTTGGTCATTTTGAATTGGCTTTTGTATATGGTGTGAGGCATAGATCTTCTTCTGTATGTGGAAATCCACTTTTCCCAGGACCATTTATTGAAGAGCTCTTCCTTCCCCATTTAATGGACTTAACACCCTTGTTGAAAATCAATTGACATAGATGTATGGACTTATTTCTGGACTTTCAATTCTATTTCATTGGTCTATGTGTCCATTATTTTACCAGCACCAGGCTGTTTTCATTACTATAGCTTCGTAGTATGTTTTAAAATGAAGAAAAGTGAGTTCTCCTACTTTATTTTCTTTTTCAAGATTGCTGGTGACATAGTGGTTAAGCACTTGGCTCTATCTGAAAGGTCGGTGGTTTGAACCAACCAGCTGCTCCACGGGAGAAAGATGTGGCAATCTGCTTACGTAAAGATTACTGCTTTGGAAACCCTATGGGACGGTTCTACTTTGTCCTACAGGGTCGCTATGAGTCGTGATTGACTCGACGGCAATGGGTTATTCAGGGTCCCTTGCTGTTCCATATAAATTTGATGACTGTCTTTTCCATTTCTGCATTTTGATGGGCATTACACTGAATTTACAGATTGCTTTGGTGCTATTGACATCTTAACTATATTAAGCCTTCCAGTCCATGAACACAAAATATCCTTCCATTTATATAGGTCTCCTTTAAGTACTTTTAGTAACGTTTTATAATTTTCTGTGTACAAGTCTTTCACCTGCCTGGTTAAATTTATTCTTAGATAATTTATTCTTTTAGATACTACTGTAAATGGTAATTTTCCTTAATTTCCTTTTCAGATGGTTCATTACGGACATATTGAAACTCAAATAACTTTGGGGTATTGATCTTCTACTGTGCCACTTTGCTGAGTTCATTTATTAGTTCTAATAGCTTTCTTGTAGAATCTTTGGGGTTTTCTATGTATAAGATCTTGTCATCTGCAAAAGGGATAGCTTTACTTCCTCCTTCTTGATTTGGATACATTTATTTTTCTAGCCTAATTGCTATTTCATTTCTTACATGAAATTTTTCTATTTGATTTCTATGCAATCAGAATACAAAATAATTTTTTTTATGTTCTATGGAAATCAGCCAGCAGGCTTTAAATAAATTTAGTGCTCCCTAATGAGTTGGAGCCCTGGTGGTGCAGTGGTTAAGAGCTACAGTTGCTAACCAAAAGGTTGGTGGTTTGAATCCACCAGCCACTCCTTAGAAAGTCTATGGGGCAGTTCTACTCTGTCCTACATGGCTGCTGTGAGTCAGAATTGACTAGACAGCAATGGGTTTGGTTTGATTTTTGGTGTGCCTGAGACTTCAGTTTTATTTAAATTTTTTTTTTATCATACTCTTTCAAATGTTTATCTCTACAACTGCCCACTTAAGTAAACAAGTAACTCTGATCCAGCTCCTTTGGATTTATTTTGGTGGTGGCAGTCATCTTGCCCTACCAAAAGCTCTGAATCCAACTAAAAGAATTTTAAAAGGGGCTTGTTGCTGAATATAACAAACTTTTGGCAGACGTGAATCAGAACCAAAGTTAACGATTGGCACTGTGAAATTGCCAACAAAAAGTTAATGTTTTTCTTTGGAAGCAGTCAAGACTGTCAGACAGTATGGGAGTATGCTACCAGCTCAAAGGAGCGTCTACAGCTTCAGCCTCCCACATTCCTAACTTCTGCGGAAAGCAGAAGAGTAGTTTACACCACATGAAACCGTGGTTGCAGTAGGTCAAAAACAGCTAAACATTGACAATTTCATGTGGCGCAACCATCTTCATCCATATAGTATACAGAAAACAACAACAAAAACAATGAATCTATTTTTATTAGATTTTGTGTAACATTTAATTTATCTGCCGGAAAATCAGCCTTTGCCACAATAAGTTTTATTCATGAAAATTGAACTGGCAAAACGTATTACAGTAATCATTCTATGCTACCAGTGCTAAATCATTATCTGTTACCAGTGCTTTCCTCCTTTACAACCCTGCATTGGAGATTCTCAACGGAGGCTGCAATTAGACTCACTTGGGGGGTGCAGTGGTTAAGAGCTCGGCAGCTAACCAAAAGGTCTGCAGTTCGAATCCCCCAGTTGCTACTTGGAAACCCTAGAGTCAGTATGATGTTGACAGCAGTATACACTAAGCTCAGGCAGGTAAAAAACACAAAGTAATACTCCACGGGGGTCGGGGGTGGGATTTTTGCCTCTCAGGGGGATATGTGGCAAGGTCTGGAGACATTTCTCTATGGTTCTCATGATGCTGCTAAAACGTATGTGGCCATGCAAGCATCATGTACATATATTACGAGACAATTTTAAAAAGCTGGAGGGAAAGAAGACATTCACGGCAGTTCATTTCAAGTGATTAAGTTTTTAGTTTCTTCTTCCTTCTTTTTATATTTTTCAAATTTTCTACAATGAGAATAAAATATATTTACGGGAAAGGGAAATGCAAACTTTATGTTAAAGGATTTTGATTACATGTTAATAGATTTAAGTGCAACAGCTCCTAGCCTAAGAGGACTAGGGTTTGCTCCAGAAGGAGAGTAAATTTAAAAACAAATCCAGTGCTTTGCGTGTGATTGGGGCAGAAGGAGGGAGAGAAGGATATAAATGCAATTTATCAGTATCCATGTACTCACCGATTCTTCTCACTGTAACCGATGGCTCAGTCATCCTGTGAATAAATGAACCTAGACTTTTATAATGATTCTAAGGACAGTGAGGATGGCTGCAAAGACTGCCCTGAACCAAAGAGAACACATCCTTGTTACCTACTTCCATATTAGAATTAAAAAAAGGGTGAAGTATTCACAATATAACAGTAGCAGCAAACTTAAAACATAAACACTGAGCCACAGATGCTACTCACTCAACCCTCAATCTGGGAGAATTCTGATTAAACAAGAGCAGAAGAAGGCAGATACTTTCCAGTCACCACTGAGCTCTGTTAGCTCTGTCCTACCTTCTAAAATGTGAGGACGGCGTGCACGTCCTCGTTCCTGGCAGCAGATGGAGCCATTGAGACAAGAAAAGAGTCAGCAGAGAGGTTTAAACCTCTGAGAGATGTTCCTACCGATACCACAGCTACCTCCACCACCACTGCAAACCATCCTTGAGTTGAGGGCTAGACTGTGCAGAGCAGAATCAAAATAACTACTTTAAGAGGCGGAAAAGCATCTGCTGATCAAAACATTCGTGTTAAAAAAAAAATCTGTGTTTAATTTTGGTAAGAATTCAAGACGTGCATCTAAAGGACATATCAGTTTTGTTTTGTTTTGTTTTGTTTTGTTTTAAATAAACCATTTTGTCATTCACTCGATAGCAACAAAACAGTGGTATGTGCTCTGACTACAGGAACACCCTTACCCAACACACACACACACACACACACACACACACACACACACACACACACACACACACGATAAAAATAAAGAACAAAGTGGTAGCCACAGGTAGAAGTCAGTTCTCTGGTACTATCTGGAAACACAATATCAATTGCGCTTTTTTTTTTTTTTTTTTTTAATTAGAAGAGTCTTTTGAGATTGAAAATTTTCTGGTGGTGATTCCAGAGAAGTTAAAAAAAAATGTATGTGACCCTTCTACACACTTTGTGCAGAAAACATTATGATACCTACTCTAGAGATGGAGTCCTAGTGGCGCAGTACTTACGAGCTACAGCTGCTAACCAAAAGGTAGGCAGTTCGAATCCACCAGCCTCTCCTTAAAAACCCTATAGGGCAGTTCTACTCTATCCGTAGGGTCACTGTGGATTAGTTATCAGCCCGACGGTAACGGGTTTGGTTTTTCTTTTTCTTTTATTATTGCACAGATAAGGAGCCCTCGTAGTGCAGTGTAAGCCTCGGCTACTAACCGAAAGATCGGTGTCCGCACCCACCAGCAGCTCCCAGGGAGAAAACTGTGGCAGTCTGCTCCCATAAAGGTTACAGTCTTGGAAGCCTATAGGACAATCTTACTCTGTCCTATAGGATCACTATGAGTCGGAATCAACTACACGGCGATTTATTATACAGTTGTGGAAGTCAAGTCTTAGGGAAATGAAATGTTTTGGCTTAGGTCACACGGATGACATGTAAAGAAATTAAATCCAAATCTGACTAGTAGCATTATGCCCTGCAGACTCTTCTGGGCAATCTCCACAACGGATGTTTAAAAGTCAGGAGATGGGTGTGCGGGTACTATCTTGTCTAGACCAGGGACTAGCAGACACCACAAGATCTCATCTCAGCTGTTCCTATAGTTATCAGGCTCTGCCAATAATCTTCCTCAGACATTAAAAGGGTTATTCTAGTCCTCATCTGCCACCTTTCACCAACGGGAAAATACATTCACCGTTTCTAATCCTGGGACCAAATAAGGAAGCAATTTATAATGTTAAAAACATGGCTGACAAGAATGAAAGGGAGTAGGGGAACTACTGAGGGAATCAGAATTGCCAGAGAGAGGTTCAGGTGTGAGGCGAGTCAGGAAATTAAAACTTAATACCATAAGAGCAGTGGTTCTCAGCGAGAAGGGCAGTATTGTCTCCGAGGGGACAATTGGCAATATCTGGAGACGTTTTTGTTGTCACAGTGGTAGGAGGTACTATTGGCACCTGCTAGAAGATGAGAACTGAGGCATATGAGATGAGGACAAAATGGGGAGAGAGGGGCAAAACTCAGTAATCAAGATAAATATTTTAATGCACTTGAAAAAAAAAAAACAAAGCCATGATCGGTAACAGCGCTGAGCAGAGCTATATTGGAGCCTGAGACAAAAGAAAACTCAGTAATACCGATCCTGTCTTTATTTAAGGAATTTTAATTAATAAACTTATAAACAGAGTTAAATGTTGCAGAGATCTTTAATGTATAAAATTTAAAAGCTAATTAAGCATTAATCAAAATAAAAGTTAAAGTCAGCTTTTTAAATTTTATCACAAAAAGTATTAAACTTATAAATATAATAATATTTGTAAGTTGAGCTTGCAGTTTTAAGAAAACTAAGTTAAGAAAAATTGCAACTACGATAAATTAAATGTTAACTTAGATACCCCTCCAAAAAAAGAAAATCCAAACCAGTTTCCAGTCATGTTGAGTCGGGCTCATTCAGACCCCAGTATTCATGAAGACCCCATGTATTTCAATTTAGAACTACCTTGATAGAGTTTTTGCCCTTCTCTTTGGGCATTCTTGAGACTGAGTCCTATATGAACCCAACTGCATCAAGAATTCCAATTTCTAAAGTTTTCTAGAGCTAGCTGGGAAAATCTTTTTTCAAAAAATAGATTAAGGAGCCATAAGACCGAGCAATTCCACACCTAGCTAGAATATACCCAAGACACTAGAAAGCACGGACTCAAATAGATACTTGTACACCAGTGTTCACCGCAGCATTATTCACAATAGCCCAAAGGTAGAAACAATCCAAATGTCCATCAGCAGATGAATGAATAAACAAGGTATGATATCTACATACAAAGGAATATTATTCAGCCACAAAGAGAAATGAAGTTCTGATGCATACTACAACATTGATGAACCTTGAAAACATTATGCTAAGTAAAATAAGTCAGACACAAAAGGACAAATATTGTATGATACTTTTTATATGAAATATCTACAATAGGAAAATGCATAAAGACAAAAGCAGTGGTTACCCGGGGCTAGGGGGAAGGGAGATGGGGTAATTAGTTTCCGTTTGGGGTGATGAAAAACTGTTAAAATAGTGCCGATGGTTGCACAACACGGCGACTAGTTACTGAATTGTACACTTAAAAATGGTTAAAACGGCCATTTTTTGGTTATATGTATTTTCACCACAATTAAAAAAAAAAAAATTTTAGGCAGTTTTAATGGCCTACGTCAGATATCCACAAATGGCTCTAGAATTCTGCATTAATAGCATGTTAGTGTGTTAATGGACAAGATCGGGTGCTGAGGGAAAATATTGATCGTGCAGTGGAGAGAGGTGACAATTATTGGAGTAAAATCCTTGAGCAGTCAGAGAGGATGACATCAAGTACAGAACAGGAGATGTGGCCTTAGGAAGGAATGTGGCAGTTCATATAAGGACAGTTTTATGATGCAGAATAATATCTACTTTTTTGTAGTTTCAAGGAAGGGAGAATATCTTGTTGTATTTCCAAGATTCTTTCTACTAATAGTTTTTTGTTAGGAGGGCGTATAGTCTCGAAGCTAAGCACATGGAAAGAAGCAGGGCTGAGAACTCAAAACTAACAATATAAAAAAAGTAAAATAAAAGATAGTTTTTTAACCATTGGAACTGAGCATGAAAATGTTAGTCCTCTAACTGAGAAATGAGCAAATGCTGTTTCTGCATCTTGCACTGACTGCTGAAGAAATTTACAGATAATTGCTTGAGGAAAAAGGAAGACACCAGCCTCTGCTAATGAAACTCTGACACTGTTTGGTGCCTCTGCTAGGCACTTTGGGTATTAAATTTTATTGCTTGGAATTGACTTACAGCCACAGATCAATTTGCTTGCAGTTTGCTTCTCAGATACATTACATATTATTTCTGTTAATGGTATTTCTGGGAAGAAGGCTTCAAATCATCATGTCCTAAATTTAATTCATGTGGACTAATAAGAACATGATATTTTTATGACTATAAAAAATAAAACAGCAACAGTCAATAATAATTTGTACTTAGTAGAGAAGCCGTATGCAATCCTCTTTATTTGAAATGTATGAACCTCATTTACCAAATCACTGTGAATGAGTACACTTTGTTATCTCCTTGCTAGGTGCCTTGTGAAGGAGTAAATAAACTTTGACAGGTGCACAAAAGCAATATGTCTGAGCAATTTTGCGTTGAAAGAATGTGAGGCATGAAATAATCTACTTCTGCCGGTCTTACCTGGCCAGATAAATAAAACTAGATATTTTCGTGTAAAAGCAAAATATATGCACATTTTTTATCAAGTGTATGTGTGTATATATCAGAAAAAAGACAACTATAAAGTTGAACATTTTGTATATGAAATAGAAGGTGCCCTGGTGGCACAGTAGTTGAGTGCTCGGCTGCTAACTGAAAGGTCAGCTGTTTGAACCCGCCCGCCATTCTACGGGAAAAAGATGTGACAGTCTGCTTCCATAAATATTACAGCCTTGGAAAGCCCATGAGGCAGTTCTACGCTGTCCTGTAGGGTCACTATGAGTCAGAATCAACTTCACAGCAATGGGTTAAACAGAAATATATATTTATATGAATAATTTCTTTTATAAGGATCAGCACAAAGCTGGTTCCTATGAGGCAGAAGTTAAAGATGTTTCAAATGTCCAACTTTTCCAAATTGCTGTACCACTCCATCATCTCCAACATCAATTACTCCTCCTTCCCTCAGTACTCTCCCTCCCAGCTTTGGGTTTTTTAATCTGCTGCAACGTCTCACAGAACTCACGAACCATATAAAGGAAATAGCTCACACGGTTGTGGAGGCTGACAAGTCCCAAATCTGTAGGTCAGGTGTAGACGTCTCCTGATCCACATGGTTGCAGGGGCTGAGGAACTAAAACTAGTACGTCAGACCACAGGCTGCTGGCTCACAAGGCTGCAGAAGCTGATGAATCAGGTCAGATGATAAGCCACCGGCCCACGGGGCTGCAGAAGCCAGCAAATTCCAGAATTAGCAGGTCAGGTGGCAGGCCAGTGGCTCAATACCCAAGAACCAAAGGTCAGATGATCACAAACCAGACCCAGGGTCCAAAGTGAGAGAGATAGTCTGGAGCAAGGGAGAATGAAGAAAACCAAAGACACGAGGGAAAGGTTACTCCAAAGGGCTAATGGACCACAACTACCACAACCTCCACTAGACTGAGTCCAGCACAACTAGATGGTGCCTGGCTACCATCACCAACTGCTCTGACAGGGATCACAATAGAGAGTCCCAGACAGAGCCGGAGAAAAATGTAGAACAAAATTCTAACTCACCAAAAAAAAGAAAAACAGACTTACTGGTTTAACAGAGACTGGAGAAACCCCAAGAGTATAACCCCTGGACACACTTTTAACTCAGTACTGAAGTCACTCCTGAGGTTCACCCTTCAGCCAAAGATTAGACAGACCCATAACACAAAACAAGACTAAATGGGCACACCAGCTTAGGGGCAAGGACAAGAAGGCAGGAGGGGACAGGAAAGCTGGTAATGGGGAACCCAAGGTCGAGAAGGGGAGAGTGTTGACATGCTGCAGAGTTGGTAAACAATGTCACAAAACAACTTGTGTGTTAATTGTTTAATGAGAAACTAATTTGCTCTGTAAACCTTCATCTAAAGTAAAATTAAAAAAAAAAAAAAAGTGAGAGAGAGAGCCACTCCAGAGCACCTACATATATACATTGGATGCAGGTCAACCCCAGGGAAGACTGTAACTTGAGTAAGGGTGGGACTTCAGTGACACCCAGCCAAGATACACCCCACACTAATCCTGCCTCATTAACCTATAGGAGTTAGGATTTACAACACATGAAATGGAAGATAATTACATCAGATCACAAAATGGAGGATAACCATACAATACTGGGAATCATGGTCTAGTCAAGCTGACACATAACCCCAACCATCACAGGTCCTATATACCATATTTGCATAGTCCCACTCATCACTGTGTGTGAGTCACAAAGACCATGGCTAGAAGGGCCATATTAAGTAATTCTTGCACCATAGGCTACCCCCTGGCTCTTCTAGCCATTGATCCTTTCATACTTGAAGAATTAACTTCCTCCTCCCAATCATTTTACCAGTCCAAAATAGTCATTGACAAGTAGTCCTTCAGTAGGGCAAAAGAGTCCTAAGGTTGAGATTACTCAGGTACCAACAATTCAGGTCTGCTGCTGTCCATCTGATCTGGTCAGATTCTCCAATAGTTCGTCTCGTCTTCACACTTTCTGGCCTCTGATAAAATTTAACTGAGAGATTATGCCCTTGCTCTGAGTCTCTCTCAAAGTATTTGCATAATGTTAGATTTCCCCCCTACATAATCCATTTATACATTCCTTTACCTTCAGCTATTATGTCTCCTTCCTTCCATTTGTCATTTATTTTTACCCCAACTTTTCCACCTTGGGAAGGGACATCAGGTTCAGCTGCTATGCTAGTCCAGATTGCTGGTAGCAAGACCAATCTAACAAGTGCTTCCCCCTCAGTCCACTCCCATTCATGTTGGGTGGGGTTGCTTACAACACTAGAGGGCTATTGCATCCACTAGGCAATATGGCAATATTCACTGTCAACCTCAATTTTTCCAGATGGGGAAAGGTACAGTCCATCAGGCCCTTAGGAATTCTGGTGTACATGTTCAAGGCTATAGTTACAGTCTCTTGCTGAGGGTTTACCCCTGATTCTGGAACGCACAGCTCCATCTCTGGACCGCAGCATTCAGCAGGAAAAAAGCAATTTTAGGTGATGTGGGGAAGAACTACACAGTGGCACCAGCATCCTCTCCCACCCCATCTTCCCCAGATCCCCCAGAAAAGCATAGAAATCTATCCAGTGGCAATCTTCCCCTTACTCCCCTCATGTTGAATGTGAGCACACACTCATGAAGGCATGTGAGCCAGCCCTTCATACTTTATCTCCTCCCATTTTAGATAACAAATGTTTTAATTGTCCATTCCAATTCTCTATCAAACCAATACTTTGAGGCTGGTATGCAACGTGGTATATCCATTTAATGTGATGTTTCTTGGCCCATTGCTGCACCCTGTGGGCTGTAAAGAGTGTTCCTTCGTCTGATGAAATATAACTCGGCAGCCAAATTGGTACAGTATCTTTTGTTCCAATCCTTTAATGATGATTTTGGCATTTGCATCTGTCACGGACTATGCAAAGCTCAGTCAGAAGTAAGCATCTATTCCTGTGAGGACCCATTTGTAGCTACCTGGTGCCACTAGCATCATTGGTCCATTATAATCAACTTGCCAGCTACGTGCAGGGCCTTCCCTCTGGGGAATCTGTCCCATAGCCATCTGCAACCTCTGTCTTTCTTGCTGGCAGACAGAGCAGTCCTTGTCGGCATTTTGTGCTTCAGAGGATGCAAGAGGGACGTGTCTAGATTCAGCCCATCTCTACATTGGGGCAACACCCCTATGTCCACTCATTTCAGGAACCCAGTTGGCTACCGCATGTGAGCGTATCAACAGGTCCACTTTCTGATTCCAATCACCTTCTGATCTAGGAAAGGGGTTCTTCTGATGTTCATTGACATGTCCTACTCTCATGCACCTTCTAAATTCCCAGAGTGCTTTCCGTAGGTCCATGCCCCACACAGATGTCCCCTTAATAGTCTAATTTTCCATCGCCCATTTGCCTGACCATATAGCCAGGCTATTGGCCACTGACCATGAATTAGTAAAAATCCAAACATATGGGCACAATTCTTCCATCATGTCTAAGAAGACAGTATGTAGTTTAGTCCACTGAGCTGACCTATTCTTACCTTTTACAATCAGAGTTTTTCCATCTGCTGGACTTAATGCAGCAGCTTTCTACATCACATGTTGTTCATGTACCCTGGAACTGCCATCCATGAACCAAGCAGCCTTCTACTGGTCAACAAAAGGTTGTTCATAGGGCACTGTCCATGTAACAAAAGGCTCTGGTGGCTTCATGAGTGGTTCCAGGGTAGGACCAACGGGAAAAGAGGCTACCTGCTTGTGGATACGGTGGGTGCCTCCCTGCATTCCCCCAGTAGCTTGTTCTTGTATGAACCATTTCCATTTTATTATGGAACAATTTTGGGCACTGCCTTCTGTATTAGAGTGTTTTTCTGACATCACCCAAGACATTGTGGGTATTTCAGGTCTCATGATGATTTTATGTCCTTCTGTCATTGAGACAGCCTCAATCAATGCCCAATAACAGGCAAGTAATTACCTTTCAAACAGCGTGTATCATGCTGCAGCATCTGGAAACTTTCTAGTCCCGAATCCCAGTGGTGACTGTAGAGCAAAAACATTCTCAGATTTTTGCCATCAGCTCCAGTCTGCATAAACACATGGGGCAGACACTTCCAAAATCATGCCTGAATGTGGATCATAAGGGTCTAAAGGCAGGGAAAGTGAGACCACTTTTGGTAATTCAGGCTCAGCCTGCTGTTGCTCTGGCCCCCATTCGTATGTAGTTTTCTTCTGAGTGGAATATGCGTTCTCCAAAATCCACATAAACCAGCCAAGTGTTGGGCCTCCTGCTTAGTCTTGGGAGTAGGTAGCGACAACAACTTATTCTTGGTTGCCTGCAGAAAATCACGGGTGCTCCTGCCCAAGTTATTCCCACGGATTTCACTGTTTGAGCACGGCCTTGGATTTTTGCTAGACTTATTAATCAGCCGCTGTTGGTCCTGTGAGCCACCACTGTATTCAGATCAGCCCTAGACTGTTTTTCAGTGTTTGATATTAACATAATATCATCAATGTAGTGTATCATTACATTAGAAGTCCAAGTGTCTTCTAACCAAATTAAGCTGCAAGAGACCTCTTTATAGCATTCAAAAGCAAAGACGTCACTCTGAGGACTAAGATGCGCCTGGTCCAAGCTATGGTATTTTCAATCGCTTCATATGCATGCAAAAGCTGGACAAGGGGTACTTTCAATCGCCTCATATGCATGCAAAAGCTGGACGAGGAATAAGGAAGACTGAAGAAGAATTGATCCTCTGAATTATGGTGTTGGTGAAGAATATTGAATATACTATGGACTGCCAGAAGAACAAACAAATCTGTCTTGAAAGAAGTACAGCCAGAATGCTCCTGAGAAGCAAGGAAGGCAAGACTTTGTCTCACATACTTTGGACATGTTGTGAAGAGGGACCAGTCCCTGGAAAAGAACATCATGCTTGGTGTCATGGATTGAATTATGTCCCCCAAAAAATGTGTATATCAGTTTGGCTGGGCCACGATTCCTGGTATTGTGTGATTTTCTTATATGTTGTAAATCCTGCCTCTATGATGTTAATGAAGGAGGATGGGTGGCGTTGTGTTAGTAAGGCAGGACTCAGTCTACAAGACTGGATTGTGTCCTGAGGCAATCTCTTGAGATATAAAAGACAGAAGTGAGCAGAGAGAAGAGGGAGACCTCATACCATCAAGAAAGTAGTGCCAGGAGCAGAGCGCTTCATTTGGACCGGGGTCCCTGCTCGGAGAAGCTCCTAGTCTGGGGGAACACTGATGAGAAGGCTGGCAGAGACAGAAAGTCTTAGGCTGGAGCTGATGCCCTGAATTTGGACTTTTAGCCTACTTTGACTGGGAGGAAATAAACTTCTCTTTGTTAAAACCATCCACTTGTGGTATTTCTGTTATAGCAGCACTAGATGACTAAGACACTTGGTAAAGTAGAGGGCCAGCAGAAAAGAGGAAGACCCTCAATGAGATGGGTTGACACAGTGGCTGCAACAATGGGCTCAAACACAGCAATGATTGTGAGGACGGCGCAGGACCCAGCAGTGTCTTGTTCTGTTGTACACAGTGTCACTATGAGTCGGAACCAACTCGATGGCACCTGACAACAACAATAAGGGACTGTTTTACCTTGGACATAATATTGTTTAAGTAAAGTTGAACTTTATAGATTGTAATACGGAAAATATGCCTTATGTTTAGAATTTGCCAAGATTTCAAATCATGGTGAGGAAGGAAAGTCTGGGGGTGGGATGTAGAGGGAGTTAGTCAGTTTGGGATCTGGGCTTGTGACTATGGCTTCTGTGACTTCAAAGCTAGGAAAAAAGGGGGGGATTGTTCCCCATCCCCCTTTTTAGTAAATTGTAAAGAGGGAAAATTTACTATCAAAATCAACAAGGTGAATTTGGAAATGGATAATGGTGATGGTTGAACAACATGATAAACATAATGTCACTTTATTGCAATGTCTAGAATGTTGAGAGAGGAAATGTTTTGTTATATATATAGTTAGCACAATAAAAATTTTAAAGAAGAAGAAGAAAAAATCAATAAGGTGTCAGGAGCTCAATCACTGGGAAGCAGGAGAGGAGCAAGTAATAGAAGCAGCCTTGCCTGGAGGTGACGCTAGAAAACAAAGTCAGATACCTGAGCCCAGCCAGACAGCAAGTGTCCTTGTTCCTGTGGTGCACAGCTCAGAGCCAGCCATACCTAGAAGAGTCATTAGAGAGATGGGGAAGAAATCAGAGGTGTCTGTGAAACAAGCTATGGGAGAGGGAGTGACAGGCTCAGAAGGCAAACCTCACAGGGTCGTGTCTAGGCTCTGTGCCTAGAAGGATTAAGAGTGAGGGCAACGTGTCCTGGCCTCCTGACTGGGAAGAGCAATAGCCCTTCCCAAAGCTGACAATAAAAATATCCAAGGGTTCACAATAGGCAAAAGGTAGAACAACTGAAATGTCCATCAACAGATGAATGGATGAACAAAATGTGGTATATACATACAACAGAATATTGCTCAGTCATAAAGAGAAATAAAGTCCTGATGCCTGCCAAAATATGGATGAACCTTGAAAACATTATGTGAAGTGAAATAAGTCAGTTGCAAAAGGACAAATACTGTATGATCTCACTTATATGAAATAAGTAAATACATAGAAACCAAAAATTAACAGTGGTTACCAGGGAGGGGGAAAGGTTAATGGTGGTGGAATAATTTAGAAAAGGATAGCAAAAATGGTTGCCCAACTTGAAAAATGTAATCACTGCCACTGAATTATACATGTAGAAATTGTTGAATTCGTATATGTTTTGCTGTGTATATTTTCACCACAATTTAAAAAGAAAAAAATCCAAGAATGCAACCACACAAAGCCTCAGGGAGTGGTGTTTTCTGTGGAAAACAGGTGCTATTTGGACATGCAGAATGAGGACCTCTAGTATTACCTGACTAGAATAAATTAAGAAACGCTGGTAGCATAGTGGTTAAGGGCTATGGCTGCTAACCAAAAGGCTGGCAGTTCGAATCCACTAGGCACTCCTTGGAAACTCTATAGGGCAATTCTACCCTGGCTTATAGGGTTGCTCTGAGTTGGAATTGACTCTACCGCAACAGGTTAAGTTTAAGAATAAATTAATATAAATCAATTCCATTCCTGGGAATCACGTTAGGTTGCCTCCACACTGACAAACCCCAGGCATTGAAAAAATAATTACTGGTCCTAATCAGGTCCACACAGAAAACTAAATGTTCTGACCAACTCTTTGAATTTTGGCAGAACCATATCCTACACTTCAGAGTATCTTACATAACTCTATCCACCCGTTAATTCCAAAAAATTTACTTCATGTTTCTGCTTTGGGTTGATAGGAGAGTTATCAAAGAATATAATTCAGCAGACTGAAGCCTTTTATAGCTTTAACTTAAAAGGTCTTTGTCTTACTTTGGGGCCCTGGTTGTGCAGTGGTTAAGCATTTGGGTGCTAACCAAAAGGTCTGCAGTTTGAATCCACGAGCTGCTCCTTGGAAACCGTATGGGGCAGTTCTACTCTGTCCTATAGGGTTGCTATGAGTCGGCATCGACTGCATGGCAACAGGTTTGGTTTTTGTCTTCTTTTATGTGTGAGGTAAAACCTCTGGAGATGGGCCAGAAATAACTGAAGATTGTTTTTTAAGGTGTTGGGTAAAACCAAAATGTAATGTAAATATCACATGGCAAATGAAATGTGCTTCTTTTATGAATTGATTCTTGATGAACCTGCAGCATGTTTTAAAATGTGGACTTAACAAAAATTGTTCCATTTAAATTTGGGGCAAAGTTTACAACTATCTGATGATTATTGACACAAATTAGGGCCAATTCTCTACGTTAATAATTAAAGACAGAGCTTGACATTAAATCTTTGCATCATTAAAGATAAATATTGACAATAACTTCCATGAGAATAGAGTTAAATGAGAGATATAACGCAAAACCTCAAATCATTGTAGTTGGTTCTCTTACCCATTCATTGCTATTGTCTGTTAGTTGTATAAAATTCTAAGATATTATATGGCCTATTTCTTTTATATTTTTCTGGTATGGCTTTGGGGAGAGATTAAAATTGTCTTTTCTTTCTAGGATGATTGATACCATGCATACTAATAAGAAGATTCATTCAGGACCTGTATCAGAAAAACTTCATTCCAATGTATTTGGATCAATTTTTAAAAAGGGTGTTACTAATGTAGTCTGAAAGAAAACACATGAGCTTAACTGCAGCCAAAGTAGCAATCTTTTATTCTTTAATTGTTCTCTTCCAATTTGAGTCTGTTATTAAAATAAAAACACTTCCCGCAATTCCTTCCCTCAGGATATGGAAAACGCATTGGATCATGCCTGGACTAAGAAAAAGCAATGAGAAAAAAAAAACCCTGATATTTTCAGCCATATAATCTGTGCTGAATACTGTACTTACCATTCCCCATTTTATACATAACTCGCCCTTGATTTACCCAAAATTCTGCATAGATTGGGGTGGCTTATTTGTCGAAGTCACACTGTAGGCAAACCTGGTAAGGTAGTTATGGTAAGAGGCCAACCCTGTGGGTCCTTCCCACACTTTCCAATGAGTTTCATTCAATTGAAAAGGTAAATGGATATTTATGTTGTCTGGCAAATACATAGGCTTCTTTTGTGGATGTATAGCAGTCTATTCTTGCAGAAGATCTAATTACAGCTAAATAACTTCTCTCGGAAATTGCCTGTTTCCATACATAGGACCAGAAGAAGACTTCTCACAGTAATACGGATCAATAAATGTTGTCTTTAGCTGCTGTCGAGTCGATTCCCACTCATGGCAGACCCCATGTATGCAAAATAGAACTGCCCCACAGGGCTTTCAAGTCTGTGAACTTTCAAAAGCAGATCACCAGGCCTGTCTTCTAGGGTGCCTCTGGTGGATTTGAATCTCCAACCTTTTGGTTAGTAGTCCAGCACTTAACCGTTTGCAGCACCCAGGGACTCCAGTAAGATATTAGGGTACATCAGTTTTTGCACTGTCATTGTTATACTCAATGTACGGAAGCAAATGAAAACACAAAGACTTTAAAGAGCAAAGTAGCCAAAACTTGTAATAACACAGATGTGAATTGACCTCAGGCCTTACCTTTTGAACGAACGACTTTGAGGTCCTCACAAACATAAAAACTGAATTAAAAGTTATTTAATAATTAATAAAGAATGTCTGTCTTGAAGAAGTAGATGGTGCCCAGCTACCACCAATGACCGCCCTGACAGGGAACAGAACAGAGAGTCCTTGATGGAGCAGGAGAAAAGTGAGGTACAGAACTCAAATTCTAGCAAAAAGACCAGAATTAATGGTCTGACTGAGACTGAAGGAACTCTGGAAAGCATGGCCCCCTAACTCTCTGTCAGCCTAGCACTAAAACCATGCCTGAGGCCAACTCTTCAAAGATTAGACTGAACTATGGGACGTAAAATGATACTCATGAAGAGTGTGCTTCTTAGCTCAAGTAGATACATGAGACTAAATGGGCACCTCCTGTCCAGAGGTGAGATGAGAAGGCAGAGAGGGTCAGGAGCTGGTTGAATGGACATGGGAAATCAGGGGTGGAAAGGAGGAGTGTGCTGTCACAGTATAGGAAGAGCAACTGGGGTCACATAACAATGTATGTATAAATTTTTCTATGCGAGACTAATCTGAATTGTAAACTTTCACTGAAAGTACAACAATAAAATAAAATAAAAGTTGATAATCTGGAAATGTAGTTGTTGCATGTATTTTAAGACTAAGATAAATTAATTATTTTTAACCTTTAAAGAAAAAAAAGAATGTCTTGACCATTGTGCTCTTTTAAGAACTACCTTAAATGGTATCAAATTGAAAACAGCAATGCATAAGATCAGATAGAAATCTTGGAGGGCAGTGAGTTTATGTTAATGGGGGAGGAACAATTCAGAAAAGGAGGGTGAGAATGGTTGCACAACTCAGAGAATATAATTAATGTCACTGAATTGTACATGTAGAAATTGCTGAATTGGTATATGTTCTACTGTGTATGTTCTCAACAGCAACAACAAAATAAAATAAATGTTAAAACTTTTATTTTAAAAATTATAGACAGACCCATGAAATTGTTTGCCACTGCTCCATGACCTTCATCAAATTATAGTCCAGGCTTGGGATTGCTGGGTCATATGGTAGTTCTATGTTCAACTTTCTGAGGAAGTGCCAAACTGTTTCCCACAATGACTGTACCATTTTACTTTCCCACAAGCAATAAATGTGGGTTACGATATCTCCACAACCTCACCAACACCTGTTTTGTTGTTTTTCATTTTTTTGATTATTGCCATTCTACTGGGGGTGAGGTAGTATCTCATTGTGGTTTTGATTTGCATCTCCCTAATGGCTAACGAGGAGCCCTGGTGGCACAGTGGTTAAGAGCTAAGTAAGGCTGCTAACTAAAAGGTCAGCAGTTCGAATCCACCAGCAGCTCCTTGGAAACCTTATGGGGCAGTTCTATTCTGTACTATAGGGTCGCTATGAGTCAGAATCAACTCAACGGCAACAGGTTTGGAATGGCTAATGAAGGAACCCTTGTGGCGCAATGATTAAGAGTTGGGCTGCTAACCTAAAGGTCAGTGGTTCAAACCCACCAGCAGTTCCTCTGGAGAAAAGACCTGGAGATCTGCTCCCATACAGATTATAGCCTGGGAAACCCTATGGAGCAGTTCCACTCTTACATATAGTTGGAATCCATTCGAGGGCACACAGCAACAACAATGGCTAATGATGGTGAGAATCTTTTCATGTGATTGTTGGCAATTTGAATATGCTCTTTGTTGAAATGTCTGTTCAAGTCCTTTGCCCATTTTTTGATTGGGTTGTTTGACTTTTTGTTGTTGAATTGTAGAAGTTCTTTATATATTCCGGATACTAAACTCCTGTCAGATATATAGTCTCCAAATACTTTCTCCCATTTTGTAGATTGTCTCTGCACTTTATTAATAAAGACCTCTGATGAAAAAAAGTTTTTAATTTTGATGAAGTCTAATTCATCTATTTTTGTCTTTTGTTTGTGCTTTTGGTGTCATATCTAAGAATCCATTGTCAAAATCTGATTAATATTTTGTGTGCATGTGTGATTTAGGTGAAAGTTTACATAGCACATTAGTTTCTCATCAAGCAGTTAATACAAGAATTGTTTTGTGACGTTGGTTGCCAACCCTGTGATGTGTCAACACTCTCCCCTTCTCCACCTCAGTTTCCCTGTTTCCATTTGTCCAGTTTTCCTGTCCCTTCCTGCTTTCTCATTTTTGCTTTTGGGCTGGTGTGCCCATTAGTCTCATATACTTGATTGACCTATGAAGCACATCCCTCATGTGTATTATTTTTGGCCCTATAGACCTGTCTAATCTTTGGCTGAAGGGTGAATCTCAGGAGTGACTTCAGTACTGAGTTAAAAGGATGTCCAGGGGAGATATTCTCGGGGTTTCTCCAGTCTCTGTCAGACCAACAAGCCTGGTCTTTGTGTGTGTGTGTGTGTGTGTGTGTGTGTGTGTGTGTATTTGAATTTTATTCTACATTTTTCTCCTGCACTGTCTGGGACCTTCTGTTGTGACCCCTGAGAGAGCAGTCAGTGGTGGTAACCAGGCATCATCTAGTTGTTCTGGGCTCAGTCTGGTGGAGGTTGTGGTAGTTGTGATCCATTAGTCCTTTGGAGTAATCTTTCCCTTGTGTCTTTGGTCTTCTTCATTCTCCTTTGTTCCAGACAGGATGGGACAAGTAGATGTATCTTAGAAGGCCACTCGTAGGATTTTCTGATTAATATTTTAAAGGAGAAAAATGTGCTTCAGAAATGGCAACTGCATTATTCACTCACTTACTTATCTCATCACTTTCTGGAGACATCTATCAAGAAGAATATATATATATATTTTAATGGCAAAGTAATCAGTGACTACTGAATTCAGTGGTGGAAATTTCCAGAGTCATCATGACTTTATCTTCGGTATTTCTAATATATTACCTTGGCTGTGGCTTCTGATGCAATCTCTTTTGGTCTTTGTCTTTTTTTTTGAAGATTAGCTCCCCTGCCTTTCTGGCTTCTTTCTAATTCCATGAGTAGCCAGAATGCTTTCCAATATATTCTTTTTCCACCTAAGTTGGCCAGGTTTGCTTTCTTTTGCTTTTAGCCAAGAATATTCTCTGAGTTGGCTTGTGATTTTGTGGATATAAACTGTCATGTGTTACTGAATATTAATCCTTACATATAACAAGCCTTTTATCCCAGTTATTAGAATATGGGCTGGCAGGAACCATTACCTGAAATATCAGATAACTTTTGACCAGTGTTAAATACAACTATTTTGGGTCCTCAGTCTTTTTTACTTTCATGTTAAAAACTCATCAGTTATTTTTCCAATATGCATATTTTTTCCTGTGCCAAAAAACACAAGAACATACATATGTTGATGATAAGATTTCAAAATCGTATTTCAGCAGTAGTTTCATGGAACAAACACCACTATTCTCAATAACAAGCTTATCATTTTTCCTAAGTCATTTCTAGATTTTGATTCTAGGAGAAGTTTCATTTCCCTGAAATAAGTATATTTTTACCTGAGGATACTGAAACTCCTTTCTTACTAATAACTCTCTTCTTGTTTTGGAAAACAGCTGTTTCTTGGCCTCTGAACCAAATCCCCAACTCATCTTTACAAATCAAATCACATCTCCTGATTCTGATATTTATATCTCTGTCTCAACCTGGTCTTGATATTCTAATCAAATTGATATTTTCCCTTCTGGTGATATTTTTCAACTCTTGTTTTTACCTTTATATTTTATTCTTACTCTTAACCCTAATAGATTGAGAGCATACGTTGTATAGGGACTGTTAGTAGAAGGTGAAAGAGGGAGACAGTGAGTGTAAACAACTCTTTTAGGAACTTTTGGTGTTACTAGGAAAGAGGATCATGTAGTGTTTGGAATGGGAAGTACATTAAAGAGAGAATTGTTCTTTTAAGATAAGAGAAACTCAAGCATGTTTAAATACTTCTGAGAAGGACTCTTGCAAGTTACCTCAAATTAGCTGTGCAATGAAATAAATTTTAATCTGTTGCAGTTTCTTATAGTTCCACAGAATACCATAGCCTCAACCCAATATAGCTATGCTAGAAAAGAAGAAAGTAAATTTTCAGAAGTTCTTGAGCACCATAATAGCTTAAATCAAAACATCAATTTTAAAAACAGTATTTCCCAAACAAAATTCTTTCTGAGATTCAAGTCTTATAACAAAACAAACCTCTATATTTGCTGTTTTCACCCAAAGAAAAGACTTGGTGATAGCTGCGAGTCAGAAGTAGGCAAGGAAAACAGAGAAGAGAGAGAAATGCTTTCATTGTTTGACATTCAAAATGGTGCCAGTTTCCTAGAAAAACATCCAACTTGTAAATTTAAAAATTTAGAAATTTCCCACAAGTTTCTAAAGAGGTTAACTCTCATCTTATGCTTCTCATATCTTGGGGAAATCTGCCTGGAGAAAATCCACTTGCAAACACCTTTCTTTCCTCACTACAACTAAGCTCCATTGTCCACTAAATTATCCAAGAACTTAGAAGGGTGTCTGACGCATAACAGGCCCTCAAGGCACATAATGATAGACCCTCAGTAAGGACTTGATGAATAAATTAACCAATAATGAGTTCTAATGCAGGCCTATCTTCTTGCCAAATTTCAAAATTTGCAATGGTGACATTACCAATCACCAGGTTTTCCCCTAGGACTTGTCTCACTTTTTAGTGTCAAAAAAAAAGCCAAGCCCTTTGCCAGAGCGATGATTCCGACTCATAACGACTCTATGGGACACAGTAGAACTGCCCCATAGGGTTTCCAAGGCTGTAATCTCTATGGAAGCAGGCTGCCACATCTTTCTCCCGTAGAGCAGCTGCTGAGTTCGAAGCGCCGACATTTCAGTTTTGAGTGTTTAACCGCTGTGCCACCGGGGCTCCTTTTTTAGTGTCAACACCATGAAACTAAAAGCTCTTTTTTATTTCTCTTCTTGACCCCTGGCTCCCCAAGGATGAATTGATCTTGGACTACCACCCTCTCTCTTATGAGCAGGTATAATACATTAAAAATAAACTACCAAGCAAAACGCCACCTGTGTCTTCCTGCTCCACTCACTATATCCCCCTCCCCCACACACACGTTCAGTCTTGCGCCTCATAGTTGCTGTCTCTGTCTCCGACTCTGTAATTTCTCAGGACACTGAACCCTACCCCCGAGGGAGCCATTCTCCACCAGTTACCAAACATACCGCTGAAAGAAAATCTTGCCCCAATATTTTCAGAATGGAAACTAGTACTGTTGGTGCTTTTCCTGGCCTGCACGCTTAGGTGGAAGGTGAGGAGCAACCAATACTGCACACGTGCAATGCTCTTCCCCCAGCATGGGCCCTCCCTGGGCTTCTTAAATCCCCAGTACTTCACCACTTCTATGGCAGCTCCATTACTCTCCTGATAGACCACATGATTGTCTTCTCTGATGGTCTACATTTCCCTCAGTAGTTTCCCTACACCCTTCATTTGTTCCAGTTGGGTTTTTAACACTATATCCTGCTTACTATTTAGTTGTATCACCTTGCGTAGACTCCATTGTACTATAAAGGTGGACTGGCAGCAGTAATATCGATGGGAGCTTGTTAGAAATGCAGATTCTTGAATCCTACCCAATACCTACTGAATCAGAAGCTGTATTTTAATAAGGTAACAAAAGTTTGAAAAGCGCTGTCAACATTGAAGTAACTTAAGGAACTTTAAAATGTAGAACAAAATTCAAATTTACAACAACAACAAAAGAAAGCCCAGACTTACTGGTCTGACAGAGACTGGAGGAATCCCGGAGACCATCCCCCCACCCCTGCTAACTCAGAACTGAGGCTGCTCCCGAAGTTCAGCTTTCAGTCAATGATTAAACAGGCCTATAAAACAAACAATAACACACGTGAGGAAGGTGCTTCTTAGTTCAATCAAGTATACAAGACCAGATGGGCAACATCTGCCCAAAAGCAAAAGATGAGAAGGCAGGAAGGGACAGGAAAACTGGACGATTGGACACGGAGAACGCATGGTAGAAAGGGAAAGGGGGAGAGTGCTGACACATTTTGAGGATTGCAAACAAAGTCACAAAACAATTTGTGTATACAAAAAAAGACCAGACTTACTGGCCTGACAGACTGGAGAAACCCCCAGAGTATGGCCCCTGGACACCCTTTTAGCTCAGTAATGAAGTCACTCCTGAGGTTCACTGTTTCAGCCAAAGATTAGACAGCCCCATAAAACAAAATGAGACTAATGGGGCACAACAGTCCAGGGACAAGGATTAGAAGGCAGGATGGGACAGGAAAGCTGGTAATAGGGAACCCAAGGTTGAGAAGGGACAGTGCTGACATGTCGTGGGGTTGTTAACCGTTGTCATAAAACAGTATGTATACTAACTGTTTAATGAGAATCTATTTGTTCTGTAAATCTTCATCGAAAGTACAATAAAAAATTATAAAGTTAAAAATATAATTTGTGTATAAATTTTTGAATGAGAAACTATTTTGTACCGTAAACTTTCACCTAAAACACAATAAAATTTAAAAAAAAAAAATATCTTGCTATCCAGGAGACACCTCAGATCACTTAAACCAGATCTATGGTGGTGGGCCCCAAGGGTCAATATTTTTTAAAGCTCTCTTCCATGACACCAAGTTTGAGCCAAGTTTGAGAACCACAAGACTAGACAAAATTTCCCCTTTCCTGTATGTTTAACTATTGATGCAATAATCTTTAGACTATTGGTGCAATCTCTTTAGAGAAAGAGGATTGAAATCATGATAATCTCAGGAAAAGACACAGTCTTTTCTCCAGAATGCTGATATCTTATCTGGCATCAGGCAGTGCCTTGGCTAGACAAGATCTAGTCCTAACTTCAAAGATATATTTCTGAAGATTGGCCCAGAGAAGGTGATAGTATAGCATAATGGTTAGAAGGTGGATAGATCTGGGCCCAATTCTTCTGCTACTAGCTTTGTGGCCTTATCAACACAGCTTCCACATCTGTAAAATAGTGATTGTAATAGTATACGTCACCAAACTTTTCATCTTGAATGATCATCTGAATTTTTTCCTTCAGAATAAAGCCCAATATCAAAGGTTCATCTGATTTTCTTAAATAAAAATGCTGTTTGTATTTGCAAAATAGGCAGCACCAAAGAAGTGTGGCTACCACTGTACCTTTTATTTATGTAAGTTGTATGTCTGTGTGTCTGTCTTCTTGTTGTTGTTTTTAGTTGTCGTCGAGTCAATTCCAACTTCTGGTGACCCCATATATTACTGAGCAGAACTGCTCGATAGGGTTTTCTCAGCTGTAACCTTAATGGTACCACCAGTGGGTTCGAATTGCCAATGTTTAGGTTAGCAGTCGAGCACAAACCATTTTCACCCCCTAAGAAAAATCTGGGTAGGGAATTTCTCTAACCATATTGAAAATATACGTAATAATAAACCCTTTATTGACCCTATGTACTGATGTGTCCTTAAGTTTTTAAAGACATACCTTATATATTTCCTCTAAACCAAACAAGTATGCTTTGATCAGCTGAATTGACTATAATAAAGTCTACTGAGGGAGGGATTTTCCTCTAGGGATATTATTTTATTTTCCTTCTACAATCATAGGACCCACCTAAGGATATGTATGTGGGGATGGAGATGATTGTCTTGGAACATCTTTTTTTATTATGTTTGTGTTTGTGTGTGTGCTAACTCACACTCTTAAGCCTCTCTGGTAACTCCTTTCCTGCTTGCAAACAGTTAAGAGTTCCTGGTTAAAAACAAATTTTCTACTTTTTTTGGTGAGGGGATTAAGAAATAGTCTGTAGTCACCTGAGTCATAAGAATTAGGAAACATTAGGCTTCCTTGCAGAGTTATCTCTGGGCATGGCTTTCTAATAGGATTTTAGCCCTGCTATAGTACTCACAAAAGACACTAGCTCTTGTGTGCCAAAGAGCTAGAACTACACTGGAGTGAGAAATTCTATCGGGTCTGATTCAATTCAGTTCGGCTTGTGTTAGTCTGAAATCCGAAGGCGCAAATTTAGCATTTTTAATCTGTCTTGAGCAATCTCTAACTGACCTGGGTGGAGACACTTTTTGCTTTCCTTCTTTCCTAGCAAGCACTTCATGTCTCAGTAGCCCCGTCTACTGCTTGGGAATGAGGATCACCTGCACACTGGACCACAATACATACTGGATGCAGAAGGAAGCTCACTGATTACTGAAAAATACCTGCACTATTTGGCTGCTGTATAACCAGAGCCTCTGGAATTGTATGAATGTTACTTGTGGTCAAGAGTTTGTTGTTGTTTGGAGGTAAATGGATAAACAAAATGTGGTACATACATACAATGGAGCATCACTCTATCACAAAGAGAAATGAAGTCCTGATACAGGCTACCACATGGATGAACCTTGAAAACATTATGCTGAGTGAAATAAGTCAGTCACAAAAGGACAAATGTTATATGATTCCACTTACATGAAATATCTAGAATAGGCAAATGTATGGAGATCAAAGTCTATGAGTGGTTATCAGGAGTGGGATGGAGGGGGTAAAAGTGAGTAATTGTTTAGAGGGGCACTGAGCTTCTGTTAAGAACACTGAGCTTCTGTTAGGAGCCCTGGTGGTATAGTGGTTAAATGCTCGCCTGCTAACCAAAAGGCTGGCGGTTGGAACATCAGTTGCTCTGCAGGAGAAAGATGTGGCAGTCTGCTTTGGTAAAGAGTATAGACTTGGAAACCCTATGGGGCAGCTCTACTCAGTCCTACAGGGTCACAATGAGTCGGAATTCAACTTGACGACAGTGGGTTTGGGGTTTTTGTGTGTGTGTGTGTGTGTGTGTGTGTGTGTTTCAGTTAAGGGTGATGGAAAAAATTGGACATGGATAGTGGTGATGGTTGTATATCGTGATGAATAAACACAATGTCACTGAATTGTACATGTTAAAAAATGTTGAAATGGCAGATGTTTTATTATATATATACTGACCACAATTAAAAGTTTGTTGTTGTTTGCCTGTTTGTTGTTTTAATGTGTCCCGGGCCATTTTGGGTCCTGAAATCTGGATGGATGTGGGTTCAGAGCAATCTTGGCAGTAGTCCTCACTGAGACATCAGATGTGGTCTGCAGATACGCGTTCTTTTGGGACGGGGGGTGATTTAACAATCAAGTCCACACGGTGCGGATTTCTTTGATTGCACTGAGATGTGCCAAGGACTCTGAGGTCAACAGTAAATCATGTTTATATTCCTCTGTGCAAAAGTCCCTCCCTGATTGTAATTAATATTTATCGGAAGTAGTAACACTAAAATCTATCAATAAGTCACGATGAGCTTTAAAAATTTTTTTTCAGTATTTTACCTTAATTTAAAAAGTACAGTAAAACCTGCAAAAGCTGGAACCTGTGTAAGGTGAAAGCCCGTCAGAGAAGGAAAACTCAAATAATTACCACTAAAACGAACAATAGATCAGTGGTATGACTGCACCCTGTCAAAGGCGGAAAACTTGCAAGACCTGGAAAAACAAGGCAGTCCTGTCAACTTCTGGCTCTCACAGATTTCGCTGTATTACATTTTCATCATGGAGAATTTAAAACACAAAAAATGAAAAGAGAAAACTTAAAAATCACCTACAATCCAGTTACTTAGAAAGAATCATCCTGACCATCTCGTGTTTCCTTCCAGTCTTCTTATCTAAAAATATGCATGCAATGCTTTTATTACCTTCTTAGAGGCATCAAGAGAGGAATGAAGTTAAAAATGAGACTGACTAGGGGGCACCAGAATCATCTATTTGTGCCTGAGACAGAAACAGGAGGTTAAGAACTTCCCAACAGGTAAGTTCCAGCATCAAAAGGAACACTACATTTTTCCTCAGGGTTTTAAAAATAGCAGCGTAGTTGGCATTCAGCTGATAGTACAGTGCCTCTCACCTGATAATAACTGTGGATTTTTCTCAAGGAACGAGTTAATAGTATCTTAGCCTAGGTGTGTTTTTTGAAAGCCTTTCTTCCTTTTTTTTTTTTTTAGTTTTAGACATTATAGTACCCTCTCTACAACTAAAAAACAATTTTAAAAAGTCTTTGATGTAAAAATACTGGTAGTGTCACTCTATACAATGGATCTCTGGAAATTTATATTTCATATTTAGAAACTGCCAGCATCTGGAAAACCAGAACATTCTCTCAAGTTCATGTGAAAATACCGTATCACTGCTATTTGAATTTTTTAAAACAAGCTAACTTTAACCATTGGACAAATCTGTTGCAAAAGTCTCTTTAAAGTGGTAAAAAGCAAAGATGTCACCTTGAGAACTAAGATGCACCTAACCCAAGCCATGATATTTTCAATCATCTCATATGCATATGAAAGCTGGACAATGAAAAAAGGAAGCCCAAAGAATTGATGCATTTGAATTATGGTGTTGGCAAAGAGTATTGAATATACCATGGACTGCCAGAAGAAGGAACAGGTCTGTCTTAAAAGAAGTCTAGCCAGAGTGCTCCTTAGAAGGAAGGACAGTGAGACTTCATCTCACTTTGAACATGTTATCATGAGGGACCAGTCCCCTGGAGAAGAAGATCATGCTTGGCAAAGTAGAGGGTCAGCGAAAAAGAGAAAGACTCTCAACGAGATGGATTGACACAGTGGCTGCAACAATGGGCTCAAACATAGCAAAGATTGTGAACACGGCGTGGAACTAGGCAACGTTTTGTTCTGTTATACATAATGTCACTATGAGTAAGAACAACGTGATGGCATCTAACAACAACAATACAACTTTAACCAAAATTATAGTTGCTGACCAGAATGTTTGAAAAAACTCCCATTTATAGAGCAGACCTCTGAGGTCTTTTATTATGATTGCCTTATCATACAAAGCACTGACTTTTCCCAAAGTTTGTTCTGTAGAAAAATCCTGAACAGTAGCTCTTCATGATTCTTTACAACATGACCGCTTTGATGCAAGAAACTGGGTTTCAGAGCTTCTTTCTGAATTATAGTAAAAACCTGACTCTCTTAATGGGTTAAAATTCAAATGAGCATAGTTCTCAGCTCTCCATGTAATTCCTATTACAATGCAGCTGCTGTTGCCCCAGAAGTTGTCATTTTTTGCTCTTTATCCTCTGAACAAACTCTGGGTGAGCTGCAGAGTCAGGTCCCCTTCAGGGCAATAGCTTGTTTACCAAGATTCAAGGACTAAGCCAAAACAAAAAACAAACCTATCGCTGTTGAGTCGATTCCAACTCATAGTGATCCTATAGGACAGAGTACATCTGCCCCATAGGATTTCCAAGGGGTGGCTGGTGGATTCCAACTGCCCGACCTTTTTGGTTAGCAGCAGAGCTCTTAACCACTGTACCACCAGGGCTCCAATTTAAGGGCTAGGTCCTGGTAAAACAAAACATAGTCCACATGCATATGAGGCATTGAAAAGAGCATGGCTTGGGTCAGTTGCAACTTAGTCATCAAAGTGACATCTTTGCTTTTTAGAACTTTAAAAAGGTCTTTTATTGTAGATTTGTCCAATGCAATACATTCTTTGATTTTTTTGACTGCTGCTTCCAATGGACATTAATAGTCCGGTTCCGAGGATTTTTGTTTTCTTCAAGTTCAGGTATAATCCATACTGTAGACTATAGTCTTTGACCTTCATCAGTAAGTGCTTCGAGTCGTCTTCATTTTCAGCAAACAAGGTTGTGTCATCTGGTTGTTAATGAGTCTTCCTTCAATCTTGATGCCTTTTTCTTCCTGATATAGTCCAGCTTCTTGGATTGGGGCGGGGGGGAGAAACTATTGGCCATGATGGGGTTGGAAATGGTGATGAGTCATTATTTTTTCTACCTTGAAGTAACTCCTGAGAGTCTCAGAATTCCTATTGGCTTTCATAGATTTGTGAAAAGGACAAATCTCAGTTTACTTAGCAAAGAGTAAAATATGTGGAATTATTTGATTGTCTAGTCTGACCATGCAGCATAAATGGTTGACGTTGCAAAATTGCAAGAATATGGGCAGGCATAGAGCAGGGAATGGTGATGAGTGTGCTGTCTGCTGTGTTCCTGAAGAATTTGGTCCTCAACCTTTGGGCTTTTAAGGAACTGTCGTTTAAATCAATGGTTTGCTGTAAAGATGGTCAAATGAATTTTCTGTGCCGAATTTAACATGTTCTTCAAGTAATAGGCTGGTCGGCCATGGAGAGAAGCACCTATTATAGTCAAAAGTAATTTCAAAAATATCACAGGAAATGCGTTCAGAAATTATGAGAGCATTGTACCTCCCTAGTTTGATAAGCATGGTAGAGAATCTCCCTTTCAGTACTGAGGGTACATGTCTCTGTGCATGCCCAGTGTGCAAAATATTTTCAAGTGAGAGCAGCTAAATTATATCTGCCTACTGCTTTGCCAGAGGAAGAAATAATTTCTTTATTTTTATACTCAGGCTCTACACATTTTGCAGGCAACAATGTAGATTTTTTTTTTTCCCCTGAATGGTACTGCAGCAGTTCTAATCCCACTCCAGGCATCAGTTGGACATCAGGAACATAGGAAGACATTAGCCTTTTATAGTTTTGTTTTAAATATGTATTATATAAGTCTGGAAACAGCCTCTGTGTTCTAAAAATCCCAAAGGCCCTTGCAAATTTATTACCAATCCCAGTCACTCCCCCTGCAAATCTCAGACTCTGGAAGAATGAAAGCTACACACTGTTTTCTGCACTCATTTGTATGGCTGGCTTCACACAGACAGATAAAACTACATCACCCTACAGAGCTGTCTGTCACATGTTCATGGTGTTTACCTGGATCCTGAATGCCACCCTCCCCACAGTGACAGTCACTTCTGAATCGAGTCCCTCTTCCACTTGGGATTTGAAGCCAGAGAATCTCGGCTCCTTTCTAGCTTCTACCACTTTCTAACCTGTGTGACCTAAGACACGTCACTTACTGTCTCAAAGCTTCAGCTTCCTCATACATAAAACTGCAGAAATGTGCAGTGTATCCCTAACCATAAGCCTGAAGTTTTGACTTCAGTTTTCACTAGTCCAAAACTTTTCCTCCAGCTTTGACTCCATGGACCGCTCCCAGGCCTTAAATTCCATTTTTATAAACTGTAGTCATCAGAGCATAACCGCTTTTGGATGGCTGAACTTGGAATGATGTGAACAGGGCAGATTTATTTCTTTCTCACTAACTGCCCCCTTTATTCTGTTCTCTTGAGTCGCCTTCCCTGACCCCTGATGAAATCTCAAGCACATCCCAGAGCCTCTCCAGTCTCTCTTGATCACTAACAAATAAATTACCAGTATTAGGCATTTAAAAAAACAGTTTGCACAACTAGATGGTGCCTGGCCGCCACCACCTACTACCACCTACTGCTCTAACAGAGATCACAATAGAGGATCCCACTTAGCTGGGGAAAAATGTAGAACAAAATTATAACTCACAAAGAAAGACCAGACTTACTGGTGTGACAGAGACTGGAGAAACCCTGAGAGTATGGCCCCAGGACACCGTTTTAACTCAGCGCTGAAGTCACTCCTGAGGTTCACCCTTCAGCCAAAGATTAGACAGGTGCATAAAACAAAAAGAGACCAAATGGGCACACTAGCCCAGGGGCAAGGAAGAGAAGGCAGGAGGGAACAGGAAAGCTGGATGAATTGAAATGGGGAACTCAAGGTCAAGAAGGTAGTGTTGACAGGTCAAGGGGTTGGCAATCATTGTCACAAAACAATATGTGTATTAATTGTTTAATGGGAAATGAATTTGCTCTGTAAACTTTCATCTAAAGCACAATTTAAAAAAAATATTTTTTTCAAATATTTCTCAGACATAACCAAACACCTTGCAAGATTGAGTTTCTAGGTTTGAAAGCTTAGGACCTTAGTCTCATGGGAAAACTCAGTCAATTGGCATAATATAGTTCACAAAGTTCATGTTCTGCATCCTAGTGAAGTGAGTAGTGTCTGGAGTCTTGCAAACAGCCATCTAAGATACACCTGTTGGCCTCTAGTCATCAGGAGCAAATTAGTAAGAAGGAAACCAAAGTCTCAGAGAAGAAGCTATAGGGCTAATACCTTTCATAAGCCACAACCTCATTTACCCTGAGTCCAGAAGAACTAGATGGTGCCCAGCTACCACTACTTACTATTCTAATCAGGGCCACAATAGATTGACCTGACAGAAGGGGAGAAAAATGCAGAACAGAACTCAAAGTCTTCAAAAGTCCAGACTTACTGAACCACTTGAGACCAGAGCACTCCCTAAGACTATTGCCCTGAGATACTCTTTAAACTTTGAACCAAAACTATCCCCTGAAAACAGCTTTTAGAGAAATAACAGAGTGGCACACAAAATAAAGGATATTACCCGTAAGTATGGTGCTCTACTAAAAACCATCCATATGAGACCAAAAGATCAACATTTACTCTAAAGCAAAGATGAGAAGATAAGAGGGCAGGGAAACTAGAGTACTGGAAATGGAACAACCAGAACACAATAAAAGAAAATATTGACACACTGTGAGAAATGTAACTAATGTCATTGAACCATTTACATAAAAATTGTCAAATGGGAAACTAATTTACTACGTAAACTTTTGACAAAAACACAATAAAATTTTATTTGAAAAATAAAAATATTAAAATCATCTGATCCAAATAAAGACTTTATTGTCTCACTTGATTACTGGCTCCTTTCCTCTTCCTCCAAGTCAGGCTTGATGAGCCTAGACGTTTACAGTGGAGAAAGGAGGGGAGGAGAATGCTGTTATCTTTCTTCCTTCCTTTTTCTCCTTTGCCTCTTGCAGGAGTCTCGAGGTCTGACTCAGGGAGGGGGATGATAAACAGATTAATGGAAAAGGACAAAAGCCCTACCTTAGTGGTGTGGTTGTAATCTAAGTGTGGCAGAGATCATACTTCTTGCTTGTTCCCTACCACTACCCTCCAACCCTAAAGAATTTTTTGTTAGTTTTAAAGCTGTCTCCCCAGTGGGTACCTTTATCATCAATATTCTGTATCAGAGCTACCCTTCTTACAGATGTCTATGGGGCTCCCTCTTCTGTCCCAGGCTTCTGGTGGTCAGTGTCTTTTTCAAGAAGAGTTGCTAGGTTGTGTGACCTGTGAGGCCATAGGCAGCAACCTTGCCATGATGGTCCAAATCCAGCCCCGTCAAATGGCGACGCATCTGGCCCACCCACATCTGATCAACCAGCCAGGAAGCTGTTACCAGCAAGACTTCTGTCCGTACTAAGGCACCATGGACAGTTCCCTACCCGCTCTCATACTGGTCCTTGTGTATCCCCAGACACAAAAGCTCTGTGTGGTTCTGTGAAGCTCTCTTCACTCTGCCAAGATGAGGAAAGTAGCAACTCTTTTCACCCAAGAGTGTGAGGCTGGTGTGTACAACAGGGAAGGAAAGCACAGCCTACCACCAACTCTCTCTAAAGAAATTCTATTACCTTGCTTAATTATTTTCCTTGCCTCTTCTTATAGATGCTTCAGGTGAATGATAAGTGAATAATAACAAAACCTGTGGTCATAACCTCTTAGTGTGTTGAAGCTGACTTGATGACAACTAACAACAATTGTTAATGAATGTAGACTGTCTGGTAGTAGCAAAGCAACAAATGAAGAGACATTGTGGCTCAAATGCATTTTTGTTTCTTTGCTTGTTTTGCATTTTTTAATAGACCTTATTTTTTAAAGCAGTTTTAGTTTTACAGAAAAATTCTGCAGAAAGTACAGAGAGTTCCCATATGCTCCTCCCCCTGCAAATCATTTTTCCTATTCACGTCTTGCATTCCTGTAGTACATTTGTACAATTGATAAGTCAATATTGATACATTATTATTAACTAAAGTCTATACTTTACATTAGAATTCACTCTGTGTTGTACATATGGAAAAATGCTCATCATCATATGACATTAAGAAACTGCAAATCAAAACATCAATGAGCTCCCACTATTATCTATCAGAATGGCTAAAATTCAAAACACTGACAACACCAAGTGTTGATAAGGATGTAGAGCAACAGGAATTCTCATTCGCTGCTGGTGGAAATGCAAAATGGTACAGCCACTTTGGAAAACAGTCTGACAGTAAGTCTAAACATAGACTTACCATACGATCCAGTGATCGCACTACTAGGTATTTACTCAAATGACACGAAAGCGTATGTCTACATAAAAATGTACACATGAATGTTCATAGCAGGTTTATTCATAATTGACAAAATTGGAAGCAACCAAGAGGTCCTTTGATAGGTGAATGGATAAGCAAACTGTAGTACACCCACACAGTGGAATATTATTCAGTGATAAAAAGATATGAGCTATCAAGCCAGGTAGACATGGAGGAACCTTACATGCATACTACTGAGTGAAACAAGCCAGTCCAAAAAAGCTACATACTGTCTAATTCCAACTATATGACATTCTGGAAAACGCAAAACTATAGAGGCAGTGAAAAGCTGGGTGGTTGCCAGGTGGCCAAGGAGACAGAGAGATGAATAGGTAGAGTGGTAGTTGTTACTGTGTGCTGTCAAGTCAATTCTGACTCATAGCAACCCTACAGGACAAAGTAGAACTGCCCCATAGGGTTTCCTAGGCTATAATCTTTACTGCAGCAGATCGCCAAGTCTTTCCTCCTGCAGAGCTGCTGCTAGGTTCAAACCACGGATCTTTCGTTTAGCAGCCAAATGCTTAACCATTGCAGCACCAGGACTCATTATAGACAGAGCACAGGGCGTTTTTAGGGCAGTAAAACTATTTTGTATGATACGGTCATGCTAAACACATGACATTAAGCATTTATCAAAATTCATTGAACTGTACAACACAGAGTGAACTCTAATGTAAACTATGGGCTTTAGTTAATAATACTGTGTCAATATTGGTTCATCAGTTGTAACAAATATACCACAGGAATGCAAGATGTGAATAGGAAAAATGATGTGCAGGGGGAGGAGCATATGGGAACTCTCTGTACTTTCTGCAGAATTTTTCTGTAAAACTAAAACTGCTTTGAAAAATAAAGTCTATTTTAAAAAATGCAAAATAAATTTTAAAAAAATGCAGAAGCATTTATTTGAGCCATAATATCCTTCATTTGTTGCCCTGTTAGTGCTAGCTGGTCTACATTTCTTAACAGTTATTAGTTGCCATTGAGTAGACTCCAACTCATGGCGACCCCATGTACAACAAAACAAAACGTTGCCTGGTCCTGCGCCATCTTCATGATCTTTGTCTACTCCAATCCATTGTTAAAGCCACTGTGTATTTTGAGTGCCTTCTAACCAAGGCGAATCACTTTCCAGTACTACATCAGACAATATTCTGTTGTGATCCATAGGGTTTTCACAGACTAATTTTTGGAAGTAGATTGCCAGGCCTTTCTTCTAGTCTGTCTTAGCTCTGTTAAAACCTGTCCACCATGGGTGACACTGCTGGTGTTTGAAATATTGGTGGCATAGCTTCCAGTATCATAGCAACATACAAGCCACCACAGTATGACAAACTGACAGACAGGTGGTGGTCATCAACAATAAAAACAAAAAAAACCCATTGCTGTTGAGTAGATTCCAACTCATGGTGACGCCATGTATTACAGAGTAGAACTACTCCGTAGTAATCTTTGTCTTTCTTCTGCGGTACCTCTGGGTGGGTTTGAACTGCCAACCTTTGCATTAGTAACTGAGTGCACACTGTATGCACACCCAGGGACATTATAGCCTCCACTCAGGGACTAATTAGTCTCAAAGACTCCTCATTTCTGTTCATTCTCCGCACTACAGTTTATCTCATCACTTACAATCCTTCAAGAATGCCCTATGGTCTGAAGTATTTACTACAAACAGCTCTAATCAATTCTCCAATTTAAAGCTTACCTGATCACAACCCAAATTAAAACTCCTCAGTAGCTCCCATTTACCCTGAGACTAATTCAAAAACCGATTGCTTTATCACATACTGACTCAAGCCTTGTTTCTGGTAACTGCCCTCTCTTACTCTTGTCTGCCACAAAAGAACTGACAATGTTTCATAATAAACCAGGTTTTCTCTCTCTTCTAAGACTTTGCACATTCTAATGCTTCACTATCATTCTCCCACCTCTCCTCTTTCCCTCTCCTGTCAACTGCCTTTAAACACCCTCCCCCATCAACGACAAAAACAAAATAATAATTAAAAACTTATATATTTACCATGCTGATCCTGTTTATGTTTCAGATCTCAACTTAGACACTATTTTGTCCAAAAAACTTTCTCGGACTTCTCAAATCTGGGGTAGGTGTTCCTCCTCTGTTTACTCATCAATAACACCCCTTACCCTATGTGGTCAAGTCTTTTTCCTCTTATATCTTCCACATCAGACTGTAAGCTCCTTGAAAGTAGGAGAAATGTCCAATTCATACATTTTTGTACCTAATGTACCTAGCTTAGAACCTAGCACAAAATAAGAAATCAGTGTGTACTTATTGCATAAATTAAATCGTTGAGTGTTCCTTTATTCATTTAAAGAACAACAATTCTATCTCCAACAAGATAATAGGGATTCAGAGCACTCTTCTATATGGAGGTTCACGAAGTAAAAGCACAAATACCATGGAAAGTGGTGGGGAGCATTTGTTTAATTCCTTTAGTTTTCCTCCCTTAAACGCTGGACTTTATTATTTTGTAGGTTAAGCTACTAGTTTTAGTTTGTTTGATTAAATTATGTCTTGGTTATAAAAATAATACTTATTCTAGTGTATGTTTACTCCCATTGCCTTTGAGTCGATTCCAACTCATACCAACCCCATAGGACAGGGTAGAACTGCCCCATAGGGTTTCCAAGCCTGTAATCTTTACAGAAGCCGACTGCCACATCTTTCTGCTGGTGAGTTCCGCTGACCTTTTGTTAGCAGCTGAGTGCTTTAACCACTGCACCATCAAGACTCCTTCTGTAAAGATTAGCTTTAGAAACCCTATGGGGCAGTTCTACTCTGTCCTATAGGGCTGCTATGAGAATCGACTCTATGGTAACAGGTATTCAAACAATATTAAAGCATAAAAAGTGAAAGTAAGTTTCCTTCTTTCCCACTATTTTCCCTTCCCAGAGATAACCACAGTTAGCATTTCCTTATATCTTTCCAGTAATCTTATGTTAATTCCTTCGTTCAGCAAATATTTATCGAGCACCTACTATGTGTTCTTATTTCTTGGCGTAGAAAAGGAAACAAAATTAAAAGTTCTGCCTTCATCAAACTTACCTTCTAGGCAGGCAAACAGAGGTTAGATAAATAAGTAAAATAAATGGTATGGAAGGTTCTATAAGTGCTATGGAGAAAAATTATTGAGAGGATGTGGATAGGGAGTATGGGGAAGTGGGTGAGTGCTATTTTAAATATGGCGTTCTAGGAAGGCCTCACTGATAAGCAGATTTGGAGACTCATCTGAAGAAGGTAAAGGAACAAATCACGCTTTTCTGAAGAGAAATAGCTTTCTAGGCAGAGCAAATAGCAAGTGGAAAGGCCTACGTTAGGAACAAACTTGGCTTGTTTGCTGAAAAGCAAAGAGACCACAGAGAATGGAGCAGAGTGACTGAATGAAAGTGTTAATAGGAAAAGTCAGAGGGGATCAAATCCTATATGGATTTAACTTTTACTCTGAGTGAAAGGGAAAGCTATTTTCAAGTTATGAGTCATGTCATCTGATTTACATTCTAAAAGGATTACTCTCTCTTCTATGTTGGAAATAGACTATAGGGCAGAGAGCGTGGGGCAGAAGCAGAGAGAGTTAGAAATTACATCTAGTTTAGACACAATAGGGGTAAGAAGTGTTAGTATTCTGTGTGTACTTTGAAAAAAGAACAGGCAAGATTTTCTGACAGATTGGTTTGACTATGAGACAAGACGAGGAGTCAAGCATGTCACCAAGATTTTTGACTCAAGCAACTAGGCTGATGGAGTTGGTATTACTAAATGGAGAGGACTGAGGGTGGATCAGTGGAGGAGATCATGAATTGATCATCCAATGGGGGTATAGTATTGGGAGTTGGATATACAAACCTGCAGATAATATCTGGAAGTCTTCACCATATGAGTGATATTAAAAGCCATGAGATGGGATTACCTGGGATAGGACTCTATATAAAGGAGACCAAGAGATCAAGGGATTTAGCCTTGGGAGACTCAAAAGTTCCAACATGGGGGCAGACAAATAGGAAAAGAAAAGTAACAAGCAAAGAAATCTTTAAAGGAGCAGTTACTGATATAGAAGGAAACCCAGGAAAGGATGGTGTTCTAGAAGTCATGAAAAGAAAGTTTTTCAAGATGGAGAGAATGATTACTACTTCAAAATCTCCTGGTATCTCAGGTAAGACGGGGGTTGTGACTCAGTCATTAGATTTTTGCAACGTTAAGGTCATTAATTTGTAAATTTGACAAGAGAAGTGCCTGTGGAGGGTTGGATATGAAAACCATATTGGAGTAGATTCAAAAGAGTTGAGGGTGAAGGACATTGCTAACGTGCAAACAGCAAATATAGAAGATTCTTTAGAGGGGTTTTGCTGTAAAAGAAAATGAGTAAAGGGGTGGTAGTAATAAAGTGTTGCTGAACCCTAGAAGATGAGTTCTGTCTGGCGTACTCAGACCTGACAATAATCTGGACATTGGCCTTTGAGAGAGAAAGTAACTTTATTGTAATGCTCAGAGCAAGGAGCCAGGAGGAAGTTCCTCAGACCTGACTCCCTTGAACTATGGGGAAGTAGGGCTTATATGTGATTTGGGTAGAGAGATGGTGGCCCTTCAGGCATACTAGGGAGGGAAAATTCTAGAAAGAAAACTTTGCAGGAATTATGGTGGCCAGAAAACAGGAAGTGATGTGTTCATGTAGGACTTCTCGCTTCGGAATGGGGTCCGGGTGATGATTTTCCTTATGATTCGTTCCACCTATTGCTGCGTCCTCTACTGAGGTCAGTTAGTGGTCACAGCTGGCCCTTCTGCACATGCGGGGTGGGCCAAATTTGGCTTAAGGACTAATGGAAATTTACTGGCATTCATAGGATCAGGTTACAAAAGGAATGGGAACTTCAAAAGTCTTTTTGTTGTTGTTGTTGTTTTTAATGTGGTAATAATCATAGCCTGTTTGTATTGCTAATGGAAATGATTAGAGAGAGGAAAACTGATGATATAATTAATTACTTGAATTCCACAAATGGGAAGCTGCAAATTTTAATATAGAATACTAGGAAAACTTGAATTTAAATAATATATTTTTAGTGCGCAGAAACAACTTAACTGTTTTATGTTCTACAATCTTGGGCTGTATGAACACATATAAGAATTGAGATCAGGGACTTCCAGCAACATGGCGCTCCAGGAAGAAGCAACATGCTGTCCCTCCACAGCAAAGATCCGAAAAACTAAGTCAAACAGAGAAAACAGCAATCCTGAAATCCTAAACATCAAATGAAGAGATAAAGAACTCAGCCAAGCACCAAATGGAATAAGAAACTTACAGAGAACAGAGAGTGAGAAGACATACCTGGAGAGGCCCATCAGCTAATGCAGCATGGATCTGCCATCTTGGACACCTATCAGAGACCAGCAAATAGGAGGTAAGAGAAAGCAGCTTCACAGAGCTTCCAGCAGGAGACAGAACAACTGGTGAACAGCAATATACGCTTTCCTACCCCCTACCCTTCTTCACCCCTACTCAGCCTCCTCTACTTCCTGTGGCCACAGTCTCTTGGCCGCGAAACACCAGCTGCTTGGATTCCACCCACCTGCACTGGCAGACTTACTGAGTGCCATTTGTGGGCTGCTGGTATTGCTTTTTTCTGCTTCTTTTGATTTCTTCCTTACCTCTCACCACCTCCCCCTCCTTTTGCTCAAATACCTGGTTCTTTGCACCATCTTTGCTTCTTCCTGAGGGGCTGTGGAGCTCTGCTCAAGTGTGGAACTGCTTCCCGGTCCATGCCGGCATGCTGGTGGGATCCCAGGGCTTTTTGTTTGTTTGTTTCTTTTCAATTGTTTGTTTCTTTTCTTTTTCTTTTCTCAAGTTGGGAGCCCGTTCTGGCCAGTGAGTGCTGAGCGGCTTGGGACCTACCCCCTCAGCTTGCACAGACACACAGAGGGATCGCTGAAGGCATTTCTTTCTTCGTGGGTTTTTTTTCTGTTTTTTGGGGGGATTTTCTTGTTCTTTTTTAAATTTGTTTTGTTTTCTTTTCCCTCTTTTTCCCTTTTTGTCTCTCTTCATTACTCAGTTTCTCATCTCTCTATACCTTCCTTCTCTTCCTGTCCCCTGAATACCTGGCGCTGAATACCTCTACACCTCCTAGCCAGGCTGTACTTCAACACCTGGGAACAACTTCTCCAGACCTCGTAGCTGCACTGGTGGGATCCCTGGGAACTTTGCTGTTCTTTTTTCTTTATAATTTTTATTTATTCATTCTTTTCTTTTTTTATCTTCTTCTTCTCCTTTTTGTTTTTCTCCTTTTCATAGTCTCACATCTCTCTACTCCAACGGCAAGCTCCCCTAGCACTCTTTTTTGTTTGTATGTTTTTGGCTCCTGTTCCTCTCTCCTCTCTCCCATACCGATCTTAGCTCCACACATCACAATCTCCCCCCTCCATCCTGCCTACCTGCACCGTGCACTTAACGTCACACCACAAAGCAGCACAGGCACGGCCTACGGGAACCTGCTCTGCACTGATTACCAACCCGCCTTGGTGGCTGTAGTAAGTGCCACAAACAACCCATCCCAGCAACTCCTCTTCAGCTAGACCTGCCCTGAGGTACCATATCTGAGAGACTGACCTTGCCAGTTGCAGAAGGAGGCAAAAAGTATCGGGCCCACAGATGAGCAAACAACAAAGAACACACAGCCCACCTGCTCAAACATAGCAAAATTAAAAAAAAAAAAGAACAAAACAAACAAATCTACAATCTATAAATGAGAAAAATGACTACTAAATGCCCCGAAGACAGAAGACAATATCAAAACATTTAAAAAAAACAGGACAGGATGGTTCCAGTAGGCATCCAAAATAAAATACCAGATGACTTTCCAGTGGAAGAAAAGGCACTAGAACTATCACATAGGGAATTCAAATCTCTAACACCCAGAATCATCCAAGAGTTGAAGCAAAAAGCAGACAAAAATGAGGAAAACATAGACAAATTCATGGAAAAGGCAGACAAATTCATGGAAACTACAGACCAAAAAATGGAAGAATTCAGGAAAATAATGCAGGAACAAAATGCCAAAATAAATTCACAACCAGAAATTATACAAAAACAACAATTAGAAATCCAAAAGATAAACAACAAGATTTCTGAAATGGACAGTGTCATAGAAGGACTGAGGAGCAGATTTGAAACGGTGGAAGACAGTATCAGCAGAAGTGAAGACAAACACTTAGATACAACTCAGTTTGAGGAAAACTCAGAAAAAAGAACAAAGAGAAATGAAGAGACCCTGAGAATTATGTGGGATACAGTCAAAAGCAAAAATCTGTGAGTGATCAGAGTTCCAGAACAGGGGGAAAAAACAGAAGACACAGAGAGGATCATTGAAGAATTGCTGACAGAAAACTTCCCCAATATCATGAAAGATGAAAAGCTGACCATCCAAGAAACTCAACGAACCCCATATAGGATAGACCCCAAAAGAAAATCACCAAGGCATATCATAATCACTCTCACTAAAACCAAAGACAAAGAAAGAACCCTGAGAGCAGCTCAAAAAAAACAAGAAGTCACATACAGAGGAGAAACAATAAGACTAAGCTCAGATTATTCAGCAGAAACCATGCTGGCAAGAAGGCAATGGGATGCCATTATAAAACCTTGAAAGAAAAAAATTGCCAGCCAAGAATAATATATCCGGCAAAACTCTCGTTCAAATATGATGGTGAAATTAGGTCATTTCCAGACAAACAAAAATTCAGGGACTATGTAAAAACCAAACCAAACTTACGAGACTTATTAAAAGAAGTCCTTCGATCTGATAACAAACAATATCAGACCACAGGCTAAATATAGGACACAGGATTGTACTAGCCAGGTACCAACCTAGGAAATGAACTCTTAAGGACTATGCAAAGCCAAAAGAATTACAAAAGGGAACCAGAGAGGTTAATCTGCAAATGACAATAGCATCAGAACAATAAAAGACAAAATAAACAGTGTAGATATAGAATCTTCTAATGGAGAGGAAGTCAAGCGATCCAGATAATAATAGACAGGTTCAAATCTAGGAAGATAAGGGTAAATTTCACAGTAACCATAAAGAAAGTTAACAAACCTACTCATCAAAATAAAGAAGAAAAACATAAAGTCTCAGTAAAAACAAAACCTATAAAAACAAACGAAATGAAAAAATTCCACAAACAAAAGGAACTCAGCACAGGAGAGTAAGAGGAACAAAACTGGAGGACATCATGCTGAGTGAAATAAGTCGATCACAAAAGGGCAAATATTGTATGAGACCCCTACTGTATAACTCACGTAAAAGTTTACACACAAAAAGAAACAATCTTTGTTGGCTACAAAGGAAGGAGTGAGGGGGAACTAAATAGATAAGTGGTAACTTTGGTGAAGGGTAAGACAGTACACATTACTGGGGAAACCAGCACAACTTGTACAACGAAAGCTCATGGAGGCTCCATAGACACTTCCAAACTCCCCAAGGGACTGAATTGCTGGGCAGAGGGCTGTGGGGACCATGGTCTCAGGGAACATCTAGCTCAATTAGCATAACACATTTTATAAAGAAAATGTTCTACATTTTACCTTGGTGAGTAGCATCTGGGGTCTTAAAAGCCTGTGAGCAGCCATCTAAGATACTCCACTGGTCTCACCCCTTCAGGAGCA
>NW_004444118.1:3603771-3631795 GCF_000243295.1 Trichechus manatus latirostris | reverse complement strand
TGGAAAAGGATAGTGAGAATAGCAACACAACTGGAAGAATGTAATCAATGTCACTGAATTGTACATGTAGAAACTTTCAAAATGGTGTAACTTTGGCTATGTATATTTTCACCAAAAAAAAGGTCCTCAAGGTCAAGAAGGGAGAGTGCTGACATGTCGTGGGGTTGTTAACCAATGTCATAAAGCAATATGTGTACTGACTGTTTAATGACAAACTATTTGTTCTGTAAACCTTCATCTAAAGTACAATAAAAAAATTTTTTTTTAAATTGAGATATAATTCATATACCATAAAATTCACCCTTTTGTTTTTCATGTGCTTATTGGCCATTTGCATATCTTCTCTGGAGAAATATCTATTCAGATCCTTTGCCCATTTTTTTATTGTGTTATTTGTCTTTGTTGTTGCGTTGTAAGAGTTTATATGTTCTACATACTAGACCCTTACCAGATATATGATTGCAAATATTTTCTCCCATTCTATGGGTTGTCTTTTCACTTTCTTGGTACCCTTTGCTGTCACGTTGATTCTGACTCATAGTAACCCTGTACGACAGAGTAGAATGTCCCATAGAGTTTCCAAGGCTGTCATCTTTACTTAAGCAGACTGCCACGTCTTTCTCCCGAGGAGCGGCTGGTGGGTTCAAGCTGCTGACCTTTTGGTTAGCATCCGAGCACTTAACAACTATGTCAAATAAGCCCAAGAAGAGGAAAAAAAAAATAACACAATAATAAGAAGAACTCAAACTTATACAGCTAGTAAGGGTTGTAGTTAGAATTTGAACTCAGATCTGCCAAGGTAAAAACAAAAAACAAAAAAAGCGTGCATATTATCCTGTAAAATATAATGTGGCAGTTAAAAAAAAAGTGTGAAGTATGCCAATATATGTTGTTGTTGTTGTTAGGTGCCATCCAGTCAGTTCCAGCCCTAGACAACAGAACGAAACACTGCCCAGTTATGCACCGTCCTCACAATCCTTATACTTGAGCTCATTGTTGCAGCTACTGTGTCAATCCATCTTGTTGAGGGTCTTCCTCTTTTTTAGTGACCCTCTACTTTACCAAGCATGATGTCCCTCTCCTGGGACTGATCCCTTCCGAGAACATGTCCAAAGTATATGAGACATAGTCTTACCATCCTTGCTTCTAAGGAGTATTCTGATTGTACTTCTTCCAAGACACAATATGTTCACTCTTTTGGCAGTCCATGGTATACTCAGTATTCTCCACCAACACCACAATTCAAAGTCATCAATTCTTCTTTGGTCTTCCGTATTCATTGTCCAGCTTTTGTGTACATATGAGGTGATTGAAAATACCATGGCTTGGGTCCGGCACACTTTGGTCTTCAAGGTGACACCTTTGCTTTCTAAAATCTTAAAGAGGTCTTTTGCAGCAGATTTGCCCAGTGCAATGCGTCATTTGATTTCTTCACTGCTGCTTCCATGGGTGTTGATTGTGGATCCAAGTAAAAGGAAATCCTTTACTACTTCAATATTTTCTCCATTTATCATGATGTTGCTTATTGATCCAGTTGTGAGGATTGTTGTTTTCTTTATGTAGAGACATAATCCATACTAAAGGCTGTGGCCTTTGATCTTCATCAATAAGTGCTTCAAGTCCTCTTCACTTTCAGCAAGCAAGGTTGTTTCATCTGCATATCAAAGGTTGTTAATGAGTCTTCCTCCAATCCTGATGTCCTGTTCTTCTTCATATAGTCCAGCTTCTCAGATTGTTTGCTCAGCATACAGACTGAATAAGTATGATGAAAGGATACAACCCTGACACACAGCTTTCCTGACTTTAAACCATGCAGTATCCCCTTGTTCTGTTCAAACAACTGCCTCTTGGTCTAAGTACAGTTTCCTCATGAGCACCATTAAGGGTTCTGGAATTCCCATTCTTCGAAATGTTATCCATAATTTGTTATGATCCACACAGTCAAATGCCTTTGCATAGTGAAAAAACACAGGTAAACATCTTTCTGGTATTCTCTGCTTTCAGCCAGGATCCATCTGACATCAGCAATGATATCTCTTGTTCCACATCCTCTTCTGAATCCAGCTTAAATTTCTGGAATTTCCCTGTCGATGTACTGCTACAACCATTTGTGAATGATCTTAGGCAAAATTTTACTTGCCTGTGATATTAATGATATTGTTCAATAATTTCTGCATTCTGTTGGATCACCTTTCTTTGGAACGGGTACAAAGATGTATCTCTTCCCATTGGTTGGCCAGGTAGCTGTCTTCCAAATTTATTGGCATAGACAAGTGGGTGCTTCTAACGATGCATCTGTTTGTTGAAAGATCTCAGCTGGTATTCTGTCAGTTCCTGCAGCCTTGTTTTTCTTCAATGCCTTCAGTGCAGCTTGGACTTCTTCCTTCAGTACTAGTATGCTACCTTCTGAAATGGTTGAATGTTGACCAGTTCTTTTTGGTACAGTGACTCTATGTATTCCTTCCATCTTCTTCTGATGCTTCCTGTGTCGTTTAATATTTTCCCCATAGGATCCTTCAATATTGCAACTCGAGGCTTGAATTTTTTCTTCGGTTCTTTCAGCTTGAGAAATGCCGAGCGTGTTCTTCCCTTTTGATTTTCTATCTCCAGCTTTTTGCATATGTCATTATAATACTTTACTTTGTCTTCTCGAGCCACCCTTTGAAATCTTCTGTTCAGCTCTGTTTTCCATTTGCTTTAGCTACTCGATGTTCAAGAGCAAGTTTCAGAGTCTCTTCTGACATCCATTTTGGTCTTTTCTTTCTTTCCTTCCTGTCTTTTTAATGTCCTCTTGCTTTCTTCATCATGTATGATGTCCTTGATGTCATTCCACAACTTTCTGGTCTTCAGTCATTAGTGTTCAATGCGTCAAATCTGTTCTTGAGATGGTCTCTAAATTCAGGTGGAATATACTTAAGGTCATATTTTGGCTCTTGTAAACTTGTTCTAATTTTAACTTCAGCTTGTACTTGCATGTGAGCAATTGACAGCCTGTTCCACAGTCAGCCCCTGGCCTTGTTCTTACTGATAATATCGAAATTTTCCATCTTCTCTTTCCACAGATGTGGTCGATTTGATTCCTGTGTGTTTCATCTGGCAAGGTCCACGTGTATAGTCACCATTTATGTTGTTGAAAAAAGGTACTTGCAACGCAGAAGTCATTGATCTTGCAGAATTCTATCTTGAGGTCTCCAGTGTCATTTCTATCACCAAGGCTGTGTTTCCAACTACCAATCCTTCTTCTTTATTTCCAATTTTCTAATTCCAATCATCAGTGATTATCAATGCATCCTGATTGTATGTTTGATCAGTTTCAGACTGCAGAAGTTGGTAAAAATCTTTAAAAATTTCTTTATCTTTGGCATTCGTGGTTCGTTCGCAAATTCGAGTAACAGTCGTATTGACTGGTCTTCCTTGTAGGTGTATGGATATTATCCTATCACTGACAGCGCTGTACTTCAGGATAGATCTTGAATTTTTTTTTGATTCATGCCAGTGATGTTGGGGTGAATGGTATCTCATTGTGGTTTTAGATTTGCATTTCTCTAATAGCTAGTGATCTTGAGCATTTCCTCATGTGAATGTTAGCTGCCTGAATGTCTTTTTTGGTGAAGTGTCTCTTCATATCCTTTGCCCATTATTTAATTGGATTATTTGTCTTTTTGTTGTAGAGCTGTTGGATTTTCCTATAAATTTTAGAGATTAGACCTTTGTCCGATATGTCATAGCCAAAAATTTTTTCCCAGCCTGTAGATTCTCTTTTGACTCTTTTGGTGAAGTCTTTTGATGAGCATAAGTGTTTAATTTTTAGAAGACCCCATTTGTCTAGCTTATCTTCTGGTGTTTGTTTATTGTTAATTATGGTTCGTATCCTGTTTATGCCATATGTTAGGGACCCTAATGTTGATTCTGTTTTTTCTTCCATGATCTTTACAGTTTGTGTTTTTATATTTAGGTCTCTGATCCATTTTGAATTAGTTTTTGAGATATGGGTTGATTAGGCTTTTAACTGTTATCCCGTATGATGGTTAAGCATGTGTGTCAACTTGGCTGGGCCATGATTCTCAGTGATTTGGCAGTTATGTAGTTTGGCAGTCACATAATGATGTAATCATCTCCATGATGAGATCTGATATAATGTGATCACCTCCATGATGGGATATGCTGTGAAATCAGTTGAAAGGGAGTTTCCTTGGGGGTGTAGCCTGCATCCAATATATATTGACTTTCTGGCAAAGCTCAGTGGCTTTTGCTCTGCTCTGGATCCTACATTTGGCTCCTCAGCATCTGACCTCCAGTTCTTGGGACTTGGGCCAGCATCCTGCCATCTGACCTGCCGATCTTGGGTTTGCCAGCCCCTCAGCTACGTGAGTCAGGAGAAGCCTCTAGCCTGACCCAGGGACTTGGAACTTGCCAGCCTCTCCAACCAGGTGAGCCATTTTCTTGATATAAATCTCTCTCTCTCTCTTTCTCTCTATATATACATGCTTCACTGGTTTTGCTTCTCTAGAGAACCCAGCCTAAGATACCCTATAAGACCAAACCAAACTCATTGCCATTGAATTGATTCTGACTCATGGTGACCCTATAGGACGGAGTGGTACTGGCCCATAGAGTTTCCAAACTTGTAAATCCTTACAAAAGCAGACTGCCACATTTTTCTCCCATGGCTGATGGGTTCAAACTGGCCACCCTTCGGTTAGCAGCTGAGCACTTAACCACTGTGCCACCAGGGTTCCCACCCTGTAAGAAAGGAAGCTAAAACATTACATTTATATGCCATTGTCCAGAAAGAAAAGGACCATAGACCTCAAGAGTGTGGTAATACCAGCATAGTTCTGCTTCCCCCTGAGGCCCTATGTCAGCAACCAGTTGTCTGACTATATAAAGTTTCTTGTCAATCTGCCAGTCTCTAACACTTGGTATTATCAGAATTTTTAATTTCTGCCAATCAAGTGGATATAAAATGGCATTTCATTCTTATCTTCATCTTGATTACTAATCAGGTTAAAATTTTTTTCAAAATATTGGCCATTCAAGTTTTTTCTTTGGTGTAATGCCTATTCTTAGCTCCTGTGATTTTTTTCCCTATTGGATTGTTTGTCTTTTCCTTACTGATTTACGGGAATTCTTTATCTATTGTAGACACCAATAATTTGTCTGTTATGTCTATTACAAATATCTTCTCCAGATTTGTAGCTTGTCTCTCCACTTTATTAATAAGAATCTTTGGTGAAAGAAGTTCTTAATTTTAATGTAGATTTTATCAGTCTTTTCTAGCAGTATTTATTAAATAGCTTATCATTTCCCTATTGATTTGTAATTTTCCCTCTATCATATACATGTGTCTGTTTTTAGACTCTCATTAGGTTCCAGTGGCTTAATAGTCCACCTGTACACAAATACTCATTGTCTTAATTGCTTTAACCTTCTAGTAAGCTACTAATTATATTCTTCCATGTGTCTTGGTTATTTTAAGTTGCTGATTTGATTTTTATAACAGTGTAAGTATGGTGACCATACAATGTGTAGTCTAAAATTGAATACTTTTTGGGTGAAAAGAGATGTCATTAATAATTATGACAGGATATAGGCATATACTAGGATCATCCTGGCCAAACTGAAACACGCTGATCTTAGTTATAGGATTATTCAGGCTTTCTGTTTCTTCTTGAGTTAGATATATAGTTTTTTTAATGTGCTGATTTTGTCTAAGTTTTCAGATTGATGCAAAAGTGTTCATATTTTCTCATTATTTTTAAACTATAATTAACTTGTAGTTATATTTCCTTCTTGATGGCTAGTATTATTTAGGTGTGCCTTCTCTTTTTACTGGAGCCCTGGTGGCACAGTGGTTAAGAGCTCAGCTGCTAACCAAAAGGTTGGCAGTTCGAATCCACCAGCTACTCCTTGGAAACCTGATAGGGCGGTTATACTCTGTCCAGTAAGGTCACTGTGAGTTAGAATTGACTCAATGGCAACAGGTTTTTTTTTTTTTTTTTTCTCTTTTTACTTGATAAGCCTTCAGCGGATTATCTACTTGGTAGTTAATCTCTTTAAAGAATCGACTTTTAGCTCTGTCCTTTGTCTCTCTTTTTACTCTAGGCTTTTTAATAAATTTGTGGCATCTCAAATTATTCATTTCAAGGTAATTTATTTTGACTAACATCACAAGGATAGGTATATTAATTTCAATAGGGAGCTTTTTTCCTTAGTATGTACTTAAATTGAAAATAAATTATTTTTAATCTGATCTTTTCATGAAAATCTTCAGTGATTTTGATAACTTCGCTTTTTTTTCCCTCTCAGCTTTCCATCACCAATGGACAACACTGCTATCTTATGAAAATCAAATATAATCTTACACTGAAGAATGTTGACTATGAGCTAACAGTCAAATTTTGCTGCACCTTGATTTTACCCTACAGATCTTGCTTCACAGAAAAAAAACCAATGCCTTACAATCAAAGTCCGGAGCAGTCTACCAGGAATCATAGTGAAAATGAAAGGAGGCTAAAGGAGAAATGGTGGGAAGAAAAAGAAGGAGGAGAAGGTAGAGGAAGAGAAGAAACGAAGAAAGGAGAGAAGGAAAAAGAAGAGAAAATGGAAAAAGATGGACTGTGTCCCAAGAAAAGAATACTCAGCAAATCCCTCATGGACACTCTTTGGGCAAATTTTAAATTAAATAAATGCCCTGGAGTACGAGCTTATCTATCGCTCTCATTTGAACTTAACTTGACAGATAAACAGGTATGGTAACCTATTTCTTCACTGACAAAGTCACTTAAATACTATTACTCATATAATCCAGTATCTTTATACCTGAATTAGTCACCTCTCACACTTTATTTTTTGCAGATAAAACAATGGTTTTCTAAAAAGAGGAAGAAATACAAGAAAGAAATGTTCAGGTGGAAGCATAACATAAGATACAAGAAGTAAGAATGTTTTCTATGTAGAACACTAAGTCATAAGTAAGTGAAATGGAATATATTGACTTTTTTGGAGATAGTTTGTGATCCCATAGTTACTGGATATCTCAAATACTTTTTTGTATTCCATCCAGTTAGACAAAGAACCATCTACTGCTCTACTTTTTACTCCACTCAACACTCATAAATGCATACACACATATATACACACCACTGTTTAACATGTAGTTATAGTATCAAAAGTATAACTATAGTCATTAGATTGTTATTGATTGTAGCATGTAATTAACTCTTGTCCTTCTTGTTTCTTGGATGCTGAATATATTTGACGGTCTTGCTTTTCCAGGTATTGGCAGAAACTCAAGTGATTTCAGAATGAATTAAGATGAGAACATCAACATTTTTAATAGCACTAGGCTGGATATAAAGCAAACTGTTATGTATTATCTTACTTGATCATCACTCTAACCCATAGACGAGGAAACTGAATTGCTGAGAAATGATGCGACTTCATCAACAAGAAACTGTTCCTAACTGTCTGAGCGTGAAGTCATACTCCCATCTCTCAACTTCAACTCCCATGTGATTTCCAGTATAGCATGGGAAATGTAGGCTGTATCAATTTGTGTTTATATTGTATATAGTGTTTATGTAGTCAATATTCTCTGTTAAAATTCCATTGTGATAATATTTCTAATGTTCTTGTGCCTTCTCCAACTCCATGAACTTCCTAACTTCTTTGAAACTTTTCAAGTGTGTTGTAAGAAGATCCCCTTGTACTTCAATGGAGATTATTTTTCAGATTTAACATATTTTGATATATGTTAAATATATGTACTATGCTGGGAAACATTTTGTGTCACTTTATCCTCATGTATACACGCAGTTCTGGAAAGATAAACAAGACAATAATAACAATTGTCAATTCTGTGAAGTAGAACTGAAGGAAGGAAATGCAAAGGACATTCTAAACATTATATTTTCACTCTACTGTAATATTTGCGGAGCCCTTGTAGCACAGTGATTAAGAGCTGGGCTGCTGACCAAAAGGTCAGCAGTTCAAATCCACCAGCCCTTCCTTGGAAACCCTGTGGGGCAGTTCTACTCTATCTTATAGGGTCTCTATGAGTCGGAATTGACTTGACGACAACTTTTTTTTTTTTTTGGTAATATTTGAAAGGAGCCCTGGTGGCACAGCAGTTAAAGTGCTCAGCTGCTAATCGAAAGGTCGGCTGTTCCAACCCACCAACCGCTTCACAGGAGAAAGACGTGGCAGTCTGCTTCCGTAAAGAATAACAGCCTTGAAAACCCTGTGGGACAGTTCTACAGTAGGTCACTATGAATTGTAATTACTGCAGTGGGGTTTTTTGAATAATATTTGAAGTTTTTGTAATATAAGCGTATTGATTTTTGTTTAAAAAACAGTCAATAAAGAACTTACTCATCCCTGTGGAAATGTTCAGGAAATAAAAGAGAAAAATGCACCATAGACTCTAACGGGTTTGGTACATTCTGCCTTTTCTCTACATACTTGACTATGGTCTTGGAAGGGTGATTTTTGTCTGTGTGATTGAATGAGAGGAGCAAGGTTGTTTAGTTTTTGGTTGTTTGTTTTTTTTTTGTGGCAAGAGTGATTTGATGGATGGGCTGCAGATAAGGAGGGAAGTGAAGGCAAGAAGATGGCACGAATGGTTATGAAGAGAGTCACTTCCCAGATTTCATAGTAGATTTTGACATTTGATGTGATTTTTACAATTCATGCAGATGAACCATCTAACACCCAAGCCTTCCTGAAATTCACTAAACTTGACCCCTTCAAGGTTAAGATGTAGACCTTGTTATCTAATGTATTTCACACTGAAAACCTCAAACTCTAAAATCTCATTACGTAATTTTTAATATTCTTTCAGCTATTTCATACTGTCTGTCTTAGTTAGCTAGTACTGCTCTAACAGAAAGGCCACAAGTGGATGGCTTTAACAAAGAGAAATTCATTTTCTCATAGTCTAGTAGGCTACAAGTACAAATTCAGGGTGTCAGTTCCAGGAGAAAGCTTTCTCTGTCTGTCGGCCTTCTCATCAATCTCCTCCCTGACTAGAAGCTTTTCTATGCAGGGACCGCGGGTCCAAAGGACATGCTCTGTTCCCGGCACTGATTTCTTGGTGATATGAGGTCCCCAATTCTCTGCTTGCTTCTCTTTCCTTTATCTCTTGTAAGACAAAAGGTGGTGCAGGCCACACTCTAGGGAAACTCCCTTTACGTTGGATCAGGGATGTGACCTTAGTAAGCCTGTTACACAATCCCACCCTAATCCTCTTTAACATAAAATTACAATCACAAAATGGAGCACAACCACACAATCCTGGGAATCATGGCCAAGCCAAATTGATACATTTTTGGGGGACACAAGTCAAACCATGACACTGTCCTTTCATTGCTTCAGTGCAAACTCAAAAAGTCTGTGCTTTGACGCCTCAGTTTTCTTCGGATCTAGTGTCTGATTTTCTGGCCTCACTCAGTTCTCTAAAGTCTGAGTTTCATGATTAATAAACCTGAATCACTATCTCACCAACACCTGCAATTTCCTCAGTTCTCTTGCTCTTTTGTTCTTCTACGTGCCTGGAAAAATCTCAGCCTTTCATGAGTCTCAAATTGGCCCTATGCCTGTATGGTTGAATACTGTTGATAAATACCAGTTAAAAATTGAATTGTCTTATTGCTAACTCAGGGATAGGTTAACATCAGAGATGAGAGTAAGGCTTTTGCTGTTCATGTTATTTGGTAATTCAAAATAGCAGTTTTGTAGTTTTATATTAAAGGCTACATCAAAATTATGAAGATGATATTCATTCATTTCTTATTTTTTATCTCGTGACTTCTTTTCTTCAACTCAGAAACTTTATCAAAGTCTATTTCCTTCCTGTATGTTAAACCAAAGCCTTTCTACTCATTTTTTCCTCTCAGTCTATAAACATGTTCAATCTTCTCTGATTCTAAAAAACAAACGAAAAAACTATCTTGCCTTGTGCTGCATGTGACTCTCTACTACCCTAACTCCTTCTATTCTCATACGACTTCTTTTCCTTTTCATCTGTTTTCTGACTATAAAAGTAAAACACTTTCCTTTTGGAAAATCCGGAAAACTGAAAAAGAATAAAAATCATTTGTATATACAACCACTATTAAACTTTGGTTGCATTTCCTTCTAGGCTTTTTTTGGATCTGTATTTCAAACAAATTGGATTCATACTATATGTGCAATGTGTTTCTTTTTCTTTAAATTAACAACAAATGTGGAACATTTTTAAATCAAATATTGTTTGAAAACATTTTTGCGGCTGCATCATATTTTATCTGTTATCATTTTTCCATATTTATTTCTTTATGTAAAGCCTTAGAATTTGAATTATGGAGTTAAAGCATTTTTTTAAAAATCATTTTGCATGTAGCACTATAGGAAGGATTTACCTAACTTATTCTGTCACTAGTATTAATGAAAGTAGGGTTTTTTTTACTGTATTATAATTTTAATAATCATTGACAATAGCAGCCAATCTTCTTGAAAGAAGACCTTCCACCATATGTTCCGAATCAATTAGGCAATAGATATTTATCTGATTGCATCAAAATCTCCTGAGAACTTTCTTTTAAAAAAAGTCCCACTGGGCCTCTTAGTCAAGTAGATACAAGAGACCAAACGGGCGGCTTCTGTCCAGAGGTGAGATGGGAAGGCAGAGAGAGTTAGGAGCTGGTTGAATGGTCATGGGGAATCAGGGGCAGAGGAGAGGAGTGTGCTGTCTCAGAATGGGGTGAGCGGTTGGGGTCTCATAACAATGTATGTTTAAAAAAAAAAAATTCTGTATGGGAGACTAACTTAAAATGTAAACTTCATTTAATTACAACAATAAAAAAAAAATTCAAGGTAGGAATATGTGAAAAAGAAAAAAAAGTCCCACTGGATTATGATGTGCATCCAGACTGGGAATCATCAGTTTACATTCACGATCCCTCCTTACTTTCTTACATCTCATTTACTCCAACCCATTGAAAGTTGACATTGACTCCATTTATTTCTATACGGAAACTTTTCTGGCAAAGGTAATCGATGACATTTATATTGACAAATCAATTGACATTTTTCAGGATTTAACTTTCCACCTTACAAACTCTAGTATTCCACCTCCAACAGTTCTTCAATCGTTCTCACTCTTATTCCCCATGTCAGTAGTCTATATTCCATGACTTTCTAACATAACAATCATTTCTTCCTTATAGCCTCTCTTCATATTTACCCTACAAAGCCACAACCCTTTTTAAACTCTCCACGCATTTCGTACATCACCTGAGCAGTTGAAGATGGCTAGAGAAAAATACAACCATGCTGTGGGGTTTACATTAACTTTACCCAAAGAATTTGGGCTTTGCCCTGGTTCCATAGATATACTCTCTAAGAATACCTTGGAATTCATAAAGACTCCAGGCCACACCTAACTAACAGTTTAGGTGAGGTGATGCGGTGACTCTGGGATAGGGGCTGGCCAGGCTGGAAAAACCCACTTTGTGATATCAACTAACCTCAGGGAAGAGGAGCTGGAGTTCATATTACATAATAAGACCCTCAAAAATGTCTGGATGCGGAGGCTGTATGGATTTCCTGATTGGTGAAAGACATCCATGCAAGTAGAGGGTAGCATGTCCCGTTTTGGGACATGGACGCTCTACATTGGAAACCCTCCCGGCCCTTGCCCTATGTGTCTCTTCTTTTGTATCTTTTTTTTTTCTGCAAAAAAAGCCCTGTAAGTATGGCTCTTTCCATGAGTTCTGTGAGTCATTCCAGCAAATTATCGAAACTGAGGAAGTAGTGGAAGCCAGCACCTAAGAAGTAAGGGGGCTGGGGATCCCTGAGCTTGCGGCTGGTATCCCGAGGGGGTAGAGGGAATCCCCAAACTTATAGCCAGTAGGTCACAAGTAAAGGGAGCTTCTGGGGGCCCCCAAATTTAGAGCTGGCATCTACTTATTAGACAGTCTGAAGGACAGTGTCCTTTTAACTTGTGAGATCTGACCTAGCTCCGAGTGGCTACGGTCAGAGAGGGAAGTGGTGCATGTAGCAGCTGCTGTCAGAGAAGTGGAAAAGTGGCGGTTTGATTTATGCTGATCTTGATTATTAGCTTTGCACATGCTGACTGGTCTCACTTTAAGTTTATGATCACAAACATCAAGTGAATCCTCATCACTGCACTACAAACTTACTACACTTCCCCAGTCCATTCATTCTCCCATTGTCTTAGACGCTTTTACTTTTTTTCTCCCTTCCAACTTTTAACATCGGTCCTCTCTCCTCACTCTTGACTGATGACCTCTTTTATCTCCCTTATAAAACAGAAGCAAAGAGAGGAGAGACTCTTCATCCTCCCAGCATCAATTATACCAACCTACCTACATCTGTGGAGTCCCTGGGTAGTGCAAATGATTAATGTGCTTGGCTGCTAACCAAAAGACTGGAGTCCACCCAGAGGTGCCTTGGAAAAAAGACCTGGCAATCTACTTCCAGAAAATCAGCCACTGAATACTCTATGGAGCACAGTTCTACTCTGACACATATGGGGTCACCATGAGTCAGAATCAACTCAACAGCAACTGATTTTTGGTGTAAACCAGCAATTCCACCCTTTGTTATATATCCTTAGAAATGCTTGGTTATGTACACCAGGAAAAATGTACAAAAATGTCACAACATTATTAGTAGGAGCCTTCAGCTGGAAACAATCTAAGGGTCATTGCAGTAAAATGCATAAGTAAACAGTAATATATTCATATGATAGAATAGTATGCAACAATACAAATGAACAAACTATAGCTTACACGCAACAAAAGGTAAATCATAAGGCAAAATGTTGAGAAAAAAAGGTCAGACGACCACATACATACTGTGTAAGTACATTTGTGTAAGTTTTTTAAAAAGTAAGATTAAACTATATATATTTTAGGTGTGCTTAATTTAATAGGAAGGTGATAAAGAAAATCCGGTAATTAAACACCATAATAGAAAAGGCTAGTGCTTATCACTAGATCACTATAGGGTCGCTGTGAGTCGAAATCGACTTTATGGCAACTGGTTCGGTTTTTGTTTTGGGTTTTTTTTTTTTTTTTGGTATCACTAGAAAGAAGGGAGGGGTTAACGACCAGGAAAAGGCACATGGGGGGCTTATGGATTCTAACTAGACTGCAACAAACAGGAAAGTATATCTTGTTCTTGGATAGGAATACTTAATATCATAAATGCTTTAGTTCTCCCTAAATCAATATATTAATTTGATTAATTCTTGATTTTAAAGAAAAACAAAGGATTTTTTTTTTTTAGAGCTACTCAAGCTTATTCTAAATTTTATATGTTGCAAGAGAAATCTAGAACTCCTTGCTCCAGAAAGCAAGAAAATTTTCAAAGGCTAATGGGGACACACCCAACAGATATAAGATCAAGCCTAAAAGGATTTGTTTTGCCAAATTTAAGACAATTGAAACATCAAAAAGAATTATGACAAGGATGTAGAACAAAATTCTAACACTTACAGAAAAGACCAGACTTACTGCCCTGAAAGAGGCTGGCGAAACCCCGAGAGTACGGCCCCCAAACACCCTTTTAGCTTAGTGGTGAAGTCACTTCTGAGGTTTACTGTTCATCTGGGGATTCGACAGCTGCATAAAACAAAACGGGACTAATGAGGCACAGCAGTCCAGGGACAAGGACTAGAAGGCAGAAGGGGGCAGGAAAGCTGGTGATAGGGAACCCAAGGTTGAGTAAGGACAGTGTTGACATGTAGCGGTGTTGTTAATCACTGTCATAGGGCAACATGTGTAGTAACTGTTTAATGAGAAACTATTTTGTGCTGTAAACCTTCATCTAAAGTGAGAATAGCAGCACAACTGGAAGAACGTAATTGATGTCTCTGAACTGTGCATGTAGAAATTTTTGAAATGGTGTATCTTTGACTATGTATGTCTTCACCAAAAAAAAAGAAAAGGTCAAGAAGGGAGAACGTTGACATGTCGTGGGATTGTTAACCAATGTCATAAAACAATATGTGTACTGACTGTTATGAGAAACTATTCTGTAAACCTTCTCCCAAAGTACAATAAAAAAAAAAGAATTATGACAATAATTGATGACACAGATTGACTATATAAAAATCCATTAATTTAATCTATAGTGATTCTCAAAAAAGAGGAAAACAAACTGATTTGCCATCATTAGAGATAACGTTACAACTCGTTACTCTGAAAAAATTATGATTAATGCAATCAGAAATGTTAGTTCAGGTTAACCAATCAATCCAAGTTGAATTCCAGGCAATAAATGTAAAAGGAATTAGAATTAGCAAAATTACTAGGTCTTACACCATCTTCATGATTTGATTGAGTCCATTGTTATGGCTATCGTGTGTGCCAGTTCATCTCATTAAGGGGTTCCCTCATTTTCATTGGCCCTCTACTTTACCAAACATGATGTCCTTTTCTAGAGATTGATTTTTCCTAATGACATGTCCAAAGTATGCCAGCTGAAGTCTCGCCATTCTTGCTTCTAAGGAACAATCTGTTTGTATGTCTTCTAAGATTTACTTGTTTGTTCTTGTCCACTGCGTATTCAACGTTCTTTGTCAATGCCACAATTTGAACAAGTCAATTTTTCTTCTGTCCTACTTTTTCACTATCCAGCTTTCCCATGGATTGAGGTGATTGAAAAGACCATGGCTTAGACTTTCTGGAACCACAGAGGCTGGATGAACCCTTGAAAATATTGCCCTGAGATAATCTTTAAAACTTAAACCAAACCTATCCTTCCCTGAAGTCTTTTTAAAAACAAACAGTAGTCTAACTTAACTAGAAAATGTCTGATTTGACCATTATACTCTTTCAAGATCTATCTGTATGGAATCAAACTGACAACAGTAACACGAAAGATTGGATAGGAACCCTAGGGGGCTGTGAGTTTATGTTAATAGGGGAGGAACAAGTAGAAAAGGAGGGTGAGAATGGATGTACAACTCCAAAAATGTAATAAAATCACTGAATTGTACCTGTAGAAACTGTTGAATGGTGTAAGTTTTGCTGTGTATATTCTCAACAACAACAAAATAAAATAAAATAAATTATATAAAAAAAAGAAAAGGCCATGGCTTGGGTCAGGCACATCTTAGTCACCAAAGTGACATCTTTGCTTTTTGAAGCTTTAAAGAGGTGTTTTGCAACAGATTGCCCAATGCAATACATCCTTTGATTTCTTTACTGCTGCTTCCGTGGACATTGATTGTTGATCCAAGTAGAATGAAATCATTGACCAAAACGTATGCCTTAAGTACAGAGTAGCTAAAGCAAATGGAAGAAACGATGAAGTAAAAAGGCCAAACAGAAGATTTCAAAGGGCGGCACAAGAAGACAAGAAAAAGTATTCTGATGCAATGTGCAAAGACCTGGAGTTAGAAAAACAAAAGGGAAGAACATGATGAGTGTTTCTCAAGCTGAAAAAACTGAGGAGAAAATTCAAGCCTCAAGTTGCAATACTGAAGGATTCTGTGGGTAAAAACTGAACGACACAGAAAGTATGAGGAGAGGATGGAAGAAATATACATCGCCACTGTTCCAAAATGAATTAGTCGATGTTCAGATGATATTAGAGAATCATTATTAATTTTGTTAGGTGTGAAAATGGTAATTTGACTGTGTAAGATAATGTTCTTATTTCTTGGAGATTGGAGTATCACAATGTATACTCATGATGTACATAACTCACTTTAAAAATAAAGACATGAAGCAAATACAGCAGAATGTTAACAGTTGTTGAATCTAAGTTGTGGTTCATGGTGTTCACTGTATTAATCTTACACTATTTCTATGAAGGAGCCCTGGTGATGCAGTGGTTAAACACTCGGCTGCTAACCCAAGGGCTGGCAGTTCAGATCCACCAGCCACTCCTTGGAAACCCTGTGGGGCAGTTCTACTCTGTCCTATACAGTTGTTCTGAGTCGAATCAACTCCAAGGCAATGGGTATATTTCTGTGAGTGTGGAATTTTTTACAACAAAAGGGTATTAAAGACAGTCTATGGTAAAATAAACAAAAATAGTAGTCAGGATGCAAGAAAAGACTTGTCTTGCTGAGAAAAGACTTCCCAAGTCCAGAAATAAGTTTAAAACAAAAATCTCCCATGTTTTCTTCTACTATTATGGTTTCTTATTTGTTTGTTTGTTTGTTTTAATCTCTGTTTCATCTGAAATTCTTTTTGGTAGATATAGAAATATAATTATCTAGTCTTTTTTTTTTTAAGTGATAATTTTAACATCTCCTAATTTTGTAATAATGATGTAATATGGCACTTTCTTGCCCCTGTCTTTTCTCTATACTGTGGCTAATTCATAGTTATCTGTGATTTTAACAACTTGCCTGACTTTTCTTTCTTTTTATTTAGAGATAATTGTAGATTCATGTGCAATTGCAAGAAATAAGACAGAGAGATTCCATGTACCCTTAATCCAATTTTCCCCAATGATAATATATGTCACTTTGCTGATTTTTAAAAGGTTTTATTGATTTTTATTAATTAGTCTCAAGACCAATTTAGTTTCACATAAAGCAAACTTGTTTTAGAATTCTGAGATCAAAGATAAGGTGAGAAATATAAGAACAGAAAGAGGAATTACAAATGGCCAATAGGCATAAGAAAATTTTACTTGACAAGAAAATTCAAACAAAAAAAGATTGTCTATCCTTCAGATTGTAAAATAAATAAATGGGCTTTTTTTTTTTAAACACTTTTTGCTAGGCATATGATTTGCTACAACTTGTTTCCCCCCATGCCTTAAATTCCTAAGCAGCAGGAATTAATGCACCTTACCACCCTAGAGCATGTAAGGCAGGCAAGTTTACTGTGTCCACCTGGGAATATTTTTTTTATTTAGCGACTGAAGAGGAAGACCATGACCACAAGAAGCCAATCTAACCATGAAATAGAGAAAGATACCCCCGTTGCAGTCCATTCTGACTCATAGCGACCCCATACGACGGAGGAGAACTGCTCCGTAGGGTTTCCTAGGCTGGAATCTTTACAGAAGCAGACTGCCACATCCTTCTCTCCGCCATCGGCTGGTGAGTACCAACCTCTGCCCTTTCAGTTGGCAGGGGAGCACTTAACCACTGTGCCACCAGGGCTCCTTAGGGAAAGAGCTACTAGAAAAAAAATAGACCCACCCATTCTTGTATCTCATCAAATAAAACCAGCTCTCCTAGATTACACAACCTGATTATCATGACAACAACTCTTTAATTGAAGAGATTAGACAGGAGGGTAAAATAATTTCATAAAACATTTCCACCTCTCATCTGCTCTGATTTTCCAAATCCAGGCATCCTTTGTCAGTTTTGGGCAAAAGCACCGAGTATCCACTTTATCCGGCGTCTCTCGGCAGGTAGGTCAGGGCTTCACATTTGTCGCCTGAGCTTTGATGGTGGGGAGGGAGATGTCTGTGCATATTCTTGAAGGAGGAGCTAATGAGAAGGTACCATGAACCTAAAAGAATTTAGAGACAGAAGATTTTGGACTATTCTTATGTAGAATCCTAGTCCAAAACAGAAAATGCAGGCAATGGGGTGAAACTGGATGGTAAAGAAGGAGCCCTGTTTCTGCAGTGGTTAAAGCGCTCGGCTGCTAAAGGAAAGATCCCTGATTCCAACCCACCAGCTGCTCCGCGGGAGAAAGATGTGGCAGTCTGCTTCCACAAAGATTACAGCCTCGGAAACCCTATGGGGCAGTTCTGCCCTGTCCAGTAGGGTCACTATGAGTGAGAATTGGCTCAATGGCAACGGGTTTGGTTTGTTTTTGGATGGTAAAGGAAAGCCAGAGTCAATTAGAAAACGTTGCTCCAGGGCATGGGAGTAGCTTTTTAATTCACTCAGAGAAGTGATAAGGGTGGTGGTTTCTAGTTGTCCTTAGTAAATGGGGTTAAACTCCCCCACAAAACCAAACCCATTGTCCACAAGTCGATTCCAACTCATAGTGGCCTTATAGGACAGAGTAGAACTACCCCTTGGAGTTTCCAAGGATCAGCTGGTGAATTCAAACTGCTGACCTTTTCGTTAACAGCAGAGCTCTTAACCACTGCACCACCAGGGCTCCAGTAGGTGGGGTTAGGAGTTTAAATTCTTTAGGGTGGGCGAAGAGTGTTGGGAAGCAGAGATGTTTTCAGGAATCATCACATACTCCTTTTTTTTCTTTTTTGCTCTGAGTTTTCTTTCTCCCTGACTAGTTGGGCTGGAAAAGTAAGAATTTCTAAGAAATACTTCTGCTCATCTAAAGCTTTGTATTGGAAGGATCTAGAAAGTTCCATAAAAAAACACAAAATAAAACCCATGTTGTCGAGTCGATTCCGACTCGTAGGGACCCTATAGGACGGAGTAGGACTTTCCTGTAGGGTTTCCAAATGAAATCGTTACTGAAGCAGGCTGCCACATCTTTTTCCTGCAGAACAGCTGGTGGGTTGGAACCATTGACTTTTTGATTAGCAGCCAAGTGCTTAACCATTGCACCACCAGGACTCCTTCTGAACCCTATACTCCTAGTATTTTTACAAGAATGGAGGACCTTCATGAAGCAGCAGCAGGTATGTAGGAGCAGGGCTTTGTAGGTGGTAAGGTAAGAAGGAGGCACTGGGTGGCGTAAATGGTTAAGTGCTTGACTAGTACCTGCAAAGGTGGGTGTTCGAACCCACCCAGAGACACCTGGAAAGACGGGTCTGGTGATCTGCTTCTGAAAACCTTTTGGAGCAGTTCTAGATTGCATACGTGGCGCTGCCATGAGTCGGAATCCACTCATTGGTAACCAACAACAATAAGGTGAGAAGGGCTGTAGGTTCAGTGAGCAGGAGCTGGACCTGGAATTCTGTGGTTTGCCTTTTTTCTATTTCATATTTCTGTTTAGGTGATCGTGATTCTGAGAAGCACACCTGGATGCCTAAAAAGAAAAAGCCCCAGAGAAAGGGAGAATTTAACCACAGGAGAGCAAAGCAGTCTGGGAGAGTGAGGCAAGGCTCAGTCAGCAAACCACTCCTGGATACGCTGTGGATCCATTTTAGACGCAACAGGAATGTTAATGCTAGGCAGGCACAAGTGCTGGCAAAATTCCTGGACCTGTCATCTGACCAGGTAAGCCCTTCCAGTCCTACTCAAAATAGGTATCTTGTTCACATCTCCCCTAGTCCTAGGGCTTGCTCTGAACCTCACACATACCATAGTCATTTGATTGCTTTGATCTCACTACTGTCAAATGAAAAATAAATCCTTACATTGAAAGAAAGAAGCTTTAATCAGAAAGAAAAAGGGACTATTGTAGTAGTTGGAGAGAAGGACAACTACAACAGGGAGAACGTTCCGACCATAAGATCCACAAGCCCGTAAGATATGCAAGTATCTCAAAGGGAAAAAGTGTTTTTCTTTTATAGAGACTGACAGTAAACAAGGATAGAAAAACCCCAGGTGTGGGTAAGTGGGATGATCGGGTGACATTATCGGATAGTAAATCAGAATGTTTTACACTGAGGTCGGCCTATTCTACTAGATCAAAAGCCAAACCCATTGATATCGAGTCAATTGCAATTCATGGCAACCCCATGTGTTGTAGAGCAGAACTCCTCCACGGAGTTTTCTTGGCTGTAATCTTTACGGAAGCAGATCTCCAGGCCTTTCTTCCGTGACAGCTCTGGATGCGTCTGAACAACTAACCTTTAGGTTAGAGTGAAGCACAAACCATTTGTACCACCCAGGGACTTTTATTCTTCTGGAGAGGCCCTTAAAAAGGGGTAGTATGTTGGTTTGGAGCCCTGGTGGCACAGTGGTTAAGAGCTCTGCTGCTAACCATAAAGGTCAGCAGTTTGAATCCACCAGCTGCTTCGTGGAAACCCTACAGGGCAGTTCTACTCTGTCCTGTTGGCTCACGACTCAACGGCAGCAGGTTTGGTTTTCTGTTTTTTTTCCATTGGTTGATTCAGCCTGAGGGTGGTGCAAACAAAATTCAAGGACTTGAGAGAAACTTAACCAAAACTTGGTTAACAAGCACTTTGTTTCTGATTGATCAGCGGGGACAAGCAATTTAGTTACTCACTTATGAGGCAAGGAATGGGAATTTGGAGAGGCTGTGTCTCTGACTTTGACATAGGTAAACAAGGGGACATCTGTGAGTCTTATCTGAGTCATATGGGAAGAATGGTTATTTATAGTAAGCTGTTTTCCTGAACACAAAGAGTGGGGAATTTCTTTTACTCTGGCTGTTTTCCAGTATCACATGGTTCAGATAAAATTCAGTATTAACACTTTTTTTAACCAGTTGCCTGCCAGGTCAATTCCAACTCACGGCAACCCCACGTGTGTCAGAGTAGAAACGTGCTCCGTGGGGTTTTCTTTTTCTTTCTTTGTTTCTTTTTACTGTGCTTTAGGTGAAAGTTTACAGCTCAAGTTAATCTCTCAATCAAAAATTTATACACACATTGTTTTGTAACATTGGTTGGAATCCCCACAATACGACAGCACGCTCCCCCTTTCCACCCTGGGTTCCATGTGCCCATTCGTCCCATTGCTGTCCTTTCCTGCCTTCTCATCTTGCTTTTGGACAAGAGTTGCCCATTTGGTTTCATATATTTGATTGAACTAAGAAGCACTTTCCTTGCCTGTGTTATTTTTGTTTTACAAGCCTGTTTAACCTTTGTCTAAAAAGTGGGCTTTCGGAATGGTTTCAGTTCTGGGTTGGCAGAGTGTCTGGGGGCCATAGTTTCAGAGGCTCCCCTAGTCTCTGTCAGACTACTAAAGCTGTTCTTTTTACATGAATTTGAGTTCTAGTCTACATTTTTATCCTGCTCCGTCTGGGACTCTCTGTTGTGATCCCTGTTAGAGCAGCCTTGGTGGTAGCCAGTCACCATCTAGTTCTTCTGGTCTCAGGCTGGTGGAGTCTCTGGCTCATGTGGTCTTTTAGAGCTTTGAGCTAATATTTTCCTTGTGCCTTTGGTTTTCTCCATTCTCCTTTGTTCCAGATGGGATGGGACCAATAGATATATCTTAGCTGGCTGCTTCCAAGCTTTTAAGACCCCAGATGCTACTTACCAAAGTGGGATGTAGAACATTTTCTTTATGAACTACATTATGCCAACTGACCTAGATGTCCCCTGAGACTATGGTCCCTAGCCCCCAGCCCCAGCTACTCAGTCCCTCATAGCGTTGGGATGTGTCTAGGAAGCTTCTATGCTTTTGCTTTTGTTCAGTTGTGCTGACTTCCCCTATATTGTATGTTGTCCTCCCCCGACCGAAGTTGACACTTGTCTACTATCTAGTTAGTGATTTCCCCTCCCCACCCCTCACCATCGTAACCATCAAAAAATGCTTTTTTCTGTGTGTAAACTTTTCCTTGAGTTCTTATAATAGTGGTTGCATACAATATTTGTCCTTTTGTGACCGACTTATTTCACTCAGCATAACGCCCTCCAGATTCATCCATGTTGTAAGATGTGTCGTGGATTCATCATTGTTCTTTATTGTTGTGTAGTATTCCATTGTGTGTATGTACCATAATTTGTTTATCTATTCATCTGTTGATGGGTATTTAGGTTGTTTCCATCTTTTTGCTATTGTTTCTAGCTTTTTAAGGAAGCGCCATATTGTTTCACAAAGTGATTGTACTGTTTTACGTTTTACACCAGCAGTACATAAAAGTTCCAATCTCTCTACAACCTCTCCAACATTTGTTATTTTGTGTTTTTTGGATTAGTCCCAGTATTCTCGGGGTGAGATGGTATCTCAGTGTAGTCTTGATTTGCATTTCTCTAATGGCTAATGATCGAAAGCATTTCCTCATGTGTCTGTTAGCCACCTGATGTCATCTTTGGGAAAGTGTCTGTTCATGTCCTTTGCCCATCTTTTAATTGGATTATTTGTCTTTTTGTTGTTAAGGTATTGCAGTATCTTGTGGATTTTAGAGATTAGATCCTTGTTATATCATAGCCAAATTTTTTTCCCATTCTGTAGGTTCTCTTTTTACTCTTTTGGTGAAGTCTTTTGATGAGCATAAGTGTTTAATTTTTAGGAGTTCCCAGTTAACTAGCTTCTCTTCTGATGTTTGTGCATTGTTAGTTATGGTTTGTATACTATTTATGCTATATATTAGGGCCCCTAGCATTGTCCTTATTTTTTCTTCCAGGATCTTTATCATTTTAGATTTTATATTTAGAGCTTTGATCCATTTTGAGATAGTTTTTGTGTATGGTATGAGGTATGAATCTTGTTTCTTTACAGATGGACATCCAGTCATGTCAACACCATTTGTTAAAGGTCTTTTCCCCATTTAATGCACTTTGGACCTTTGTCATATACCCGCTGCTTATAGATGGATGGATTTACATCAGGATTCTCAATTCTGTTCCATTGGTTTATATGTCTGTTTTGTACCAGTACCAGGCTTTTTTGACTACAGTGGCTATATAATAGTTTCTAAAAACAGGCTGTGTGAGACCTCCCACTTTTTTCTTCTTATTCAGTAATGCTTTACTTATCCAGGGCCTCTTCCCTTTCCATATGAAGTTGGTGATTTGTTTCTCCGTCTCCTTAAAAAATGCTGTTGGGATTTGGATCACAACTCAACATTGTGAAAATGTCAGTTCTACCCAAAGCGATCTACAGATACAATGAAATACATAGGGTTTTCAATGGTTGATTTTTCTGCAGTAGATTTCCAGGTCTTTCTTCTGAGGCATCTCTGGGTGTACTCCAACAGCCAACTTTTCGTTTAGCAGCCTGAGTGCATTAACTGTTTGCACCTCCTAGAGACATATTAACACTTAACATATTAACATTCAACTCCTTTTCCTCAGGTCAGAAGATGGTTCCAAAGGAAGAGTTTACAGTATCAAAAATGTGTCAAGACAGAGGAGAGCTCAACTGGATGTACACTGGTAAGAATGGTAGGAAATACAGAGAGGTGTGGGCAGGTGGAGAACAGAGAGAGCTTAGGAGGAAATCTGGGCAAACTCAGCAGTTGATCTAACTGTTGCAAAAAAAACACAGCTGTCCAGACTGTTGGACGAGGTGACCCTAGACGGGTTCATTTACCATAAGTGGGAGGAAGGTTCCCCAATTGTGAATGAAGTTTTATTGTTTACTTTTCTGCTTTGTCTTTTTTTTGTTTTTTTTTTGTACCAAAGAGAAATGCACTTGCTGGTGTCCTTTCCATTTCTTCCACTTCTGTTCACTGTGTAATATCACAGTCTGCCTTCTAGCTCTTTTAACTCCATTGGAAAATATCTTTATAGGAGCAACTGTGCCCTTTATATGTCAAAGGGCATTTTTTTTAGTTCTGAGGGTACTTGACTTTTTTTTAACCATCATTTGAGACAGTATACACACTCCTCCCTCTTTAAGATACTCCCCTCCTTCAGCATTCATTACACAACTCTGTCCTGTGTTCTCCTACTTCTATGCCAACTCTTTTATCTCCTCCTCCTTGCCTCAATTATATGTTAGAGTTCCTCAAGGCTTGATGGAAGGCCCCTTCCTGGGCTCACTCTACTCACAACTTGGTTGATTTTATGCATACCTTTGGCTGCAAATCTATAGGCAAATTCACACACCAAAAACTCACTGAGCTTCTACCATGAGCAGACTATTAAACAAGGTAATTCCAGCTAGTGATAAGTGCTATAAATAAGAATGAAACATGGAATGTAGCAAAGAGTTCTGGGAGGTGGAGGGACAACAGTAAATAGTCTGGTTAGATAAAGCCCCTAAGGAATTGGTTTGAACTAGGGTCAGAATCATTGGAAGAGTTTATAGAGAGAGGAAACAGCAAGTGCAGGGTCTCTTATGAGGGAGAGAGCTTGGTGTGTATAAGGATGAAAGAAATATGATGATGCATTGGATGTAGAGGGGAAGATAAAAGTTGGCAGTGAAGGTTTGAGTAAGTAGATAGAATGCTAGGCAATGGAAGAGTGTTTCTGTTTTGGTTTTGTTTGTTTTTGTAGCAGAGGAGGGGAACATGGGGAGGCCAAGTAGAAATCATATGTCTTGAGGTACCTGTTACATATCCAGGTTAAAATGTAAAGGATGTAGTTTCCAGGCAGAGGCTAATAATGGAAATTACACATTTTAGTCATTGATATCTAGATGGTGTTTATACTCCCGAGATTTTCTATAAGAAGAGAAAGGAGAGAACCCAGGGATAAACTTTAAAACACTCCAACAGTAAGAGTTGTGCAGAGGAGACGGACTCAACAAAGGGTCTTAATCAGGAATGATCAGTGAGGTAAGAGAGAGACTCAAAGAGAAAGGAGTCTTCCAAAAAGTAGGGAGCAGTCAATTAAATGGAGGCCCTGGGTGGTGCAAACGGTTAATGTACTCAGCTGCTAGCCAAAAGGTTGGAGGTTTGAATCCACCCAGAGGCACCTCAGAAGAAAGGTCTGGTGATCTACTGAAAAATCAGCCATTGAAAACCCTGTGGAGCATAGTTCTACTCTGACACACATGAGCTTCCTATGAGTCAGAATCCAATCCACAGCAACTGGTAGTCAATTGAATGCCAATGAAATGCTAAGAAGCTGAGGACTGAGAAGTGGTTATCCATTCCATCTCCCCTCTAAAGTAACTTTCCTGCCAGAGCAGTTTTCTAAAACACAAATCTGCTCATCATCCCTACCTCATCATACAACCCTCATGTTGCTTGTTAAAAGTTTTTAAAGGTTTTCCATTTCTCTTACGATAAAAACAAAAATCAACATAGCTCCAAACAGCCTTATTTCTCATCATTGTCACCCCTTCCTTGCCAGCCACATTGGTTGTATTCAGTGTTTCCTATTTAACATAGTCTTTTTTATCAAGGTATTTGTACATGCTTTTCTGTCTACCCAGAAGGCTTAAACCTCTTGTTTTCGTGTAATTAACTCCCACTCATTCTAAAAATCTCAGCTTAGTGTCAAATAATAGTAATGGTTAAATTTTGAGAACTTACTCTGCATTCAAAGCGTTTTTTGTATGTTTTATGTCTTTTAATCCTCACAATACCTTATGAATTTTTGTTGTTGTATACCACTGAGTCAATTCCAACTCACAGCGACCCTACAGGACAGAGTAGAACTGCCCACGTAGGCTTTCCAAGGCCACATCTTTCTCCCTCGGAGTGGCTGGTTGTTCCGACCACCAACCTTATGGTTACCAGCCAAGCTCTCAACCACTGCTCCACCAGGGTTTCCCCTTATGAATTAGGTACTATTATTATCACATGGGGTATCAGTCTCACATAGGGTAGCCATGAGTGAAAAACACTAGATGGCAAGTGTCTGTTGTTGTTTTTAATCCCATTTTATAGGTGGGGAAATTGAGACACAAAAAAAGTTAAGTATTTTGACAGTATTGGTCAAGCAGGACTTGAGACCAGAATCCACACTCTCTACCACTGGACTTCACAAAGAGCTATGCATCTTGATTTTGTGTAATTTGACTAATGTCTGTCTTTCTCACCAGTCTATAAACTCCCACAGGGCACCCAATATCACTAACACCTAGCAAAGTGCCTGGAATTTAGTACATGATCAATAAATATCTGTTAAATGAATTAATATCAATAAATAAACGTTTTCTTTTTTTGCCCCTAAGGCCAGCACCGGGAGCAGCAACAGCAATACTTAACATTTCTTGCCTGGAACACAAGCCCAGAGTTTCACACTCCACGAGACACATGAAAAAACAAGCCTGTGGAATGTTGCTGTTGGTACTGTCCTCTGGTGAAAGACTTTCTGATTAATTTCCTCATTCAAACTATAAGAAGCTTTCCTAAGGGACCTAGCAACTGAAGATATCATTTTATTGGCCTGAAATGAAACTTAAGGACTACTCTGCTATCTCTTCATCTTCCCCCATGTCATTCCCATAACAAGTGATGTGCAACCACACCAATTTCTTTAACCAAGTAGATCATTCACATATCTATGAATCCCAAATGCTAGTGGGCCATCTAAACCTTCAAAAATTCATTTTATTTGGCTGTGGAAAGAAATCTGTCCAATAAAAAAAGATGATCTAAAGTTTACCACTACTTCAAATTTATTTACTCATATTTATAGAATATGTCTTACCCTATATCATCTGGAAAAGAGAGAGCACCTGGCCAAGTCCACCATATCTTCCTTTTCCCCTTCCTGCTCCTTGTTTATATATACTTACATTCTTCTTGCTTCCTTCTGTGAAAACCCAGAACATAAGATAGTTTTGCTCTTTTCATTGTCATCTATTTCATCTGGTCTTCAGGCCACTCATTTCTGTCCTCTGTGAAACTTTGCAATTGGCACATTAATTACCCAATCTTGCTCCAGTGTCTACAGCTTTAACTCTATTTTCTATTCCCTCAACTCTAAATACATGCAATTACTAGCCAACCTAAAAACAAAAAATTCATGCTTTGATTCTACATCTACCAACTTCTCTTCATCCCTTCTCAAAGTCAAGGTAAAATATATTTTTTTAAAATTTGATCTAGTCATTAATCACAAATACGTGTTAAGTATCTTATAATTTCACCAATTTTGTGATATTTATTATTAATATTAGTTATCGATGTTAGGCATTTATCCCAAAATCACCAATATCTTATATACTGCTAAATCCAATGGCTTCTTGCAAGTATTTATATTACTGAACCTCTGTTCTGTTGTATACAGTCATACATCAGAGATATTGCAGGTTTGGTTCCAGAACCCCACAATAAAGCAAATATTGCAATAAAGTGAGTCACACAAATTTTTTGGTTTCCCAGTGCATATGAAAGTTATGTTTACATATACTGTAGTCTATTAAGTGTGCAGTAGCATTATGTCTTTAAAAAAAAGTGCATATCTTAATTAAAAAATACTTTATTTGCTAAAAAATGCTAACTATCATCTGAGCCTTCAGCGAGTCGTAATCTTTTTGCTGGTGGAAGGTCTTGCCTCTATGTTGATGGCTGCTGACTGAACAGGGTGGTTGGTGGTTGCTAAAGGTTGGGATGGCAGTGGCAATTTCTTAAAATAAAACAATGAAGTTTGCCACATCAATTGACTCCAAAAGATTTAGAATATTATATAAACTTAGTTTGATAAAGCAGTGGCAGGGTTTGAGAGGATTGACTCCAATTTTGAAAGAAGTTGTACTGTGGGTAAAATGCTATCAAACAGCATCACTTGCTACAGAGAAATCTTGAGTGAAAGGAAGAGTCAATCAATGCAGCAAACTTCATTATTGTCTTATTTTAAGAAACTGCTGTAACCACCCCAATCTTCAGCAACCATCACCCTGATCCGTCAGCAGCCATCAACAATGAGGCAAGACCCTCCCCCAGCAAAGCGACTCTGACTCACTGAAAGTTCAAATGCTGGTTAGCATTTTTTAGCAATAAAGGTTTTTATTTTTAATTTTTTTTATTGTAGTTTAGGTGAAGGTTTACAGAACAAATAGTTTCTCATTAAAAAGTCAGTACACATACTGTTTTATGACGTTGGTTAACAACCCCACCTCATGTCAACCCTTTTCCTCTCGACCCTTTTTTTTTTTGGTGAAAATATACATAGCCAAAGATACTCAATTTCAAAAATTTCTACATGCACAGTTCAGTGACATCAATTACGTTCTTCCAGTTGTACTGCTATTCTCACTTTAGATGAAGGTTTACAGAACAAAATAGTTTCTCATTAAACAGTTAGTATGCGTTGCCCTATGACAATGGTTAACAACCCCACTATATGTCAACACTATCCTTACTCAGCCTTGGGTTCCCTATCACCAACTTTCCCTTCTGCCTTCTGGCCCTTGTTTCTGGACTGCTGTACCTCATTAGTCCCATTTGGTTTTATGGGGCTGTCCACTCCCAGGCTGAACGGTGAACCTCGGAGGTGACTTCACCACTGAGCTAAAAGGGTGCCTGGGGGCCATACTCTTGGGGTTTCTCCAGTCTCCTTTAGGCCAGTAAATCTGGTCTTTTTTTTTGTGAGTTAGAATTTTGTTCTACATCCTTCTCCAGCTTGTCCAGAACCCTCTGTTGTGATC
>NW_004444118.1:3539304-3603566 GCF_000243295.1 Trichechus manatus latirostris | reverse complement strand
CCAGCAATTCAGTCCCTCAGGGAGTTTGGATGTGTCTATGGAGCTTCCATGACCTTTCCTTGTACAAGTTGTGCTGGTTTCCCCAGTACTGTGTAACTGTGTAATAAAATATTTGTTAATTAAGGTATAGACATTGTTTTTTTTTAGACATAATGCTATTACACACTTAATTGACTACAGTATAGTGTAAACGTAACTTTCATATGCACTGGGAAACCAAAAAATTTATGTGACTCACTTTATTGCAATATTCGCTTTATTGTGGTGATCTGGAACAAAACCCTCAATATCTCTGAAGTATGTCTGTAGTAAGTCAGGAAAAATTACCTTCCCCTAGAATATCACATGACACTTGAGTGGGATTCTTAGACATTGAAAGTGTATAAAATATTTTTTTAATCATTTCTAAGTTTTGAATAATTTTTTGAAAATATTTCCATGATTTCAATCTCTCCTGACTTGCTTCTCCTTTTTCAGTATCTTTGATATCTCTCTTTCTCTGCTCCTCTCTTAAATTTTGTTGGCCCTCTAGGCTCCATCTGTGGCCCTAGGCTCTTCAATCTCTATCCCAAGCCCCAGAGGACCCAAATAGGCAGCCTACTGGTTGATTCCAAGTCCCAGAGCTTAAAACAAAATGTAGACATGTTTTGCTAATCTCTTAGTGCTTCAAAATTTTTGAATCACTTGACAACATTTAAAAATCAAGAGAACCAGCACTGAGGTTCTGTTAAGGGCGATGAAAAAATTTAGACGTGAATAGTGATAATGGTTGCACAACATGATGAATGAATGTAATTAATGTCACTGAATTGTATATGTAAGTGTTGAAAAGGCAAATGTTTTGTTTTATATATATACTCATCACAATAAAAAACAAACAAAACCCAAACAACTTTCCTATTTAAAAACAAAAATCAAAAGATTTAAAAATCAAGTCCTGATTTCTGGCTTCTCAAAAATTGGAAGATCTGGCAATACTTAACCCTTTTCTGAATGACAACAATCAGCTGGAGTTGTACTAGCTTCCCCTTTCAGATGGAGCATACATTCTGTATTTCATCAGTCCCCACTACACCCTTTTCATTGGGTAGATCTGCTGCAAAAGACTTCTTCAAAGTGTTAAAAAGCAAAAATGTCACTTTGTGGACTAAGGTGCACCTGACCCAAGCCATGGTATTTTCAATCTCCTCATGCACGCGAAAGCTGAACAATGAATAAGGCAGACCAAACAAGAATTGATGCCTTTGAATTGTGGTGTTGGTAAAGAATATTGAATATACCATGGACTACCAGAAGAACAAATCTGTCTTGGAAGAAGTACAGCCAGAGTGCTCCTTAAAAGTGAGAGTGGAGAAACTTTGTCTCCCCGTACTTTGGACGTGTTATCAGGAGGGACCAGTCCCTGGAGAAGGACATCATGCTTGGTAAAGTAAAGTCCCTCAACAAGACGGATTGACACAGTGGCTCAACAATGGGCTCAAACAGCGAGGATTGTGAGGATGGGGCAAGACCAGGCAGTGTTTCATTCTTTTGTCCATAGGGTCACTATAAATCAGAAGCGACAGGAGGGCACCTACCAACAACCAACACCACACTCTATTGTCTCCTTGACCTTGAAGCTGAGTGAGATCTGGCAAATATCTTTACTATTGAAATGTTTATTTTGCCATTGTATGAGAGTCAAGAGAAAAGTGAATTACTTTTTATATCATATCTCTGTCGATTTTTTTTTATTACATCCAGTCTGTTCGGCCCCTAAGATGTTTGCGTTTGCAGTCCTTCTTTACCTGCTCACTCTGGTTGATTTCTCAGCCTCTGCTACCAGCCATGTGCTATTAACATGCTAATGTCTGCCTGATGAGACCAGTCTCAAGGGTTTTGTCTCTTATCCAAATACCTACTGAAAGTCAGCACCTGGAAGTACCTCAGATGTGTCAATCTCAAAACACCTAAAATTTAATTAATTATCTTCTTCCTCAAAATTATTTCCTTTCTTGTAATTCAAATTTGGCACCACTATCCAACCAGACATTCAAGCCAGAAAAAGTGTCTTAGATACCTCTGTTCCTCTTACAACCTACATCAAATAGGTTGTCAAGTCCTATCAATTCTACCTCTTAATGTAATTCATATACATCCATTCCATTCTCCCTGAATGACTCCTTTTTTAGCAGAGACTCTTATCATTTTTATCTAGGTCAAGGATTGACAAACTTTGTAAAGAGCCAAATAGCAGATATTTTAGGATTTGCAGACCATATGGTCTCTGCGGCAATTACTGTTGTAGGGCAAAAGTAGTCATGCCCATGCCTGTTGCCTTCGAGTCAATTCCGACTCATAGCGACCCTATAGGACAGAATAGAACTGCCCCATAGGGTTTCCAAGGAGTGGCTGGTGGATTCAAACTACTAACTTTTTGGTTAGCAGCTGAGCTCTTAACCACTGTGCCACCAGTGCTCCAAAAGGCAGTCATAGATAATACATAAATGAATGAGTGTGGCTATGTCCCAATACAACTTTATTTAAGGACACTGAAATTTGAATTGTATATACTTCTCACAAGTCATGAAATATTATTCTTTTGATTGCTTTTCCAACCATCTAAAATGTAAACAATCCAAAAACAAAAGTAAAGTGTGAAAACCATTCATAGTTTGCAGACCATACAAAAACAGCACGTAGGTTTACCAACCCCAGGTTTAAATTATTGCTATTCTTGCTCTGTCTTGTTTCTCCAGTCCTTTCTAAGTGTTTTTATAAATCTGATTATATCATTCCCAGTTGAAAACCCTTCAATGGCTCTGCACTGTCTTCAGGATAAAGTCTAAACTCCTTGGCATGAAGTTGGTTGTTATTGTTGCTGTTTTGTGCCTTTGAATCTATTCTGACTCATGACGACCCTATATGTTACAGAGCAGAACTATTCCATGAGTTTTTCTTGTTTTTGTTTTTTACTGTAATCTTTATGAAGCAGATCACCAGGCCTTTCCCACAGTGCAATTGGGTGGGTTCGAACTGCCAAACCTTTCGTTTATGATCTGCCAAACTTTCGGTTATGAGCTGAACACAAAACTGTTTGAGCTACCCGTAGACTTTTAGCATGACATAGGCCTTTGTATAATCTGGCTCCTATGTACTATTTTGGGGGCCCTGGTGGCAGAGTGATTAAGCGTTTGGCTGCTAACCAAAAAGTTGGCCCTTCAAATCCACCAGCCGCTCCTTGGAAACCCTATGGGGCAGTTCTACTCTGTCCTACAGGGTGGCTGTAAGTTGAAATCAACTCGACAGCATCAAGTTTTGGTTGAGATCGACTATTTTTAGCATGATTTCTCTATCCATACCTGTACCAAACTATTTCCCTACTGCCTGGCCATGTTTAAAATCTCAATTCAAATGCCACTCTTCTAATGATGATATTCGTAACTCATCTCTCTCCAAGATAGAAATGCCGCCTTTGTACTCTTGCTGTATCTCACATGTTTCTACCATAGTTCCAGTAACACTTTAAGACACTCATTTGTTTCCATGGCTAGTTGCCCATGCTATGCTCTAAAATATTTTGGTATAGGAAACTGTATAATTAATTTCTTTCTCCCCAGCTTTAAGCACAGCACCTTACCTCATAGATGCTTAATAAATATTTGTTGAGTGAATAATAAATGGATCCCCAAAAATAAAACATACATAAACCAAACCAAACTTGTTGCTATTGAGTCGATTCCAACTCATAGCAACCCTATAGGACAGAGTAGAACTGCCCCATAGGGTTTACAAGGAGCAGATGGTGGATTTGAACTACCGACTTTTTGGATAGCAGGTTAGCAGCCGAGCTCTTAACCACTCCACCACCAGGGCTCCAAAACATACACAGAGAAAATAATAATCATGATGTTGTCACTGTGTGCTATCAAGTCAATTCCAACTCACGGCAACGCTGTATGACAGAGTAGAACTGCCTCCCACAGGGTTTCCTAGGTTGAAATCGTTACAGGAACAGATCACCAGGTTTTTTCTCTCGTGAAGCAGCTGATAGGTTCGAATCCCCAATCTTTCAGTTAGAAGCCTAGCACTTAACCACATTTACTGAGCACTAACAATATGTCAAGCATTTTTTTGACCAGTTTGCATATTTTAGCTCAGTTATTTATCACAACTATTCTATGAGGCAGCAACTGTTATTATGCGCACTTTACACTTAAGGAAACTGGGGCACAGAAACGTTGAAATAACTGGTCACGTAACTAACGGATAGATCTGGGATTCAAATTCAGGCTGTCTGACTCCGTATCTGAAACCAAAGAAACTGAAAAGGGTCTAAAGAACACTGAATTCGAGGATCCCAAGGCTTTTAATGGAAACCCTAGTGGTGTAGTGGTTAAGTTCTATAGCTGCTAACCAAAAGGTGGGCAGTTCAAATCCACCAGGTGCTCCTTGGAAACTCCATGGGGCAGTTCTGCTCTGTCCTGTGGGGTTGCTATGAGTCAGAATGACTCGACAGCAATGGTTTTTTTTTAAGGCCTTTAATAAAATGCAAGTTAGCCTGCTGGGGTCCTGGAAGTGCCTTCTATCTTGATCTGGGTGGTGGTTCCTTAGGATGGATACATAAGCAAAAATTCACCAAGATGTACACTCGAGATTTATTTACTACATTGTATATAAGTTATTCCTCAATTTAAATTAAAAAATAAAAGTTTCCTCATTTTCCTCATCTTCTTGCACTAACCCTTTCTAGTACCTCCAAGAAATGTTTCCTTAAATTTGAGATCCTCTTTCAATTTCAGGCTGTTTGCCCTAGTTTTGAATAAACTTCATATTTAACTCTGGGAGGCACAGACTTTTTGCTCCCTCTTCCTCTACCCCATTCCAACAACTAAAATACTCTGATGTTCTGAAATATTCGGAGTACGTTATTTAAATGTAGTATTATTAGTATTGACAGCTTTATCTGACTACCAGCTAATTAGAGCAACAGCTAAGGTCAAGATAAGAAAATTAACAGAGGTGCTAGATTTCTCCATTTACTCCCCACCCCCCACCATCATCCCTCCACCCCACTAAACTCCTCACACTCTTCTTCCTCATTTTCTAACACCTACTGAGCAACCAAGGAGACTGTTGTCTTCTGGGCCAGTATCACTTTATTCCAGAGCAATTCTATACATTTGCTAAACTTTGGTAGGCATTCCTAGATATTCTTCCCCAGGGGGGCTACACCTCACCAGGGCTGAAAAGAGCAATCCTTTTTTACATTGGGTCAAAGATCCCTGAGGGTAAGGTGAGGAAGAGGGAGTGGTATTCTGGTAACAACGGTGTTGCTCAAAGTCAGGTGTTGCTCAGAGTCACAACTCTTCTCTATAATTCTGTTTTCTGAAGTCTCCACTGGGAAACTTACATTTTGGTAAACATAATAAATCAGTCTTTGATTGTTAAAAACCTTTAGTTAATGTAAGAAGTTCTGACAAATCCAAAGCTGAACCACAATTCAAGAAATTTGGCTTGGTTTTCTTTTCTTTTTTTGAGAGTTCTTACAATTCTCCAATTTTAGGAATGTGTTTTAGCCACTGGAGTTGATTCACTAATTAATGAATACATATTAAGCTTATTTTCCTACTGCCAAGCATTGTATCAGAGCAGTGCTTCTCAAACTTTAGGGTGCATAGGAATTACAGATTCTTAAAAAACAGGGGTAGGTTACTAAGCCTACCCCTCCAGCAAAGGTTCTGATTCAGTAGATTTGGAAGGTGGTGCCCAGCCCAAGAATTTGCATTTCTAACAAATTGCCAGGTAATGCTAATGTTGCTGGTAATGGGGCTGGGACTATACTCTGAGTAGCAGGACTATACTAGGTTAAAGGGACATAGCAGGACCTAAAGGAGTTCTTAATCTAGCTGAGAATTCAAACACAAAAAAACTAAATGAAAGTGGTAACTGCTGTGGGAGAGTTTGGGCACTGGGTGTTAAGGGAGCACAGAAGAGGGGCACCATAGAAGGTCACCTGAGCTGTGTCTTGACAGATAACTAAAAGTAAACCAAGCAAAGAGCTGGGAGAAAAGCATTCATGGTAGTGGGATAGCTTGGTAAAGCAATTTGCCAGACAGAGCTTGAAGCTGGCTTGAGAGGCAGGAAGGGAGCAGACAAGGGACAGCCCTCTGTACCATGCTGTAAAGTCTGAGCTTACTTAGAGAAGATTTTAAGCAGAGGGATAATATGGTTGAATTTGGAGTAGATCACTCTGGTCCACAGTGGTCCAGTCGGTGGAAGGTCTACTGAAGGCAGGGAAACAGTATGAACTCCTGTGCAAGAGATGATGCCTGAACTAAGTTTAAGAGGAATGGTGTTGGACATCCAGGGGGCAGACTGGAGAAGCGTGAGGAAGTAAAGTTATCAAGACGTGGTTACTGATTGACTGAATGAAGGGCAGGATGATGGAAAAAGGAATCAAGGATGTTCCACATATTTGGACTTAAAAACTTGTGATCATGGTAAGGTTATAGATGAAACAAAATCAGCCATATGTACATATTTAAACTGGAAGGTAAATACATGTATGTGAAGGTTTATCATATTGTCTACTTTGTAAATTTCAAATTTTTTATAATAAAAAGGTTCTTTTAGGGAAAAATGGGTGCAAACAGTTAAACCCTACTAATCCAAACATTGGAGGTTCAAACAAACCCAGAGGTGCTGCAGAAGAAAGATGCTGCGATCTGCTTCCGAAACTCTTGAAAACTCTGTGGAGCACAGTTCTACTCTGCAACACATGGGGTCACCATGAGTTAGAATCAACTCAACAGCAACTGGTTTGGTTTTTTGGTTTTAGGGAAAAGACCGTGTTTATGCTTTTTAGCTGCATCAGGCAAAATAAATGGAGAAAATGCTGTGTAATTCCTTTTGTAATCTGTAAATTAGCAGTTTTGTTTAAACATTTTATTGTGCTTTAGGTGAAAGGTTACATGGCAAATTAGTTTCCCGTTCAATAATTCGTATACAAACTGTTCTGTGACATTGGTTGCAATCCCTGCAATATGTCAGCACTCTCCCCATTTCCACCCTGGGTTCCCCGTTTCCATTCGTTAAGTTTCCCTGTCCCTCCCTACCTTCTCATCTTTGCTTTTGGGCAAATGTTGCCCTTTTGGTCTCTTATAGTTGACTGTTCTAAGAAGCACAATCCTCACAGGTATTATTATTATAAAGAATATGTTTGGTTTGGTTTATTTATCTATTTAGTGCTTCTCCCTTCCTCTACCTCCCATTCATGGTAACCATCAAAGAATGTTCCTTTCTGTGTATAAACCTATTATTGACTTATAATAGTGATCTCATGCAATATCTGTCTTTTGTGATTGACCTATTTCACTCAGCGTAATGCCTTCTAGTTTTATGCACGATGTGAGATGTTTCATGGATTCATCACTGTTCTTTACTGTTGTGTAGTATTCCATTGTATGTATGTACCACAATTTGTTTATCCATTCATTCATTGATGGACGTTTAGGTTGTTTCCATCTTTTTGCTATTGTGAATAGTGCTGCAATGAACATGGATGTGCATATGTCTATTCGTGTGATGGCTCTTGTCTCTCTAGGTTATCTTCCTAGGAGTGGGATTGCTGGATCTCATAATATTTCTATTTCTAGCTTTTTAAGGAAGTGCCATACCAATTTCCATAGTGGTTATGCCATTTTACAGTCTCACCAGCAGTGTATAAGAGTTCCAATCTCCCTACAATCTCGCTAGCATTCGTTGTTTTCTGTTTTTTTGATCAGTGCCATTGTGGGAGGGGGGTCTGTGAGATGGTGTCTCATTGCAGTTTTGATTTGCATCTCTCTAATAGCTAATAGGGCCCTGGTGGCACAGTGGTTAAGTGTTTGGCTGCTAAACAAAAGATCAGCTGTTCGAATCCACCAGCTGCTCATTGGAAACCCTATGGGGCCGCTCTATTCTGTCCTGTAGGGTCGCTATAAGTCAGAATTGACTTGACTGCAACAGGTTTGGTTTTGGTTTGGAATCGCTAATGATCAGGAGCAACTCTTCATGTGTTTATTAGCCACCTGAATATCTTCTTTGGTGAAGCATCTGTTTAAATTAGCAGTTTTGATTGTTGTGTGGTTCATCTCTACAACATAGGTAGTTTGGGAGGAATCTATTTCCCAGGGGAGCCTGGAGGAGTGTTGTAAATTATAGTCAACTCTCCTAGAAGAGCTCCAGGCTCATTGACTTATCAGTTTGGAGCCCTGGTGTCGCAGATGCTCGGTAATTATTTGTTGATGAAGGAATGGGCTTAAATGAGAGCTAGGGCTTTGTAAGCAAATAAAGGTGCTTCCTTACATTTAAATGTCACAGTGCAATTCAGTGTGACAAACAAAAAAACTTTACGAAACAACAATGCTGTGAGACTCTTTGCCTTGATTTTAGGTTCCCTAATAGCATATTCTATTTGTCAGATACTGTTTAGAACAATAGTTCTCAAACTTTAGCATGCATAAGAATTACCTGGAGAACTTGTTAGAGCACAGATTCCTGATCCTCACTACCAGATTCCTATTCAATTATTCTGTGATAAAACCAGTGAAGTTGTATCTCTAACAAGCTCCTAGGTGATGCTGATGTTGCTGGCCTGTGGACCACTCTTCTAGGACTGGGGATACCACACTAAACAGAAAAGGCAAAAATCAAAACAATTGTCCTCATGGAGTTTATATTCTAGTGAGAGTGAGGAGATAGAGGATGGATACGTAGATAGACGAATGGATGGATGGATAGATGGGTGGGGGGGGATGGATGGATGGATGGATAAACACAATGTATATTGTATAGATGCTAACGTGCTATGAAGAATAATAAAGTGGAGGATAGGGAGTGGAAGACATTGAGAAGGTGATATTAAAGATTTAAAGCAGGTAAGAGATTAAGCTAGTTAGATTTCTGGGGAAGAATGGTCCAGAAAGATAAAATTTAGGGCAAAAGCTCTGATTCTGGAGCTTCCCTGGCTTGTTTCAGTATCAGCAAGGAGGTCATGGGGGTGGGGAGAATTGGAGGAAGCAAGTCAGAGGAAAATTACAAAGTCAGAGGGGGACCTTTTTGAATGGAAAAAAGTCAATGGAGGATTTTGAGCAAAGGAATGGCTATATCTGACTTCTCTTTAAAAAAAAAAAATCATTCTGGCCAGTACATTGAGACTAGATTATAGGAAGGCTTGGGTGCAAACAGGGAGACCAGTAAGAAGGCTTTAGAATAATTCAGGCAACAGATGGTGGTTTGGTCAGAGTCACAGCTTTGAAGTATTTGGAAAAGTTCACATGCAGCTTGGGTGGCACACGTACCAAATGTGAACTGACCCTTCTGCCGTGGCACACAGTGAATTTTAAATCTCCAGCTCTCTTACGACACAGGCTATAACAAAAGCATGTTCTTCTTTTAAAAAAAAATAACTATTTCTTGTTACTCTGCCGATTCCCCAAACCTTGATCCTCGTGAGGATCAAAAACTCACTCAGTGGAAAGAAGGAAACGTGAAGGAAAACAAAGTAAAAGAAAGAAGTCATTGGATTCTGTATGTATTTTGAAGGGATAGTCAACAAAAATGGTTCTATGATTTTGGCCTAAGCAACTAGAAAGATAGAATTGTCATCCACTGAGATGGAGAAGGAGCCCTGGTGGTCCTAACCAAAAGGCCAGCAGTTCGAATCCACCAGCCGCTCCTTGGAAATCCTATGGGGCAGTTCTACTCTATTCTGCAGGGTCGACTATGAGTTGGAATCAACTTGTCGGCAATGGGTTTGGCGTTTTTGTTTGATCTGAGATGGAGGAGACTATGGGAGAAGCTTGTCTAGGAAGGAATATTGGGAGTTTGGCTTGAAAATACCAGTTTTGAGATGCCTATTAGACATCCAAGTGGAGATGTTAAGTAGGCAGTTGGATATATGAAACTTGAGTTTTGGAAATAGGCCTGGGATAATGATAAACATCTGAGAGTCAAAAGCATACAGATGGTATTTAAAATCAGAAGACAGGATGAGTTCACAAAGGCAGTAAGTGTAGATAGAAAAGAGGTTTGAAAATTAAGCCTTGGAACATTTTAACATTTAGATAATGTGGAAATAAATGAAGATAACCCAAATGAGAACAAACAAAGGCTATTTATTCAGGGACTGCTATAACAAGGAAATCAGTCACCATCACTTGTATTTGGTGGAGCCCCAAAGGCAGGCAAAAAAAAAAAACCCAGTTGTCTTCAAGGTGATTCTGATTCATGGCAATCCCATGTGCATCAAGAATAGAACTGTGCTCCACAGAATTTTTAATGGCTGACTTTTTGGAATTAGATTGCCAGGTCTTTCTTCCAAGGTGCCTCTGGATGGGCTGGAAGCTCCAATCTTTCAGTTAGCAGCCAAGTGTGTTAACTGTTGGCACCACCCAGGGATTTCCAAAGGCAGGCTGTAAGCTTTATAGCAGAAAAAAGGAGAAGCTTCAAGTACGCCCTTATTGGACTTTGTTAGTATGGGGAAGCTGGAGGTGCGCTGAGTAGAAACAGGGCATCCTATGTGATTTACCCTATGTGATCCTATGTGATTGTTTAGGGAAGCATATTTGGCTTTCTCTGGTTGGTCCTATATTGGAAGCAAGGACAAAATTTAGTTATTAATCAAGTCTTGGTGGTTGGGCTGATTGCTACAGAGGTTGTAGGTTGGCTTCCTGGGCTGGTTGCTGCAGACTGTGGAACAGAGTTCTGTTTTTACATATGGTTTGACCCTTGTTCACATGTATAATCAGTCTCTCATATATATGGGGGATGAGGAAGAACTAGCAAAGGAGACTAAGAATCACCAGAATGGTAGGAGGAACACCACGAGAGTGTAAACTCTTCAGAGAAGATTTAAACGCAAAGCATATAGTCTTTTTACTATCCATGGTCACTTCACTACCTCTCAAATCTCTAGATCCTAATTTTCAATGATCTATTTGACATCTCCATCTGTATTTATTTATTAAAATCACAATTACTGAACATCTACTATTTTTCAGGCACTTATTTAGATGCTAATTAAAGTGGCTACAAAAATGAATAAGACAGTGTCTGATGCATAGTAAGGGCTCACTATGTATCAGTTGCTGTTGTCGTTATCCACAATTCCCTCACGGGCACCCAGCCTTTGAGTCATGTTAAATGACAGTATTGGAACCCATCATGTTCTTTCATGCCTTGGCGCTGGCCTTTGGCCAAACTGTTCTTTGTCTTGGGAGTCTCTGGGTGGTCCCCACTCCCCCTGAGTCAATTCCAACTTATAGCAATCCTGTAGGATAGAGTAGAACTGCCCCATACGGTTTCCAAGGCTGTAACCTTTACAGAAGCAAATGACCACATCTTTCTCCTTCAGAGTGGCTGATGGATTGGAACCGTTGACCTGTCAGTTACCAGCCCAGCATTTAACCACTGCGCCACCAGGGCTCTTCCCTGGATGGTACAGTTAATGCACTGCACTGCTAACCTGAAAGGTGGGAGATTCAAATCCACCCAGAAGCACCTCAGAAGAAAGGCCTGGCAATCTACTTCTGAAAATCAGCCATTGAAAACTCTATGGAGCATGGTTCTATACTGACACACATGGAGTCACCATGAGTTGGAATCCACAGCAACTGGTTTTTCTTTTTCTGGAATTCCCTTCCCTTGTTCTCATCACATGGAGCCCTGGTGGTGCAGTGGTTAAGAGCTCAGCTGCCAACCAAAAGGTCAGCAGTTTGAAGCCACCAACTGCTCCTTGGAAATCCTATGGGGCAGTTCTACTCCGTCTTATGGGGTTGCTATGAGTTGGAATCAACTCGACGGCAACGGGTTCGATTTTTTTTTTTTTTTGGTTATTCTCATTACATTTTTCCATCTCAGTTCAGTTTAAGATCCTCCAGGAAGTCGTCTCTGACTCCCCCTCCCTTACCCCACCTCCCATGGTCTGTACTCCCTTAGCATCCAGTACATACCTCCCTGTTATTGGTTTTTTTAATACTTATCACATGACATTATAATTGTTTTTATATATTGTCTACTAAACTGTTAGCTCCTCAAAAGCAGGAACGGAGTTTAATTTAATTTACTCTTAGGCACATGATAGGCACTCATTAACTACTAGTTGAATAAGCAATAAATAAATAGTTACTTACGAATGTTAAATCGGTTAAGAAAACACATATATATATACACACGCACACATATATATACATATCCTGATAACTCAGTAAGAAGCAGCTACTTATGTGTTTATTTGGTACAGTGAAACAATGTAAAGAAGCGAGAAATAAAAGCAGAAACTTATATGAGCATTAAATAAAAAGAAAATAAATGAATGACTATCAGCTTGGATATATGCAAGTAAATCCAAGTGAACAATGGAGTAAGGAGTGAAATCAATGACAAATCAATACTAAATGGAATAACTCCACTTCAATTTGATGTATATACCATGCCTGAGAACTGAGAAGTGAATTCTACACTGATACTCTTGATGATTGTCACCTTCCCTCTACCTTGACAAATCAATGAAAAAAATCTGATGGAAAGAGCTCTAAGTTCTGATTTAGGAAGCCTGTGTTAACAGATTTTATGGCCTAATGCACATTTCTTATCTATAAATAAGGAATAAATCTTATCTGTAAAATATTTTTCATTTCTAATAGCTTTTTTTTTTCCTTCCCAGGCAATCCTTTCAGGAGAATAAAATCTAAAATCAGGATTTCACCAAATCAGTTTTACATTTGCAGTTCTGGACTCTAGCGCATTACAACCCAGCCCACCCCTCCTCCACCTGCACAGCCTAGCCCCCAAAATCCAAAGTCTCCTACGGCTTCCAAAGCATTCTCAACCTTATTCAAATGGCTTTCCAAGGCGAAGAATGTAGTAAGTCTGCCTTCTAGCTACCAGCCCCCTTCCCTTCCTTTGGTCTGTCACACCAGTGGTTCTCACCCTAGATTCAGTGGGACAGGGTGGGGGGATGGGGTGAATCCATCCAGGCTTTCATGCAAAGACCCCCTGGTAGGAAAGAACAAAGCTTCCCTGTACCAGCAGTTTAGAGAGCAGCAGGCAAACTCAGGTGTTTGACTGCCCTGACTGCTCCATTCTCCACACTGTACTGGCTGAGAGGTAGGGAGTCAGATTTTTCCCTTTTTTAAAGAAATCACATCCTACTTCTAATGAGACTGAGACTATCTGCTTGAAGCACATTGAATCGAATTTCATTCACCCTCTCCCTGACGCCCCTGTTCCTCCTGCAGAATTATGGTTTGAGAAGACAAAGAAAAGGTTATGCAGAATATTGTTCCCCAGCTTTGAACTTGGCAATATCCTCCTACACTCTCAAGTTCGAATCTTTGCATTGTAAACAAAAATCCGTTCATGTGGAAGCAAAGCTAGCGGCTGTCCGTGGAGACCCAAGTCACAGAGTGAATGGGAAGATTAGTTTCAGGATGTGTCTTAGAAAAATATATAATTGGGATTTGCTAAGTGTGGGAGATTGTGAATGGCAAAGAAATCTTAGTTTCCTTGAATGATGCGTTTGGGAATGAACAGGAAGATTGAAACCTGTAGACTCTTTGTGTTGTCCATTACTATGTAAGTGTTGGAACTCAACTCTAAAAACTCCGTTCCTTTGGAAGACAAACCAAAAAAACAATTGAGGAGGGAGAAGTCTTGAGTGCGAGGTAGGGTTGGAAGACATGGCAGAAGGCCAGACCTGAGGAGGAAAAGCTGATTAAGGAAAAATCAGAGGAAAAAGCCAAACAATGACTGACTGGGAAAGACAAAGGGCCAAAAAAGAACTATTTCAAATACTTTGGCAACTCGATTTACAAGAATATCATTGGCTTAGAGGATATTTTTTAGCACCCTCCTTTCAATTGGGTTGGTTTAGTAGTCAATAAAAAGGGGCCCTGGTGGCACAAACGGTTAAGCTCTAGGCTGGCTGCCAACTGAAAGTTGGTGGTTCGAATCCACCCAGTAGCTCCTTGGGAGAAAAGACTTGGTGATCTTCTTCTGTAAAGATTACAGCGTAGGGAACATATAGGGCAGTTCTGCACTGTCACGTGGGGTCACTATGAGTTGAAAACGACTTGATGGCACCTAATAACAACATCCAGTAATATCTCAGATGGAGTAAGAAGATGATGCTTTCATTCTTTCAGCTTGCTCAATGGATTAAATTAAAAATCACAACAAAAAGTCATTTCCAACTTGGCGGTCATAGGCACAGGATCCTAATAGGATTTCTATTAGCAGCCACTGTGTGTAGGTCACTGATGTGTCAACTATTATGTGTATTTAGCACCTTATCTTCTTTAATTCTTGCAAGAATACACTGAGGTAGTTACTCTCAACCCTAGTTACAAATGAGTAAACAGACCTAATAAGTGTCTGTGCCAAGATTCTATCCTGTATCTTGAGTATAAAAAGCCCTGGTGGCACAGTGGTTAAGAGCTTGGCTGCTAACCAAAAGGTTGGTGGTTAGAATCCACCAGTCACTCCTTGGAAACCCTATGGGGCAGTTCTACTCTGTCCTATAAGGTCACATAGTGTTAAAGTACTAGACTGCTAACCAAAGGTCAGTGATTTGAACCCACCACTTGCTCTGTGGGAGAAAGATGTGGCAGTCTGCTTCCATAAAGATTAACCTGTTAAGCTCTTAACCACTGTGCCACCAGGGCTCCGCATAAAGATTACAGCCTTGGAAACCCTGTGGGGGCAGTTCTACTCTGTCCTGTGGGGTCACTACAAGTCGGAATAGACTCGAAAACACTGGATTTGGTTTTTGGAAGGGTCTCACTTCCAGAAGTTAATTACCCTAGTGGGAGTTTCAATATCCAAGGTAGCCTCAGGAATTGGAGCTGCATGTTTGATTTAACAGGTGGAAACATGGTGAACCTGAAGTATTTAATTGCTGAGTTTGTCTGACGAGGAGCCCTGGTGGTCCAGTGGTTAAAGTGCTCAGCTGCTAACCAAAAGGTCAGCGGTTGGAACCCACCGCCGCTCTGCGAGAGAAAGATGTGGCCTTCTGCTTCCATAAAGATTTGCAGCCTAAGAAACCCTATGAGGCAGCTCTACTCTGTCTATATTGTCGCTAAGAGTCAAAATCGACTTGAGGGCAGTGTGGGGTTGGTTTGATTTTTGGTTATTTTGTCTGCCTGTTATTTGGCCCCAGGTTTCTAGTTCCTTCCCCACCCAGTCTGGGTTACCCTGCAGCTCTACTTTCAGGAACTTTTGCATTACAATGGCCTTGATGAGACTGGCAGACAGGATTAACTGGGAATTCGCCAGGGTGTGTGGAGGAATGAGGGCCACCAGGAGGGGCCAGTCTAAGGACTTCGTTATATACTAGGCTTGATTTATACATCCACAGACTCCAAACTCTTCACTTTTGTTGGATTAGGCTGGTCCCTGTTGGCTCTTGGGGCAATTCCCTTCATCCCAACTTTTTAATACTTTTCTATCTGGAGATCTTCGTATTTTCCACTCAAAAAGCCTTTAAGTCTGAGTTGGACTTTCACAGTCTAGGTCTTTTGGTTTTTTGTTTGTTTTGTTCTTCTACTCGACAACATGAGTGTGGATCTAGCTTCTCCCCAAAGCCTGCCTGAAGCATGCGATTCTAGGGACTCTTCACCAATATCTACAATTTTGGGGGCTGAAGAAAATTACACATCCTTGCAAATGTCCTCTGCTGAGGCACTCTACTCAGAGACTGGTAAGAAAAATTTAATCCTTGGAAGTCTAACTTCCTTAAGATAACGAGAAGGAAGGAAAGAGGATTGAGGGTCATCCACATGCCTCTTGAGAAATTCTAGCCCATTAATATAAGCAGAGGAGGCCTGGTGGCGCAGTGATTAAAGCGCTTCGCTGCTAACCAGAAGGTCGGCAGTTCAAACCCACCAGCCACTCCTTGGGAAAAAGATGTGGTCGTTTGCTTCCGTAAAGATTTATAGCCTTGGAAACCCTGTGGAGCAGTTCTACTCTGTCCTATGGGGTCACTATGAGTCGGAATGGGCTCGATGGCTGTGGGTTTACGTTTGGAATATAAGAAGGTATCGTTATCTATTAAACCTCTTAACACTCTCTTTGAATTGTAACTTGGTGGCTCGTGCCGTTTTAACTATGTCCCAGGTGTGAATTAGGACTGAGAGACAAGAGAACTCTCAGCAGTTAAACTGTGTGTACTCTTGCTAGTTATTGAGAACCTACAAGCTTAGGTACTGTGGGAATACAAATGTGTTATTGTAATAATTAAATGAGCTGGTGCCTAAATCTTAACATCGTAGTGTTGGGCACACAGTTGTCAGTAAGTGTTACTGTTAATTGGCCAGAAGACAGAACACGGATTGGGAGTGAGCATCACATTTTTGTTTTATTTGTTTTTACTCACAGAGCGCCAGCAATGGCACGGCTAATTCCATAAATCTCACCTTGAAGCATTTTACTGTAATTAAAATAAGGACTGTACCAGTTGGCTTTGCTCCCAGCCTTTGGGTGTGTGGATAATATTGGGCACCTCTGAGCTGGGGTATCTGCTATGTTCTAGGTACCATGCCCAATTCTCATAAAACTCAGAGAAGTGTTTGCCTCATTTTACGGTAAAGATAATTCCAGAAAGTTTAATCTGCTGATCATCAAACAAAGTGGCTAGAGTTGGGATTTGAACTACAGTTTGGCTTCAAAATCCATATTACAAATCCTTCTAAATGGTAACTGAGGAATACTTGGGATACTTTAAAGCTGCTACCACTTTACTGGAAATGTAGTTGTCAAAATTTATGAAAATAAAAAAGTAAACCCCTTTCATCCAAGAATGCCATTTTTAACATGACATAAACTACTTTACAAAGTTACATTTGTTATAACCGTAAAAATAAGTTATGGAGAAAGAATAAGTGAGCAAAATAACTGCTATATTTGAGTGTTGGGTTTTGATACGATCCCGCTTTTCTAAACTTTGTGTTGACATCCTTGTTTTTATAATTTCAAACACTGGAGAAATAGGGTGCTGGGTTGTAAGAGGACGAGCTTGGGAACGAACAGTGGGCAGAGCCTTCTGAGCAAGCAAGCACAAGTTTTGTATGCTGTTGTTATATGCCATCAGGTCGATTTCCACTCCTAGCTACTCTATAGGACAGAGCAGAACTATCCCACAGAGTTTTCTAGGTTGTAATTTCTAGGTAATATAGACAGAAGTAAACTTCATTTTTAGTTACTAAATTAATTATTGTCAGGTCCCGTGTTAGGCATTTTTTATCTGTTACCTCGTTTTAACCCATGAAGAAACCCTGTGAGGGTGGAATTATTCGGGAGATGAAGTCACAGCTTGTAAACGCAAAGTCTGGATTGAGATGGATGCCTATCAATTCATTCACATCTGCTAGTCCTGGTATTTAGAAATAACCTGGCAGTAAATTGGTGACTGCATAGGGTACCCGGAGTCTGATCATGTAGTTAGTTAAAAAATTATATAGGTGGTGCTGAGTAAGGTTACAAACAAGAAGTTGTTATTTATGGAGAGACAAGGCAGACATTAGTTGGGTGATCACCATTCTGGTATCAGTGCAGTTAGAGGTGGTTGCCAAAGCGTAGTTGCTTGAGGTTTGAGTTCCTCTCTGCTTCCCAGCAATGTATGATGTTGGTCACATTGTTAAAAACCTCTCTGAGCTTGTTCCATTGTATGTTAAAATCAATCATCAATTATCATTTCTTGGATTATTATGTGTACAAGAGGTTAGCAAAGTGCTCAATAATTGTTGGTTAAGAATTAAGATGTTACTTAATGCTTACCTAGCTTTGAGACTTGGGAGGATTCAAAAAGTGAACTGAAAACAATGTTTGCAAATAGAATATTTTAATATTTGGAAAAAAAAGTTTTAGAGAAAAGTTGTCATTTTATTTGCTCCCAACAGTCTCTCCTCTTCCTTCCTCCATGGATCAGCTTATTCAGGATAGCCCTGATTCTTCCACCAGTCCCAAAATAAAATCGCCTGCTTCTGCTTCTATAGAGAAGAGCACAGTGAAGAAGGAAGGTAAGGGCCAGGGCAAGAAACAGAAGGTCAGAACTGTGTTCTCGCAGACCCAGCTGTGCATACTCAAAGACAGATTTCAGAAACAGAAATACCTCAGCCTCCAGCAGATGCAAGAACTTTCCGAAGTCCTGAACCTTAGCTACAAACAGGTAAGTTTGCTTTATTCTTGCAATAAAATAAAAATGATTAGCAGATTAAGTTCGAAAACACCTTTGTGGATGCACCCCCCCCAAAATAATTTAAATATGAAAATGGGATCTTTTGGTTTCTTGACCCCCTCTTCCTTTCATTACATATTCTGTTGTAAGAATGTCATAATTATTTAACCACCTCCCAAACGAAGATTGTGCAAATGTTTCCCATTTTTCCCTTAGTCAAAGAAGGACTACTCCAACTTCAGACAAGCAAGTCCCTGACCAACACTGGTTCTCATTAAAATAAAAATTGCTTCTTTTGTTTTTAGTCTTTGTGTATTTGATCACTAATGAGATAGGTCATTTTTCATATGTTTTATTGGCCATTTTTTTCCTGTCAATTGCTTTAATCCTCTTTACTCTTTATTTTCTATTCCATGTTCACTTTTTAAAATGGATTTAAAAGCTCCTCATCTCTATGTCAATTGTGTATCATTTTTATTTTATAACGGTTTATTGAAGTCCAGAAGGCTTTTCTTCAGTAAAATATTTTAGTTTGTCTTTTGGTGCCATACTTATAAAGTTCTTCCTTATTCCAAGATACTTATGTTTTCTGGCCCTTCTGTGGTCTCATTTTCTTAACTCATAGTCAATAAGCCATCTGGAAAGTTTAGTTTGATATGTTTTGGAATGTAACTTGATATTTTATAGTCATTGTCCTAGTGTTATATTTCATGATCCCTGAATTGAAACGCTACCATTATCATTAAATATAAATAAGCTTGTATGGTGGGGCGGGGCGGGGGAGGCTGTGACTAATGTATAAGTAAGCTCTGTAAAAAAGGGAGATCAGAAATCTCAATGTGAACTAATTGGTAAGTAGAGATGCAGTGTGTTTTGATTAAACAAAAAGCAGCTAACTGACTTCAGGGGTTTGGATATGTATTCTTAGAACACTGGCTCAGGATTTTTAAAAATGATTCAGAAATTCAAATTTTGTTCCTGAGCTTTAAGGTAGTTTTTTGTTTGCTTTTTTTTTTTTTTTTTTTAACCTGGCAGGGAAAATAGAAAACAACATTCTTTCTCCCAAGCACATCTGCATTTCTAGTATCTTACATTTCTCTCTCACCTTTTTCCTACAGGTTAAGACCTGGTTCCAGAACCAGAGAATGAAATGTAAGAGGTGGCAGAAAAATACCAACTGGTCAAAGAATAGCAGTGGTGCGATTCAGGTAACAGGAAACTTATTTTTCTGCTGTTTTCTTTCAGTGGACTTTTAGTTTTGTCTCTCCCTGAAACATAAAACCTCAACCACAGATAATTCTGACTGATATTCCTTGTTACCCTTTCAGTTAATCTACCATTCTCTTTCAGAAGGTCTCAGTACCTACAGAGTTCCTGGACCTCTACTCTTCCTATCACCAGGGATGCTTTCCTTCTGGAAACCTCCCAATGTGGAACAATCAGACCTGGAACAACTCAACTTGGAGCAACCAGACCTGGAACAGCCAGTCGTGGAACAACCATTCCTGGAACAGCCAGGCTTGGAGCAACCATTCCTGGAACAGCCAGGCTTGGTGCACCCAATCCTGGAATAGCCAATCACCCTGGAACAATCAGTTCCAAAACTGTGGAGAGGACTTCCTGCTGCCGCAGATCCAATTCCAGCAAAATTCTGCCAGTGATCTGGAGACCTCACAAACCATAGATTTATTCCTAAATTACTCCATGAACATACAGCCTGAAGATGCGTGAAGATGGGTATATAACTCAATGTCAATCTGGGCGGTGACTGCATTCCTTCTTTCTTGTAGGACTTCTTGTTTTTAGAGGTTTATCTCTCTGCCATGATATCCTGGTTTTCATTGTGCCTATTGTATAGATTTGGGAGGGGTATAATAGACATTTAATCAAATAGGTTTCAATAATAGCTACCTGGACAATATGATAAAAGATGTTTCTGACTATAGATAACTAGATACCATACTACCTCGGATATCTTTAGGATCTAGCCTCAAGAATTCAAACTAAAAGTACAAAGATGTGGTGGAGGATTATTTGTATTTTATAGGATTGGGAGGCTTAAGGTGAAGGGTTAAGTCATAGGAGCTTCATTGATTTCCTCCACCCTTCTGCTCTGTTTTACTATAACCCCTAACTTGTTCATTTTTTGAATATTTGTAGAAAGATGTTTTGTATTTTGCTGCATTACGGTAATAATAGTACCAGTATGGCTGGTTGATTTATAAATATTAGTACAAGCAAATAAAGTAATATCCATTTTACCTTTAGCTGTCTTCTGCCCTAATTTTACCCAGAGGTTCAATGAGGAAAAATTCCACTAAACACGGGTCTTCATTACTTTGTTTGATGTAGGGGCATATTGCTCTGCAATTTTCTTCTATTTAGGAATATTTCATAGATATCGTTTCCTAAATTTAGATCTCATTCTTTTTAATTGCTGTGTAGTACTAGAGCGACCCCTGGTAATACAATGGTTAAGTGCTCGCCCACTAACAGAAAAGGCTGGTAAGGTTGGTTTGAACCCACCAGCAACTCCTCAGGATCTGGGGATCTGCTCCTGTAAAACATTACAGCCTAGGAAACCCTATGGGGCAGTTCTACTCTGTCCTACAGGGTCTTTATGTTCCAGAAACTTCAGATATATAGTTAATACCTAAAAAGGTACAAGATACTTTTTTAGAATAAAGCTAGTAAATATTCGAGCAAAAATCACCGTGTAAGTCGCCATAAAGTTGAGGCTGGAAAAAGGCTAAAAAGTCTTTTCCTAAATGCAAAATTAAAGTCTTTTCCTAGGTGCTAACCCAATTTAAGGCTTGTCAGTTTACCCCTTTTTTTGGTCACAGGATCACTAAGAATATACATAATAGAAGGAGATAAGGTGAAAAGACCAAAAAAATCCACTGCTGTCGAGTTGACTCGTAGTGACCCTGTAAGACAGAGTAGAACTGCCTCATAGGGTCTCCAAGGAAGCCACTGTCCCATCTTCTTGCCACAGAGCAGCTGGTGGCTTGAACCGGTGGATTAGCAGCTGAGCACTTTAACCATTGTGCCACCAGGACTCCTACGTGAAAAGAAAGTGATCATAAATTCACCTGCCAGCCTCTCCATCTTTCCACATTTCCCTTAGACCTTACTTTTTTTAGTTCTCCAAATAGGGAGTGGGTGTTACTTAGTATATTACATTTCAGCTATTTTATGATCGTTGATTTGAAAATTCACTTTTTCTTGGGTTTTAGTTTGCATTTCCATTTCAGTTTGTACTTGAGGAAAGAAGGAGCACCGTATTGAACTTGTCTGGGTCTTCTGAATATCACAACATGGATGTAAAGCTCAAAAAGTAAATTTCAAGCACCTAGTTCTTGGGGTAAGGACAAGGTTAATTCTGCTCTGAATAATCCTACTATGCAGAAAAACCTGGCATCTACAGGGGGAAAAACACATCCATGATTGTGAACCCAAAGGTAAAGGCCGACAACTGCCAGACAGGCAGGGAAATGAGGGGGAGGACATCAGTAAGTATTGCTTGCCACCTGGGGCCCTGTCAGCTTTTGCCTCAAGCCTGGAGATAAAGGGAATTTGTTAAATAAAGAAGCTAATTGGGGCAGACAAAAGCTTCTGGCACAGGAAGTTAGTTCGACTAAGGATACCAAAACTTAGGCATTTGAATAGGTTGCTTGGTGTGAGGTAGAAGTGAAACCTGACTCAAAAGAAGTAGCAGCTGGTGGTGAGTCTCCCTGCTTAAGGCATTACGGTTAAACTGTGGTCCAAGAAGAAAGTCCTGGAGAATTTTAAAAGTTAAGCGCCTGGAAAATAGAGTCTCATTACCTCCAAATATACTACAAGGCAATCTTTCAAGAACAGAAAAGCTCAGATGTTTGAACCATAATAAATTAATTATAAGACTTGGCGCAAAACGAGGGGAACAAGATGTGGTAGGCGAATACACTTAACGATTCAGTGCAAGTAGAGATGAGACAGGTCATGTGTCCTGTCTCTGGGGCACCAGCCTTCCCCATTTATGGTGTGGTTATAGGAACCGAGGATGGTGACTGAGGACAAGAATTTGAGATTGAACCAGGGCTGGGCTCTGCAAAAGGAATGTACCTGCAGACAGTCACAGGCTAGCTCTATCAGAGACACGTAGTGGCAAGAACTGGCCACGATTGTAGCTCCTCTTAGCCTGATGAGTAGCTATGGAATTTATTTGCATTACTTGGGCAAGGTACATGTGGGACTGGGAATAGGGGTCACCAATAAGTAGCCAATTTAAGAGTTTGGGATGTTGAATGCCTCTGATAATATTTAGTGTTAGACTTAATAAGACTATTAGGTGCCTCTTGCTCCTTCTATCCCTGTGTTCTGTACACATGTACTCTCTACTTACCTAAATCTAATATGTCTTACAGATTACTAACGTCTATAGTTAATACAGCTTATGAATTATGTAAATTCCATTTGTTTTCCAAATACACATTGCACCAGATTAGCCATACAATTTGTCCTTTCTGCAATGCCAAGTCTTATCTAAATCTTAGCCTCTCCTGGATCCTAGATCTCATTTCTTAAGCCTCATATCGATCCTCAGCTTGTGGTTAATCTTACAGTTATACTTAACAACCTCCAAACTGTCAGGCTCTGTAGGTTCCTTCACAGTGCTGCCCACTGAACTATTACAGTGTGTGAACTCACACTGGTTCCCTGATTAATTCCTATATCATCAAACCCAAACCTACTGCCATTGAGTCAATTCTGACTCACGGCAACCCTATAGGACAGAGTAGAACTGCCCATAGGGTTTCCAAGGAGCACCTGGTAGATTCGAACTGCCGACCTTTTGGTCAGCAGCTGAGCTCTTAACCTCCACACCACCAGGGGTCTCCTGTCTCATTAGATCAATAAAAATAGACCTTTTATCTACTCAGACTCTACCCTCTACAGGCAAAAAAGCCCGATCTTTCACATCGGTCTTAAGAGAAACATGATTATTTTATATTATTATTAACTATCAATGGCTCTTTCGTGTTGCTTTTCTTACGCTGCTTGCATCTTCCAAAAGAAAAGTGAAAAAAATAAAGTGAGGCCCAACTTTGAGGAAAATACCTTTAAGGGTACTTTACATTTCCACAGCACTACATGGGTAAACATAGTTTATTTCACTCGATTCTTAAGCGGCCCTCTGAGGTTAGCTACTATTTATGTACAAAGAAACTGAAGCTCAGGAAATCTAAATAACACATCCAATGTTATTGCATTGCCTTGCCTCTATTGTCTGAGTTAAATATAACCCTTGTCTCAGCCAAGAAACTGCCTCATCCCTCCTCAATCCACTGCAATCCACTTTCTGTCCCTACCACGCCATTGTAACAAATCAAGCTAAAATCACCAATGACCTCAAAATGTGTCCTTCATTAGTTCAGTCAACAAATATTTGTTAATACTTAACTAAATATCAGATATTTTGTTAGGAGTTTGCTAGGCTTCAGAGGTGAGGAACATAGACATGCCGCCTGTCTTCATGGAAACAACACTGGATGGTTACATTTTTTGGACCTTAGATACTATCTTACTTTACTCTTACTAAACCAACACTTAGGTACTTTTCCCCAGACTGATAATAGCTTCAAATGCATCATCTTGTTTAATTTTCATAAAACTAGATGAAATTTTTATCCCATTTCCAATGATGGTGCCCTGGTGGCGCAGTCGTTAAAGCAATCAACTGCTAACCAAAAGGTGAGCAGTTTGAAACCACCAGCGGCTCTGCAGGAGAAAGATGCAGCAATCTGCTTTCATAGAGATTTACACCCTTGGAAACTATGGGGTTGCTATGAGTTGGAATCGACTTGATGGCAGTGGGTGGGTATAGATGATAAGGGTTAGAGAACATAAGTAATAAACTTCCCAAAGGACTCACATCTATGAAGAAATGACTTCTGAATCCATACTCTCAACTATTCTGTAAGAACTTCTCTACATTTCAGAGTGTTGACAACATCTCCATTTTTAGTACATACATTTATTTCTGATTATACTACACCCTTTTTAAAAAAAAATCCTCCTAGGATGCTTCTCCCATCTTCACTTTGCAGCTGTTTTATGGGCTTCTTTTTCTCTGTCAACTCTATGAATAGTGGTATTGTAGGCAGTCCTGTTCTCTGTCTTCATCCTTTGCTCTTGTTTCTCACTAGCACCTTTATACCTTTAGGCCGATCATTCCCAAATCTGTAACTTCAGTTTAAGTCTCTGCAGTGCTCCAGTTTCAGACATACCTGCTACTTGGTATCTCCACTTATGCTAACCTATTTCTGAGACTCCCGTTTCCTCATCTGTAAAATACGAATGATAATTTACTTACTCTGTTGTGGTGAGGATATGTGGTAATGTACGTAAAAGACCTCCCAGATTGTCTGTGGAATATAGTAGGCACTAAGTGAATGTCAACCTACAATTATTATGGAAATTTCACCGACACCTCAAATCCAAAATTAAACCCCATTATCTCATTCCCCTCCTTTTTCACAGCATTTCCTGTGCTGGCTCATGACATTATAACTCACCCTGTTATCATAGCCAGAAGCCTGGCAGTTATCCTGGGATATTTCTTTTCTTTTAACCACTATATCTCCACAGTTACTAGTATCTAAGTCTACCTCTCAAATATATTCCAAGCAACCAACAGGTTTCCATACTAGGTATGATGTATTGAAGGAGCCCTGGTGGCACAATGGTTAAGCGCTCAGCTGCTAACTGAAAGGTCTAGGACGGAACCCACCAGCTGCTTTACAAGAGCAAAGAGCTGGGGATCTGCTCCCCTGAAGATTATAGACTGGGAAACCCTATGGGGCAGTTCTACTCTGTCCTATAGGGTTGCTATGAGTAGGAATCAACTTGACTCCACGCCACGCAACGACATGATGTATTGAGCCCCTAATGTGTCACATGTTTTTTCATACTCACTTCCCTGATATTCATATGATGGAGGTATTATTATTATAACCATTTTTATGTAAGGAAAAAAAAGGCCAAAAGCTTAACAAACATGCCAAAGGCGATACTGGTTGTATGTGGTAAAATCTGGATTCAAACCCAGATTTTGTCTGACTCCAAAACTCCATATGTTCCTCTCTTACACTCTTTTCCATTGGATCCTAATCTAGGTCCTTATTATTAGGCCCAATCATTAAAATACATTAACTAATCTCTGTATTTCTGGTCTTGCCCACTTCCAATCCCTTCTCCATAAACCCGAAACCAAACCCATTTCCATTGAGTGGATTCCGACTCACAGTGACCCCACAGGACAGAGTAGAACTGCCGCATAGGGTTTCCAAGGCTGTAATCTTTACAGAAGAAGCCTGCCACATCTTTCTCCCATAGAGCGTTGTGGGGGGGGGCGCGGGGAGGGGCGGTTCGAACTGCCGAACCTTTCAGTTAGTAGCCGGTCGCTTTAGCCACTGCACCACCAGGGCTCCTTTCTTCTCTATAACCCCAAGCAAATTAAACCCATTGCCATCATGTCAATTCCAACTCATAGCCACCTTATAAGACAGAGTAGAACTGCCCTGTAAGGTTTCCAAGGAGGAGCTGGTGAATTTGAGTTGCTGACTTCTTGGTTAGCAGCCAAGCTCTTAACCACTGCACCACCAGGGCTCCTTCTTCTCTATACCAAAACCAAAACCAGACCCGCTACCATTGACTCATAGTGGATTCGAACTGCTGACCTCTTGGTTAACAGCCAAGCTCTTAACCACTGCACCACCAGGGCACCTTCTTCTCTATAGTACAGGGAAAATAACCTGAAATGCAAATCTAAGTATGTTACTCCGCAAAACAAAACCTTTTAATAGCTAACATTTACCTGTGGCGGTATTCCTCTAGTAAACCATCCTGAGCAAAATGAAATTTGCAGTTTTTTTTTTAATGCAAATTGTGGGGAATTATCACAAATGTACAGCATCAAGATTCCCAAGTTTAGAGCCCAAGAAAATCCATTTTTTAGCAAGCACTCTAGGTAATATTTAAGCACAGTAAAGCCAGAGAATCAGAGGCATACCGAATAAAATTCGAATTCATTTTCATGACAAAAAACATTATATGTGGGTTATGAAACTAATTTGTGCCAATCTACTTTTGGAATAGATATTAGGGCTCTAAGAAGGATTAGGTAAAATGTATATGAAGAAGGTTGTAGAACTTCATTAACCAACATAAAAGGAGATTTGAACAAATGGAAGCACATACTATGTTGCTGAGTGGGAAGACTCATTATTGTAATGAAGTTAATATTCTTTTCATCTATTTTTTTTTTTTTTTTAGGATTCTTGACAATCTGATTCTAAAGTTAGTTAAGGTGAATAAATATTTGATAATAATAAGAATTTTTCTGAAGAATAATGAGAATTGTAAAATATAAAAATCTATGAAATTAGAGTGTATTTTGGTTTGCATTTGGCTCAGGTAACAAAAATCCCATCAAAAAGTGGCGTAAACAATATTACATTTTATATCTCACATAACAAGAATGTTAGAGTTTTTTTCTTTTTCTTAATCCGTGGTTCAAAGTTACTGTTGGTTTGTGTTCCTTCCATGTCCCGGTTCCTTCATCCTCAGTCAGTGTACTGACCAGCCCTCTGAAGCTGGCTGCACTCTGGGTCCCAGCAGGGCTGTCATAGCTATTCGTTTCACTGGTAGACAATATAAAAGCCAGAAAAGTCTTCTCAGAAGCCTTTCAGCAAACTTCCCTTGACATATGATCTAGAATTGACATAAGCCCATGGTTTAGCTAACAAGCAAATGAGATAATCATAATTAGCTTAGATCAATCAACATTCACCTGATAAAAAGACATGACCTTTATAAGAGGGTAAAACCAAGAGTTTCAGATATAAAGTAAAATTAGTATATATCTGCTGCAGCAGAGCCACCACTAAATTGGCTTTAAGGTAGGGTTCAGAAACACTAATGAATATATATGGAAATTGCATATTTGATTGAGATTATGTTAAAAAAAAAACCAACTGCCGTGGAGTAGATTCCAACTCATGATGACCCTGTAGGACAGAGAAGAATTCCCCCATGGAGTTTCCAAGGAGTGGCTGATGAATTTGAATTGCCGACCTTTTGGTTAGCGATCATGTTCTTAACCACTGCGCCACCAGGACTCCTCATGTTAGTTCAAAAAAAAGAAACCCATTGCCATCGAGTCCATTCTGACTCATAGCGACCCTATAGGACAGAGTAAGACTGTCCCATAGTTTCCAGGAAGCACCTGGTAGATTCAAACTGCCAATCTTTTGGTCAGCAGCCATAGCATTTAACCACTACGCCACCAGGGTTTTTCCATGTTAGTTAGATCACCGTAATGTATTATATTTGGTTTTGTTGTTGTTCTGATCCGTTGCTGAGTCCGAGATCCCATGCACAACAGAAGGAAATGCTGTTTAGTCTTACAGTGTCCCCATAATCTGTTTTGGATTAGACTTTTGTGATCCATAGGGTTTTCAAAGGCTGTTTTTTTGGAAATAGATTGCCAGGTCTTTCTTCTGAGGTGCCTCTGAGTAGACTTGATCCTCCAATCTTTAGGTTAGCAGCCCAAGGGCATTAACCACCACCCAGCAACTAAGGTTAATAATAGAAACTCTGTATTAAAGAATTTCTATTAAATTTATTAATAGAGAAATTTCTTCTGACTATTGATTTAAACTTTTAATAATTAAAACATTTTTCACTATTTTAAAAAATTTGAAAAAAATGCATGCTTATTGTAAAATGTAAAGAGAAAGAAAAATTCCGAAGGATGTATAATTTTTTTTTTAAAAAGGGTCATTTCCTCTTCACCACTACCCACCACCTCTCTTAATGCCTTCCTCACCAGCAATTCTTTTTGATTACAGCCACTGTTAGGAATTTGGTGTATACTTATATCCATAGATTTCTCTACACAAACACATATGTGCTTATGTGTGTGTATGTAGTAATTCATATCTTGTTAATAGTTGCCATCGAGTCAATTCTGACTCCTGGTGACACCACCTGTGCAAAAAGCAAAGTAGAACTGCTCCATAGGGTTTTCAAGGCTGTGACCTTTCGAAAGCAGATCGCCAGGCCTGTGACCTCTGGGTGAGTTCAAACCACCAACCTTTATGGCTAGTAGGCTGGCGCTTAACCATTTGCCCCACCCTGTAAACCTGTTGCTATTGAGTCAATTTCAACTCAGTGACCCTACATGGCAGAGTAGCCCCATAAGGTTTCTAAGGCTGAAATCTTTACTGAAGCTGACTGCCATATCTTTCTCCCTTGGAGCGGCTGGTGGGTTCAAACCACCGACCTTTTGGTTAGCAGCCAAGGCTTAATCACTGCGCCACCAGGGCTCCTTTTGCACCATCCAGGCACTAATAATTCATATACTCTGTCTCAAATGTTGAAACACTGATTATACTCAAAATTATGAAGCCAGGTTACGAACAAAGAACAACTTGGAATGTAACATCAGCTATTATGTGTTGTGTGAAAAAGTTCAAATTATCAGCTTGCATATTTCAGCTAAGTTAGCTTGATTCCCGAGGAGGGACAGACTAATTTGCAGGGGCAGCAAGTGCGATAGCAGACTCTCACAAACCTTCAGGTTATATACTCCATAAACCACATTCCTTTATCATAAAATGATTCTTCTGTAAATAATGCTGAGATTTTTGGAATTATGGCACTCCAAACTCCTTATAAACTAAACTTGATAATGGAATAAATTCAAAATGAATTAAAGTTGTAAATATGAAAAATTACATAATGAAAATACTAGAAGACTGTAATGGACTATTTGTCTAATCTTGAATGTCCTAAGCAAGTCAGGAAACCAAAAAACAGTAAGCACACATTCTCAGTCTCAACATAAAAGAAAAGAAAAAGAAAAGCAGTGAAATGTTTTTCATCTTCCATATTAGGAAAGATAGAAAAATGTTTAGGGCTGAGAAAGTTGTGGATAAATGGGCACTCATATAAAACTTGGAGGGAGAGTAAACTGGTATGTCATTCTGAAAGGCAATCAGACAAAAGAGCCATATTCACCATGGTTAGACGCAGGTTTTCTAGAGTAAGAAAAGACCCAAATGAAAATCCTAGCTCCACCATTTGTTAGCTTTGTGACCTTGGGCAAGCTACTTTGCAAACTTTTGGGTTTCAATTTCCTTGTATGTAAATAAAAAATGCTTCAAGCTATTTCAAAAGGTTGCTGTGAAGATCTGATAAGATAATCATCTAATATGTACTCTGTCTAGCTCATAGAATGTATGCAATAAATGCCAGTATGTGCAGGGAAATGTAAAATGTGAATACCCTTTGATTCACCAACTACATTTCTAGGATTTTATGCATAGGCATTAATTAGACAACCATACAAAGATACTCATTGCAGCATTGGTGGTAATAGCTTAAAAAAAAATCTAAATGTCCAACAATAGAACTTTGCTTAATTATATCTGGATATAATCATATATTGTTGCATTTATGCCATTATAAAAATTAAAAAAAAAAAACTAGGCAGATTTAAATTCATGGAAAAGAATTCCATTATTTAATTATTTATTAAGGTAAAAGGGAAGATTATTTTACAGGTTAAGATGATTCCTTTTATGCCATATACAGACATAAAAAAGGCATGCAAAGATAAATATATGCCAAACAGCATGGGTTATCTCTAGGAAGTAATATTGTGAGAGAATTTTTGCTTTCTATTATTGGCATTTTTTCAGAGCATACATTATCAGACAGAAATAGTAAATACCTCTATTTGGGACGAATATGAGTAACCTCTATGCGAATAAATGATTACCAGTAAAAAGGAACATTTCTATTAGCATTTTTGAAATGTGAAAACAGCTCATGTACTTGTATAATTACCTATAGGGAAAGCTAGAACCTTGGAATGCTGGCTTTCGAACCACAGATTTAGCTGTCTTGCTTTGGGCAGGGCCTCAGAAGCCAATGTTAGGCCATTTGGAGGGTCACACCTCCCTCTAGTGGTCCTCTGTTGCTCTGGCTCACCAATCTGCCAATCACCAAACTGCCTTAGAACATTTGAGAAGTTTCCTGACCATCACCAAATGTTCAGGGACCAGGGAATGGATGCCCAGGCATATTTCCTCAATTGCATGCAGTTCAAGATGGAAATAAATGTATAATGGTGGATTAGAGATATTCCAATATGCTGGAGGAGTTGAGACGAGAAGAAAAAAAAAAAGCTTGGCAGAGTGAGTGACCCTTGTTTTTACAGTTTGGCTTATAGTGATTTTGAACCAAGTGGCAGAGTGTGATTCGGTATTACAGTGGAGGTACCAATTGCTGAGGAGATGCAAAAGAGAGATCTGTTGAATGTTATGGGGTTTTACTGAAAGTATATCAGTCTCGTTCATCTTGTTTCCTGTATCAGCAGGAAGATTGAGGGAAAAAAAGAGGCAGGGCGTAAAACACAGACCCAGATGTTCTTTCCGAAAACTTACAGGGAGAATATGACCAAGCCTCCAGAATGTACTATATCAATTAATACCATAAATTCATTCATTTATTCAACAAACATTTATTAAATATTGCTACTTGCCAGTCTCTATTCTAACCACTGGAGATACAGCAGTGGGGGAGGGGGGAGGGGACAGAAAAAACTTCTGCCCATAGAGTTTACATTTATGTAAAAATGTATTTCGATAGGACTTTCTGCTTTGTTTTTCAATGACAAGGAAAATACATGTTTTCTCTTCTAGGTTGGCTCCAAAATTAAGTTTATTTCCTATAATTCAGAGAGAGAAGAAAACGCATGGCCTCCATTTACCTTCTCTGACAAGGCAGACAGAAGAGCCCAACCCAGAAATTCTACCTCTTCTTTTCTTTTTTAAATTGTAAAGTATTATACATAAAATGGCCCTGGTGGAGTAGTGGTTAAGAGCTCAGTTGCTAACCAAAAGGTCAGCAATTCAAATCCACCAGCCACTCTTTGGAAACTCTAGGGGGCAGTTCTACTCTGTCCTATAGGGTTGCTATGAGTTGGAATCGACTCAGTGGTAACAGGTTTGGTTTTGGGTTTTATGCGTAAAATACATGCATATAATGCATAAAAAAGATAACAAAATAAAACTCTTGTGCTTATGCCATAGATCAAGAAATAGAACTCTACTGGCACCTTAGAAACTCAATGTGACTTTCTTTGTACTGTCCCAGTCCCTTCTTGCTAGATAACTACTATCCTGATTTTTGTACCAATCATTCCCTGGCTTCTCTTAATCTTTCACCACCTATTTAGTTTTGAAAAAATGTGTGGCGAGCACATACATGTGTAAGGAGAGGGCACTATTGAAAGAGGCTGCATAGGTCCGGCTCACTATTATTACTCCCCTTTGCTAACCCCCGCATTGTCTCATGATCTTGTTTTTCCCTCCCCTTCCAGTCTCTATAAAAAGTTTAACATTAACTGATGTTCCTCCTTGGAAAGTGGAAAACAAGTGATAATGATCTAGGAATGGAAAACCAAACAAAGCACCCATCTTAGGACAAGAAAACCAGGACGTTGCCAGATAACCCCCAAGAAAAGATTAACTCATCTGGGCCGTGACCACCTCAAGGGGGGACTAACGCAAACTTCTAAGACCCATAATCCTGTCCCTATAAAGCCTTCAGCCAATCTCCAGTTTCTGGAGGAATCTATTCTCCTCTGTCTCCTGTATATCAATATATAATAAAACTCTTGCTGCTCACCTCACCCCTGTCTCAGAATTGGCTATTGCGGCAGGTGGCTCCAATCTGTGTTATTGCGGTAACAATAATGCATTGTTAAATGAAGGCTCAAAGGAGAAGATAAACTTAACCGAGTCCCTGGGTCTTAGGCATGGCTTCAGCTTCCTTGAGAATTTACGAGAGAATCTTGCAGCAGTTCATGGCCAAGACCACAAGTTCACTAGAATCAGAATATCTGGCACAGTTACAGTTTGGGACAGATATGGGGCATCCAACAAGAATTTGGCTCCCATGGTCCACCCCCAGTTTTTAGGAGTAGGTCAAAGTGGAGCATTTCTGTAGGGGTGAAATGAGCTAGTAATTTTGGGTTGAAAACTTGATGTTGTATGTATTAGCTGTAGCAATTCTCTATTCTTTTGTGTTCTGGGCATTTTTTTGTTGTTGTTCTAGTAGGCAAATATTTTCTTCCTAGCAAAATGCAGCAGCTGATCTCCCTACTCTGTTCTTATGGCTTTCGGTTGCTGCTTTTTCAGACTGGCCCCATGGGGACTCCTGTGCCTGCAAAATTTGGTGGTCAGCCAAGAATTTGGGCAGAGATCATACTCAATTATTTAGGATCACTTTCTCTGAAGTTTTGTTTTGGTTGGGTTTTTTTGGTAGGATTCTCTTCTAATTTCTAACTGCTCTGTTGACCCTGGGCTCTGTCTTATACCTCCAGTCGCAAGGGTTCAGCTTTCTGCCATCTGGGCTGTGGAAGGCTGGGGAACAAACCCAGTTTAAAAAGCTGCAAAATTACCGAGCTTTTCTGTTAAGCTCTATCTTTCTAGAATAGGCTGTCTATGTCTCTGCCTGCATTTCACTGGTCTCCCTGGAATCATCATCAGGCATTCATAGTTTAGCTGTCATCTAGGAATTTGAGCAGAGTTTATATTGAAGATTTTGAATCTCACTCTTTTTATAATTTTATTGCTGCCAAGATATGTTATGAATTGAATTGTGTCCCCCAAAAATGTCTGTCAACTTGGCTAGGCCATGATTCCCAGTATTGTGTGGTAGTCCACCATTCTGTGATCTGATGTGATTATCCTATGTGTTATAAATCCTAACCTCTATGATGTTAATGAGGCAGGATTAGAGGCAGTTATGTTAATGAGGCAGGACTCAATCTACAGGATTAGGTTGTATGTTGAATCAATCTCTTTTGAGATATAAAAGAAAGAATTGAGCAGAGAGGAGTGGGACCTCATATCACCAAAAAAGAAGTGCCGGGAGCAGAGCACGTTCTTTGGACCCAGGGTCCCTGCACTGAGAAACTCCTAGATCAGGGGAAGATTGTTGACAAGGACTGTCATGGATTGAATTGTGTTTCACAAAAATATCTGTCAACTTGTCTAGGAATCATGATTCCCAGTATTGTTTGATTGTCTACCATTTTATCATCTGATGTGATTTCCCCGTGTGTTGTAAGTGCTATCACTATGATGTAATAAAATGAATTAGTGGCAATTATGTTGATGAGGTCTACAAGATTAGGTAGTGTCTTAAACCAGTCTCTTTTGAGATATAAAAGAGAGAAGCAAGCAGAGAGACATGGGGACCTCCTAACACCAAGAAAGCAGTGCCCGGAGCAGAGTGCATCTTTTGGACCTGAGGTTCCTGCTCTGAGATTCTCCAAGAACAAGGGAAGACTGATGACAAGGACCTTCCTCCAGAGCCATCAGAGAAGAGAAAGTCTTCTCCTGGAGCTGACACCCTGAATTTGGACTTGCAGCCTACTGGACTGTAAGAGAATAAATTTCTCTTTGTTAAAGCCATCCATTTGTGGTATTCCTGTTATAGCAGCACCAGATGACTAAGACAAGAACCTTCCCCCAGAACTGACAGAGAGAAAGCCTTTACCTGGAGCTGGTGTCCTGAATTTGGACTTTCAGCCCCCTAGACTGTGACAGAATAAATTTGTTTGTTAAAGCCATCCATCTGTGATATTTCTGTTATAGCAGCACTAGATAAGTAAGACAATATCCCTTCTTAAAATTTCAGCTGTTTTCCCAACTCTGAACTCTGATCTTTAGCATGTTGCGCCAGTGAGGTCGTGATTCCTACCCTCCTCTGCCCACCCCCACCCCAGTTTGCTGCTGCCAGAATCATGAGGGTTGGGAAGCACTCTCAAGCCAAAAATCAAGACACTTGCAATTTTTAATGAATAAATGTTATCTATAGCTTCTGTGTCCTTTTGAACAGTGTTTTTAAAGGGTTTTTTTTTTTTAATTTTTATTGTGCTACAAGTGAAAGTTTACAGCTCAAGTTAGTTTCTCATGTAAAAATTTATACACATATTGTTACGTGACCCTAGTTGCTCTCCCTATAATGTGACGGCACACTCCTCCTTTCCACCCTGGATTTCTCACGTCCATTCAATCAGCTTCTGTCTCTTTTTGCCTTCTCATCTCACCTCTGGACAGGAGCTGCCCATTTAGTCTCATATATCTACTTGGACTAAGAAGCACTCTCTTCTTGAATATCATTTTATGTCTTAAAGTCCAGTCTAATCTATGTCTGAAGAGTTGGTTTCAGGAATGGTTTTAGTTCTGGAATAACAGACAGTCCGGGGGCCATGTCTTCCGGGGTCACTCCAGTCTCAGTCAGACCATTAAGTCTTGTCGTTTTACTAGAATTTGAGTTCTGCACCCTACTTTTCTCCTGCTCCATCAGGGGCTCTCTGTTGTGTTCCCTGTCAGGGCAGTCATTGGTGGTAGCCAGGTACCATCTACTTCTTCTGGTCTCAGGCTGATGGAGTCTCTGGTTTATGTGGCCCTTTCTATATTTTTAAAATACATATTTTATCCAGTTTTTATAATAATCTGTTGAAGGGGTACTGTGATCACTTCATTCCATTTCATTCAATCCCAATGTCATAAATTTAAAAAAAGAGCCCTTAGAGGGTTAAGTAAATTGTAACAAATCACACAACTATTAAGTAGCAGATCCTGGCTTCAGACTTAGGATCTATTATTCCAAATCAATTCTTCTTTTACCAAATATCTCAGAAAAATGGGTGATAGGCTATTACAGAATTTTTTTTTTGTTGTTTTAATGAAGAGAAGTTTATTTCGTCACAGTCAAAGTAGGCTGAAAGTCCAAATTCAGGGTGTCAGCTCCAGGGGAAGTCTTTCTCTCTCTGTCGGCCTTCTCATCAGTGTTCCCCTGGACTAGGGGCTTCTCGGTGCAGTGACCCGTGTCCAAAGGATGCGCTCTGCTCCTGGCACTGCTTTCTTGATGGTATGAGGGCCCCCTGTTTCACTGCTCACTTCTGTCTTTTATATCTCAAGAGATTGCCTCAGGACACAATCCAGTCTGTAGATCAGGTCCTGCCTTACCAACACAACTGCCACTCATCCTCCCTCATTAACATCATAGAGGCAGGTTTACAACATACAGGAAGATCAATAGTACCAGGAATCATGGCCTAGCCAAATTGATACACCCATTTTTTGGGGAACATAACCCAAACCATGACATTCCACCCCCTGGCCCCCCAAAAATCACATCCCTGCAACATGGAAAACACATTTACCCCATCACACCATAGCAAAAGTCCTAACTCCAAGTCCAAAATCCAAAAATTCCTCTTCATCTGTGAAATCCAGAATACAAGTTCTCTGCCTCCAAAGGTACAATGGCAAAACAGGCACAAGCCAGACACCTCCATTACAAATGGGAGAAATTGCAAAGAAAGAAGTGACAACAGGCACCAAGCAAGTCCGAAGAACACATGACATTAGCCCTCAAGGCCTTGAAAACAATCTTCTGTTCTCTGAGACAATCTACAGAACGGCCCTGCCCTCCAGACTCTAGGCATTGGCCACAGTCCCTGACTTTGAGCGGAGGCCCCCCGGCCCTGGGCTCCAGCTCCGCCCTCCAGGCCCACAGGGACAGCAACCCTGCTCCCTTGGCCTTAGGCGCACCATTCTCCTAGTCCACTGGAGTGACAACTCCACCCTTAGAAACACCAGAGGCCATGGCTCCACCCTTTGAAACCCCTGAGGTCATGGCCATACCTTTTGAGGCTGAAGCAGCTCGGCTTCTTGTGTCCCTTGTCTGTTCAGCTTCTGCTTCCTATGGCCTCTCGGCCCTTGGGCCTCATGCCCGCATCTGCTCTGCTGTGGCAAGTGTTCCAAAGCTCAGTAGCTCCACCGGTATAAGTGCCCGGAGGCACCCCACTCCACCAGGAAGCCTCCTGCACACAGGCACTCAGCTCTCTTGCTCCTTAGGTCGGCTCCAGCGCCATCTCGCACTGGTCTCCTGGTTCTGCTGCTGTTGGTTCTCTGCTGCTGCTGGTCCTCTGTCACTGCCGTACGTCTATCCATTCACAGTTTTAAAACCGCTTCCACATTTTAGGTATCTGTTAGAGCAGCACCCCGCTGTCTCGGTACCAAATTCTGTCTTAGTCATCTAGTGCTGCTATAACAGAAATACCACAAGTGGATAGTTTTAATGAAGAGAAGTTTATTTCCTCACAGTTAAAGTAGGCTAAAAGTCCAAATTCAGGGTGTCAGCTCCAGGGGACGTCTTTCTCTGTCGGCCTTCTCATCAGTGTTCCCCCGGACTAGGAGCTTCTCGGCGCAGGGACGCCTGTCCAAAGGATGCGCTCTGCTCCTGGCACTGCTTTCTTGATGGTATGAGGTCCCCCTATTACAGAATTTTGAGTAGGATAAGACCTAGAAAAATATTATAACCTGGAGTCTGTTGCATTTCTGACCATTCTTTATGTGTTTAGTGACTATATTTCACAAAATATCCAGGATATTAAAATTTCAAATACTTTGACTCATTTTCATTCGACATAACACATTATATTCTGAATGTTTTTTATAGTCACAATATATTACCACTTTCTATGTCAGTCATGAAGAATATTGAATATATCATGGACTGCCAAAAGAACAAACAAATCTGTCTTGGAAGAAGTACAGCCAGAATACTCCTTAGAAGCAAGGATGGTGAGCCTATTTCTTACATACTTTGGACGTGTTATTAGGAGTGATCAGTCCCTGGAGAAGGACATCATGCTTGGTAAAGCAGAGGGTCAGCAAAAAAGTGGAAGACCCTCAACGAGATGGATTGACACAGTGGCTGCAACGATGTGCTCAGGCACAACGATTGCGAGGATGGCGCAGGACCAGGCAGTGTTTTGTTCTGTTGTACACAGGGTGGCTGAGTCAGAACTGACTCATTGGCACTTAACAACAACAATGTGTAAATCATATTGGTTAGGCTTTCTTAAATGAAAGATTCTAAATCATATCAAGAAGTTACAGATTACAGCGTCCATTCCAAGAAAACCTAATCAAGTTGTTGTGAGGTAACCATATTTCCTAAAAATAAATTGCCCATGCGCAAAAGCCACTCCCACACTTGTCCAGAATAAAGACTGTACCAAATCTTTTTGCATTATTTAGGGGAATAAAGAGTGGGTGGACATTTCTAAGTTCCTGTGCAATTAACTGATTCTCTAACCAGCAAAAATGGTGTTCAAATGTCAGCTGATTAACTTCTTTTTTCTACTTTCTTTAGGCTTAGTTTGCTGTTCTTCTAACTTCTGAAGATCATTAGTTCTCAGCCTTTTATCTCTTCTGACATATACAGTTAAAGCTATAAACTCTCTTAAATAAAGCACAGTTTTACCTGTATCACACAAGTTTTTATATATTTTCATTATGTTAAAAATATTGTCTACTGTAAATTCTTTGATCTATTTTTTTAAATTAATTTTTATCTCTCCCATTTTTGACTGGATTTTAAAATTATTATTGCAAAAATATTATAGATAGCACACATTTGCCAATTCAACATTTTCCACATATACAATACAGTAAGCTCAATTACATCAATCATGTTGTGCAACCATGGTCCTTTGCTAAATTTTCCATCCCCATAAACAAAACTTCAATGTTTCATAAACAATAATTCCCCCATTCTTCCTCCCGCCCCTCGTAACTACCATTAAACTCTGATCTCTATATATTTACCTATTCTATATACTTCATATTAGTGCGATCATACAATATTTGTCCTTTTGTGACTGACTTATTTCACTCAGCATAATGTTTTCAAGATTTGTCTGTGGTGTGGAATGTATCTTGACTTCATTTCTCTTAATGGCAGAGTGATATTCCATTGTATGTATGTACCACATTTTGTTTATCCATTTATCTGTTGATGGGTATTTGGGTTGTTTCCACGTTTTGGCTATTGTGAATAGTGTTGCAATGAACACTGGTGTAGATGGACTGTTTTTTAAAGTTGAGTTTTCAGAGTTTTATATATTTCCTGTGACCCTAATACTCCACAACATGTTTTCTCCTTTTCAAAATGGGTGATTAGGAGCTTGACATAACTAATGCCATGATGAACCTATAAGTTTTTTTTTTCCCTTTTTGTCTGCCTTCTTTCTGCATACCTTTGTTAACGACTTTGTTTTGCTCTGTCTGGCCACCAGTGACTTATGACCCCCCACATGGAGATTAGAGCCCAGATGTCCAGTCTGTAAATCTTTAGCCTGATAAAGAGAGGTCTGGCATCTATCTCTCTAGTCTGATAAAGAGTTTCTTATAGTTATCTTGTAATGTGTAACTCATCTGGCCATCTGTGGGTGACATGCCAAAAGACACTTCTCTTATAAAAATCACATATAAACGCTAACGTAAAAATGCCTTTCGGGACTCCATAGAGACAGCCCGCATTGCTGTTGGATCCCCGATGGTGGACACTTCCTAATTAAACTTTCTCACTCTTTCTGACTTGTAGTACGTTTCATTGGCTGGACTGCTCCAGGGTACGGACCCTAATCAGGCAACATATTCTAGATACAAGTCTTCTGTCAGATATGTGATTGGCAAATATTTTCTCCCAATTTGTCTTTTGTCCTTTTAATAGGGCTATTTGCAGAGCAAGTTTTTAATTTTAATAAGGTCTAATTTATCTATTTTGCCTCTTATGGATTGTGCTTTTGGTGTCAGGTCTAATTTTTTTAAAATTAATTTTCCCCTTTTTATTAATATATTAGTATAGTACTTTTGTTATAATTAATGAACCAATATTGATAATTTTACAATTTTAAATTATTAACAAAGTCCATACTTACACAGATTTTCTGAAGTTTTTGCCTGATGACTTTTTCTGTTCCAGGATCCCATCTAGGATACATTATAATTAGTTCTCATGTCTCCGTAGGCTTGTCTTGGCTGTGACAGTTTCTCAGCTTTCTGTTGTTTTTGATGTCCTTGACTGTTCTGAGGAGTTCTAGCCAGGTATTTTGCAGAATGCTCCTCTGTTGGAATTTGTCTGATGTTTTCCTAATGATGAGGCAGGGGTTATGGGCTTTGGAGAGAAAGATCACGAGATAAAGTGCCATTTTCATCACATCATTTCAAGGGTAACTATTATCAACATGATTTATGACTGTTGTGGTTGACCTTGATCACCTGGCTGAAGCAGCATTTTTCAGATTTGTTAGGTTTCTCCACTGTAAAGTCACTTTTTGCCCTTCACCCCCTGACTTTGGAATGAAGTCACTATGTGCAGCCCTCACATAATGAGGAGGGAGTTATGCTTCCCCTCTGTACTGGGTTGAATTAAAAACAAACCAGTTGATGTCAACTCTGTTACACTCCACTGGACCAGTGGCAGGAGTGGCTCCGAGGTGCACAGGTTGGATTCTGAAGAATAAGGCAGAAAAAGCCAGGTTGATTAGATCTATCTTTTATTAGACACAGGTAGGTGCCAAGATTCCTGCAATGGACAGTGAAGCACTGAGTTACCCAGGTAGAGGTCTGTACAGGGTAGTGTGGGGTGTGGGTTTATATACCTAGTGCTTACGTGCAAGGATACATGCAGGGGAACCAGGCAAAAACATGTCTAATCTATGATGGATGGGGTTGTTTTTGTGCTAGTTAATAGGTTTCAGCTGACATTAACAGGAAGTCAGGTGTTTGATGTTTTTTCCTCTGGCCCAGTTCAATACCCGGTAAAGCACTCTGGTTCTCTCCCAGAGTCCTTTGCAGGCAGGATCTATTTTTATATCGTTCATGGCCCTCACAGACTCCAACTCATGGTGACCACATGTGTATTAGAGTAGAACTGTGCTCCATACGGTTTTCAGTGGCTGATTTTTCAGAAGTAGATTACCAGGCCTTTCTTCTGAAGTGCCTTTGGGGGGACTCAAACCTCTAACCGTTCAGTTAGTAGTCAAGTATGTTAACCATTTGCACCATCCAGGGACTCCAGTGGGTTGAACAGTGTCTCCCCAAAAAAAATTATGTCCACCCAGAACCTCAGATGTTGAGCTTATTTGAAAATAAGGTCTTTGGTGATGTAATTCATTAAGCTAAAATTCATACTGTATTTGACTGGACCCTCATCCAATGACTGATCTCCTTATAAGAAGAAAAGACAGGGACACACAGAGAAAAGGCCCATGTGAAGATGGAGGCAGAGACTGGAGTGATGCATGTACAGGCCAAGGAACATCAAGGATTGCCAGCAACCACGAGACGCTAAAAGAGACAAGGAAAGATTCTTTCCTAGAGCCTTCAAAGAGAGCATGGCCCTGCTGACACCTTGATTTCAGACTTCTAGCCTTCAGAACTGTAAGAGAATAAATTTTGGTTGTTTTAAGTTGCTCATTTTGTGGTAATTTGTTTCGACAGTCCTAGGAACCTAATACACCCTCCTTGAGGGTAGAGTATCTCCATAATTTTTCTGGAATTCTTCTTCACAAGAGATTTATCTCCCCCATTTATTAATTTACTCAATCACTTATTTATATCAGTATGGACTTGACCCATGGGTTTTTTAATTGAGTCATAATTTACATACAAGTAAAACTCACCAATTAATTTTTTTTTAACTTTTTATTTTGAAATAATAGATTAACAGGAAATTGCAGAGAAATGTACAAGGAAGTCCAGTATACCCTTCCCTCAGCCATTCCTTCCACTATAACAACACCTTACATAGCTATAGTCCAATATCAAAACTAAGAAAATAACATTAGAACAATCCATACCATTTATTCAGATTTCACCAGTTATGCATGCAGTTATTTGTGTGCATAGCTCCAATTTTATCATGTGGAGCCTTGTGTAACCACCACCACAAATACTTAACAGTACCATTACCACAAGACCCCTTGTGTTACCCCATTATAGCCATACCTCTCCCCTGCCCCATCCCTAGCCCCTGGCAACCACTAATCTGTTCTCCATTTCTATACTTATATTATTTCACAAATGTTACATAAATGGAATCCTCTTTTTTAAAATTTTATTTTGTTGTTGTTGCTGTTGAGAATATACACAGCAAAACATACACCAATTCAACAGTTTCTACACGTACAGTTCAGTGACACTGATTACATTCTTCTAGTTGTGCAATCATTCTCACCTTTTTTCTCTGAGTTGTTCCTCCTCCATTAACATAAACTCATTGTCCCCTAAGGTTTCTATCGAATCTTTCAAGTTGCGGTTGTCAATTTGATCCCACATAAATAGTTCTTAAAAGAGCTTAATACTCAAGGAAGACATTTTTTACTAGTTAAGCTAAACTATTGTTTGGTTTTAAGAAGACTTCAGGGGATATTTTTTGTTTAAGGTTTAAAGATAATCTCAGAGAAACAGTTTTGGGGGTTCATCCAGCCTCCATGGCTCCAGAAAGCCTGGAGTCGATGAGAATTTGAAAGTTTTTTCTTCATTTTCCCCATTTTCATCAGGTTTCTTCCATAGAATCTTTGATCACAATGTTCAGTAATGGTAGCCAGGCACTATCCAGTTCTTCTGGTCTCATGACAAAGGAGGCAGTTGTTCATAGAGGCAATTAGACACACATAAATGGAATCTTCGTAATGACTGTATTTTTGGTATGAAGTCTAAGAACTCTGCCTAGTTCTAGGTACCAAAAATTTTCTCCTATCCTTTTTTAGAAGTTTTTTAAATGGATTTACAGTTTACATTTAAGCTGATGATCCATTTTGAGTTAATTTTTATAAAAGGTGTGAGGTGTAGGTTGAGGTTCATTTTTTTGCCTCTTAATGTTTTGCCTCTTAATGATGCTCCAGCATCATTTTTTGAAAGGTATTCTTCCTCCCCACCACCTGTCTGTCAGTTTTCGAACTGTGGTGGCTTATGTGTTGCTATGATGCTGGAAGCAGTAATGAACATTGGTATACAAGTATCTGTGTGTACTCTTGCTTTCAATTTTTTTTATACCTAGCAGTGGCTGGATCATATGTAATTCTATGGTTAACTTTTTGCAGAAACACCAAACTGCTTTCCACAGTGGCAGTACCATCTTATATCCCACCAGCAGTGGAAGAGGATTCCATTTTCTCCAAATCCTCTCCAACACCTCTTGTTTTCCATTTTTTTAAATCACAGCCATTCTAGTGGGTGTGAAGTGATATCTCATTGTGGTTTTGATTTGCATTTCCCTAATGACCAAAGAAGAATTGATAAATTTGAATCATGGTGTTGTCAAAGAATACTGAATATACCATGAACTGACAGAAGAATGTATAAGTCTGTCTTGGAAAAAGTACAGCCAGAATGCTCCTTAGACACAAGCATGGCAAGACTACATCTCACATACTTTGGACATGTTACCAGGAGGGACCAGTCCCTAGAGAAGGACATCATGCTTGGTAAAGTAGAGGGTCAGCAAAAAAGAGGAAGACCCTCAACAAGATGGACTGACACAGTGGCTGCAACAATGGGCTAGAACATAGCAATGACTGTAAGGATGGCACAGGACTAGACAACATTTCATTTTGTTGTATATGGGGTTGCTGTCTTAGGCTGGGTTCTTTAGAAAAGCAAAACTAATGAAGAGCTCAAGGAAATGGCTCATGCAGCTGTGGAGGCTGGCAAATCCCAAATTCAGGGGTCAGGTGTTGGGCTGGAGGCTTCTCCTGACTCATGTGGTTACAGGGGCTGACAAATCCCAAATCAGCAGGTCAGACGACAGGCTGCTGGCCTACTGGCCTGTGGAAGCTAGCAGATCAAGTCAGACAGTAGGCTGCTGGCTGACAGAGCTGTGGAAGCTGGTGAATCAGGTTAGATGGCAGGCTCCTGGCCCACAGGCCCACAGGCCCACAGAAGCGGCAAATCCCAGAATCTGTGGGTCAGACAACTGGCTGCTGACTCAAGTCCCAAGAACCAGAGGTCAGGTGATAATGAGCTGGATGCAGGATCCAGAGTGAGAGTGAGCTTTGCCAGAGCATTCATTTACAGTGGGTGCAGGCCACACAGTCAAGGAGATTCCCCTTACTTGAGTAAGGCGGTGACTTGACATCTCACACTAATCCTGCCTCATTAACTTATAGAGGTTTAGGATTTACAAGACATAATTACACAACACCACAAAATGGAGGACAGTTACACAATACTGGAAATCATGGCCTAGCCAAGTTGACATATAACATTAATTATCATAGTCGTTATGAGTTGGAACCGACTCGATGGCATCTAACAACAACAACGACTAATGACATTGAGCATCTTTTCATGTGATGGTTGGCCATTTGTATTTTTTCTTTGGGTAAATGTCTACTCAAGTCCTTTGCCCATTTTTTGACTGGATTGTTTGCTTTTCTTTTTTGGTTGTTAAGTTGTAAGAGTTCTTTATATATTCTGGATATTAAACCCTTATCTGATATATGGTTTCCAAAAATTTTCTCCCAATCTGTAGGTTGTCTCTTCACTTTCTTGGTAAAGTTCTTTGATGAAAAAAGTTTTAATTTTGATGAAGTTCCATTTTTCTTTTGTTGCGCATGCTTTTGGTGTCATACCTAAGAATCCATTGTTAAAAACAAGGTCTTGAAGCTTTACCCCTATGTTTTCTTCTAAGATTTTTATGGTTTCAGTTCTTACATTTAGGTCTTAGATCCATTTTGAGTTAGTATATGGTGTGATGTATGGGTCTAGGTTCATTGTTTTGTTTGTGGAAGTCTAGTTGTCTCAGTACCATTTATTAATGAGGCTATTCTTTCCCTACTGGATGGACTTAGCACCCCTATCAAAAATCAACTGACCACAGATGTACGGGTTTATTTCTGGACTCTCAATTCTATTTCATTGGTCTCTATATCTATGATTATGCCAGTACCAGACTGTTTTGATAACTGCAACTTTATGTTTTGAGATGGGAAATGTGAGTCGTCCTACCTTGTTCTTTTTCAAGATTGCTTTAGCTATTTGGGGCCACTTGTAGTTCTATGTAAATGTGAGGATTGGTGTCTTCGTTTCTGAAAAGAAGGCTGTTGGAATTTTGATGGGTATTGTATCCAATCTATAGACTGCTTTAGGTAGTGTTGACATCTTAACAATATTAAGTTTTCCAATCCGTAAACATGGAATGTCTTTCCATTTATTTAGGTCTTCTTTAATGTATTTCAGTAATATTTTATAGTTTTCGGTGTACAAGGCTTTCACTTCCTTGGTTAAATTTATTCCTAGGTATTTTAATCTTTTAGATGTTATTATAAATGGAATTGTTTTTTTAATTTCCATTTCATACTTCTCATTGCTAATACATAAAAACTCAACTGATTTTTGTGTGCTGACCTTGTATCCTCTCACTTTGCTGAATTCATTCATTAGCTTTAGTGGTTTTCTTGTGGATTCTTTGGGGTCTTCTACATATAGGATCATGTCTCTGGGAAAATACATAGTTTTACTTTTTCCTTCCTGATTCAGATATCCTTTATTTCTTTTTCTTGCCTAACTGTTCTGGTTAGAAAGTCCAGTACAATACTGAGTAGCAGTGGTTAGAGTGGACATCCTTATCTTGTTCATGATCTTAAGGGAAAAGCTCTCAGTCTTTCTCTAATTAGTATGATGTTAGCTGTGGGTTTTTCATAAATGTCCTTTATCATTCTGAGGAATTTCCCTTCTATTCCTAGCTTGCTGAGTGTTATTATCATGAAAGGGTGTTTGTCTTAGTTTCCTAGTGCTGCTATAATAGAAAGTAGGCAGCTTTAAAGAATAGAATTTTTTTTTCTCACAGTTCTGGAGGCTGAAAGTCCAAATCAGGTCTGGGCCATGGGGATTCCTTCTTCATTGGTAGCCCCAGGCGTTCCTTTGTTCTTGGTGATCCTTACTTGACATCTGTCTTCCCCTGAATATGAGAGTGTGTCTCTGTTGTCTATGTTGCTCTTTATATAACTCAGAAATGATTAGGTTTAGGATCCACCCTACACTGGTATGACTTCAACTGATTACTTATGTTATATTAGGTGGTATATGGAAGGTGATTACATTGCATCAGATTAGGTTACATCCACATGTATATGGGTATGATCATTAAGGTTGTGTGTCAACTTGGCTGGGCCATGATTCTTAGTAGTTTGGCAGTTATGATGTAGTTTGGCAGTCGTATGATGATGTGATCATTCTCATGATGAGATCTGATATGTGATCACCTCTATGATGGGATCTGCTGTGAGTAGCCAATCAGTTGAAAGGGAGTTTCCTTGGAGGTATGGCCTGCATCCAATATAAGTGGATTTTCAGGCAAGACTTGTGAGCTTTTGCTCACTCCGGATCCTGCAGCTGCCTCCTGTTCGTCTGACCTCCAGTTCTTGAGACTTGAGCTAGGAGCTTACCTGCTGTTTTGCCTGTCGATCTTGGGATTCATTGGTCTTTGCAGTGTGAACAAGAGCCCTGCTGTCTGACCTGCTTATCTTGAGTTCACCAGCCCCTGTGGCCACGTGAATCAGGAGACATCTCCAGCCTAACACATGGACTTGGGATGTTCTAGCCTCCACAGATGCATGAGTCATTTCCTTGATATAAATCTCTCTATATATATTTATACACTTTACTGATTTTGTTTCTCTAGAGAACCCAGCCTAAGACAATGGGTTAGGATTCCCACACATATTTCAGGGGGACGCAAATCAATCCATAACAGTGTTGGATTTTGTCAAATGTCTTCTCTGCATCGATTGAGATGATCATGTGGTTCTTTTCCTTTATTCTATTAATGTGGTGTATTACATTGATTGATTTTCTAATGTTGAACTACTCTTGCATTCCCGGGATAAATCCCACTTGCTCATGGTATATAATCCTTTTAATAAGCTTTTGGATTTGGTTTACTAGTATTTTGTTAAGGAATTTTGTATCTATACTCATAAAGGATATTGGTCTGTAATTTTCTTTTCTTGTATCTTTGTCTAGGTTAGGTATCAGAGTAATGCTAGCTTCGCAGAATGAGTTAGGAAGTGTTCCCTCCTCATTTATATTTTGGAAAAGGTTAAGTATTAATTCATTTAATCATTTATTTTAAAAATCATTTTGTTATCTTATTTCTCTCTTATAATACTCTTTTTCTTAAAGTCTATTTTGTCGGATATCCTTCCATCCCATTTTGAGCCCATGACAATCAGCTTTTCAACCACATCACTCCACCAAACTGCTTCTGTGGTGAGCACTAGTGATCTTCATATTGCTAAATCTAACGGCAATCCTCAGTCTTTATCTTACTTGACTTAAGGAGGAAATTGGCCTTTCTATAATCAAAATAACTCTAAGCCACGTATTAAGATAAAAATTCAATTAACAGAAAAGATGTTTAATGTTTAACTCCTTTGAACAAACATCATAATGCCTTTATATTCAATGTTATACTCTTCTCTGTTCTTCTAAACACTATTATTCCTTTTGTTTTCAAATGTACATTTGACTTTTTTTCTAATGTATACTATCAGTACAAGTTTCTAATGATCTTTTTGAAGTTTGCTAATTTATAAGATTCACCTTTCCCTTACCTGCTAAGCATCAAATGTCTAATCTTCCTTACTGGGTGTCATGAGATTCCGCATTCTGTACTTACCATCAGGTAGATCTTGAAGTGGTCTTTGGTTATTGACTTAGGCTGGGTTCTCTAGAGAAGCAAAACCAGTGAAGCGTATATATATATATATATATAGAGAGAGAGAGAGAGAGAGAGACAGACAGACAGAGAGACAGACAGATTTATCTCAAGGAAATACTCACATGGTTGCAGAGGCTGGCAAGTCCAAGTCTATGGGTCAGGCATCAGGCTGGAGGTTTCTCCTGATTCACACAACTCCAGGGGCTGACAAACCCAAGATCGGCAGGTCAGATGGTAGGCCAATGGTTCACAAGTTGCAGAGGCTGACAGATCCCAAGATTAGCAGCTAATACAGCAGGCTGCTGGCTCAAGTCCCAAGAACCAGAGGTCAGAAGATAACAAGCGGATGCAAGATCCAGAGTGACCCAAAGTCAGCGAGCTTTGCCAGAACTTCCATAAGTATTGGAAGCAGGCCATGCCCCTGAGAAAACTCCCCGTACAACTGACTGGCTAATCACATCAGATCATATCATAGAGATGATTACGTTATATCACGAAATAGAGGATAACTACAGCATTACATAACTGTCAAATGACATCATTAAATAACTGCCAAACGACATCGTTACATGACTGTCAAACCATTGAGAATTGTGGCCCAACCAAGTTGACACACAGCCTTAACCATCATAGTTATTTATCTATTTAAAGAAAACTTGTAATTTTAAAAATCTGGGGTGCCGGTCCCTAGGTCCTGGCTGGTAAACATTTTGCTTACCTCCTATATGATAGTTCTCATAAATGGCAGTTTTATTTCAAATTTGCTTCTGTGTTTTTTTCCCACAAAATTTTAGCATGTTATTGTAATGATCTGGAGTGACACAGACCCTGAGACCAGCAGGGTAGGGTTTCAGGATTTAAAAGGGTGTATAGGGTAAAACCCCTTGGTGTCTTACTCCCTTCAGCTGCCAAGACATGCTGTGGCTAAACTCCAAACTTGAGCTGTTTTCAGAAAGGTATTGTTGTTTTCAGGTAGGAATCATAAATTGGCCTGTCTTTTTACCTGACTGTATGTCTAGCTTTTTGATACCACTTCTCAATTGGACCTCAGAAAAATTTAGTCCACTTTTTTTAGGCCTAAGGTAGATCTAGTTTCTATTAATAGTGCTCACTCCAAGGGTCAGGATGAGAGTTCCACTCCCATTTAGTTCATTTTAAACTATTATGTCCTCCTTTCTGCATAATTTGGAATTAGCACACCAGGAAAAAAAACCCAGATTGGTGTGCTTTTCTTTATTTATCTTGGTTTCAACTTTCTCATTTTATGGGGCAAATTATCCAGCATGTGTGTAAAGCCCTAAACGTCAGGTTTCAACCTCATATCTTGTACCTCACTCAGCGTTCTGACCAAGTAGAATGGAAACTATGGCACTGAACAAGATTAAGTAATATAGCAGCAAATGGGCAAATAAGTATCATTAAAGAAAGACCAAACCTGTTGCCGTCGAGTCGATTCCAACTCATGGTAACCCCATGTGTTACAGACTAGAACTGCTCCACCGGATCTTCTTGGCTGTAATCTTTACAGAAGCAGATTGTCAGGCCTTTCTTCCATGGTGCTGCTGCGTGGGTTCAAACCGCCAACCTTTAGGTTAGTAGCCGAGAGTATATTGCACCACCCAGGGACCTTAGAAATGTCATTAAACCCCCTTGCCATCGAGTCAATTCTGATTCACAGCAACCCTCCAATGATCATGAGTATCCTGTAAATGGCAGGTCAATGAATTGGTGGGGCACAGTCCATAGGAAGCCATTGTGGAACCCAAGAAGATTCCCACAGTTTCCCTTTAACACCTAGAGGAACACTGTAGTCTTATTGGTCAAGCATTCACTTCTATTCTAAGTTCCTTTTCAGAATGAGCTCAGGCTGCCAAACCAAGACTGGCCTGATATATCACCCGGGGAATTCTGGAGAAAGAACTGCCTTTTGCCTAAGGCATCTCACTGCAAGCCTGCCCACACTACAAACTGAAGCCCAAGAATGACAAGCTGCAGCCACGTCAAAACTGCCACACAGACAAGGTGAGTCTGACTCCTCTGCAAATCACAGACACCACTTAATGCCCTGAAAGCTTAAAAGGGACTTTCTAGGATTTTACCACTCAGTGACAGTTTGGTTCTAAAAGGGAAAAGAAGGTAAGCTTGTGGTATCGACAACTGGCTAAGTAAAAATACAACCAAGTCTCCACAAACTATACGGACAATCAGGACAAGAAAACCTCAGGATGGTTAACATGACCTGGAAAACTGCTGGGCTAATACGGACTGTAGGGTTTGTAAGAGTATTATTTACTTTGTTTAAATTTGTGGTTTTCTGTTCTTACCAGAAAGGTCTCCCTCCTTCCCTGCTTTTCTCCGTGTCACTCTCTCTCAAGTGTCTTTCAGTGATGAAGAACAATTACGATCATTGGAGCAGCCAATTTGTAGCCTAATCGATATAGATGAGTGACTTTAGTATAAATGCGTGGATTTCTATGTCCATAGATGAGGTATATGAACAGGATTATCAGCTCCTTCATATCAGAAAAACTCCATGACTGGTTTTCATTTCAAAAAACTTAACACACACAAAAAGAACCTTAACGTTTTACTTCCTTGAACAAACATCATGATCTCTTTCAAGATATTCAGTGTCATTTCCTTTTTGTGCTTTTGAACAAATACTGTGACTCTCCTTTCTTCCAATGTGTATTTGATATATAATTTTCTTCCAAATAGCTTTTTGAGATATGTTAGCTAATGATTACAAGGCCCTCCCTTGCAACAAAGCAATTCCTGGAAAGAGTGAGGCAGGGGATGCTCTCAGATATAAAAGAAAACCTGAAAATTAGTGTGTTAAGAACTAAACTCGTTGCCGTCAAGTTAATTCTGACTCATAGAGGCCTATAGGACAGAGTAGACCTGCCCCATAGGGTTTCCAAGGAGCGGCTGGTGGATTCGAACCGCTGACCTTTTGGCTAGCAGCTGAGATCTTAAGCACAGTTAAGAACTAAGCTGTGGTAATTACACTACTTCTGGCCAGTGGCTACTCCCCTCACTTCTTCTGCATTTTTATTTTCCAGTATATGGTTAAGAGGTCAGCCTGTCTAATCTTTGGCTGAAAGGTGGATTTCGGAAGTGGCTTCAGTTCTGAGTTAGCAGAGTGTCTGTGGTAGGTTTATTTTTAACTGTAACCTCCTTTGGGCAGCCTTTACTAGCCACAAACAACTAAGTCAAGTGACTCTAATTTGTGCAGCCCCTGCACTCTGCATTTTCTCCAATCACAGGACATATTACACAGTATTGCAATAGCCAATTTTCTGTTTTTATAATTTATTTTTTTGTTGTTGAGAATATACACAGAACATACACCAATTCAATAATTTCTACATGTACAATTCAGTGACATTGATTACATTCTTCTAGTTGTGCAACCATTCTCACCTTCCTTTTCTGAGTTGTTCCTCCCCCATGAACATAAACTCACTGCCCCCTAAGTTTCCTATCTCATCTCTCAAGTTGCTGTTGTCAGTTTGATTCCCTATGGATAGTTCTTAAGACAGTACTGTGCTCAAGGCAGACGTTCCTTACTAGTTAAGCTAAACTACTCTTTGGTTTTAAGAAGACTTCAGGGGATATTTTTGGTTTAAGGTTTAAGGTTGCAATAGCTTACCCATCTTCCCTAATAGAATACAGTCACAGATAATCTCCAGGTAAACTCCTGGAGAGCAAGGCCTTGTTCACCACTATATACCCAGCACCAAAGCTCAGTGCTTGACAGAGAAGTACACACAAAATAGTTGTGGTAAAGAAAAGAATAAAAATAAATAGAAAAGAAATGATAAGAAAAAGACAACAAAATAGTCTAATAAGTAGCAGGAGGTCTCAGCAAGAATGAGCCTTCAAATCAGAAGAGGAAGAGTCTGACCTATAGAGATAAAAGGTAGTCAGGAACCTCTTGGATATGTAGACAAAATTTTGGGTTGCTGTACCTGTGTTTTTCTTGGTAGAGAGTCCAAAACTTTTATCTTATTCTCAGAAAAGTTTAATTACTGGTATAGAACATAATAAACTGTATTCAGAACCAGAGGTTACCAGCCTCTGACCTGTCCTCTCCCCATTCCATCTCCATGATTGTAGCACTGATTTCATAAGTGTATACATATGTCAAAACTTGTCAAATTATACACTTTAAATATGTGTAATTTGTTGTATGTCAATTATACCTCAATAAAAATGTTTTCTTAAAAACTTCAATAATAAGAAAATAAACAATCCGACTAAAAATGAGTAAAAGATTTGAGCAGACATTTCACCAAAGATATAGAAATGGCAAATAAACACATAAAAATATGCTCATCATCACTGGTCATTAGGAAATTGCACATTAAAACTACAGTGAGTTTTCGGTTAATAGCTGAGAGCTTAATTCTTTGCAACACCACAGTCACCAGAACTCAAAATCACTTGACAGCAAATGCTTTTTTTTTTTGTATTGAACTAGATGGTTGAATTTAATATACTAAGGATAATATAACACTTGTCTCATTCTCACTTCTCTAATTCACCCACTGCTTGTTGATGTTAACCAGACTTTAGACTTCATCTTGAATCCTTTACTGGAAACTTAAAATTGATGAACCATGAGTTATCTGCATGTTCCAAGTTTCTCAGGTCCCCTGTGCATGGGCTTCTAACTCTGATATGTTCATGTTTAGGAGGCTTCTCTCTTGTTTTTTAACTTCTTGCCCAGATCCTTATCATTTCTCACTTTATTTTTTCTTCTCCCTATTCCACATTAGCACACTGTATTGTACCCTGTTGCCGTTGAGTCGATTATGACTCATAGTGTCCTTATTCAACAGAGTAGAACTGCCCCATAGCGTTTCATAGGCTGCAGTCCTTATGGGAGCAGATCATCAGGTCTTTTCTCCTGTAGAGCCATTGATGGGTTCTAACCACCAACCTTTCAGTTAGAAGCTCAGCACTAAACCACTGTGCCACCAGGGTTCCTTTATATCATACAGTGGGTGCAAAATAGTATTTGTTAAACAGAGTGTGTTGGACGAGGGGGAGAAATTACTCTCAGAAGGCACAATTCCCCAGAAGTTTAACACTGGTGTAATTCATGGGACCTTATGCAGCCATCACCCCCCACTACCTTTTACCTTCCCCACTTCATATTATAAAGCACATTTTTTAGACACTTGTAAAACAGTGTTGACCGAGATAGCATTTTAAGGAGTTGTTATGTAAAACATTGATAATATACTCTGCAGTGATTGAAATTTATTCTAGTGTTTGTGAATTCTTCTTATAATTTAAACCCATTGCCATCAAGTCAATTCCAACTCGTAGCAACCCTATAGGTCAGAGTAGAACTGCCCTATAGGGTTTCCAAGGAGTGGCTGGTGGATTCTAACTGTCAGCCTTTTGGTTAACAGCCAAATGCTTAACCACAGTGCCACCAGGGCCCCTCTTGTATTTTAGGTTCTATTCAAAAAGCCACCTTTCAATAGATAAGATCTATAAGCACCAATAAGCATCAATGAAATGAAATAAAATATCCCCTAAGTAATTTACCTGAGAACCTATATAAATAAAACTGTAAAACTCTTTTGAGGAATACAAAAAATAGAAAGAGTCAATATTGTAAAGATACTAGTTCTCCAATTAATTTATAAATTCAGTATTATTCCAATTAAAATACCAGAGACAATCATATTCTTTCTTAATCTGTTATGTGATGAATTACAGTACATGATTTTCTAATGTTAAAATAACTTTGCAGTCAGTGGGTTAAATAAGAAATCAAAAGGAAAATTAGAAAGTATTTTTGAGATGAATGAAAATGAAGACACAACATAACACAACTTATGGGATGGAGCTAAAGTTTTGCTTAGAGGGAAATTTACAGTCAAACACTACACTAAAAAAGAAGAAAGACTTAAAATCAATAACCTAGCCTTTGACCCTAAGATACTGGAAAGAGAAGAGCAAACTAAATTTAAAGTAGGTAGAAGAAAATAATAAAGATTAGAGTGAAAATTAATGAAATAGAGAACAGAAAAACAATAGAGAAAAATCAATAAATTCAACAGCTGTTTTTTTGAAAAGCTCAACAAAATGAAAAAACTTTTAGCTAGATAAAGGAGCCCAGGTGGTACAGTGGTTAAGTGCTCAGATGCTAACCGAAAGGTCGGCGGTTCTTACCCACCAGCTGCTCCAAGGTAGAAAAACGAGGCAGTTTGCTTCCGGGTAAGATTACAGCCTTGGAAGCCCTATGGGGCAGTTTTACTGTGTCCTATAGGGTCGCTATGAGTCGGAATTGACTCAACGGCAATGAGTTCGGGTTAGCTAAATAGACCAAGAAAAAATGAGAGAAGAGTAAAATCACTATAATCAGAAATGAAACAAGAGACATTACTACCAACCTTACAGAAATAAAAATGATTATAAAAGAATGTTGTAAACAATTCTATGCCAGTAAATTAGATAATTTACATGAAATGGATGAAAGACACAAACTACCAAAACTGATTCAAGAGGAAATAGACAACCTGAACAGACCCATAGCAAGTAAGAGATTGAATCAGTAATAAAAAAAAAACTACTCACAAAGAAAAGCCTAGGCCCAAATGGCTTCACTGGTGAATTCTACTAAACATATAAAGAAGAATTAATACCAATTCTTCACAAACTCTAAAATATAGAAGAGGAGGTAACACTTTCCAACTCATTCTGTGAGAAGAGTATTACTGTGATAACAACACCAGTCAAAGCTATTACAAGAAAACTACAGACTAATATCTCTTGAGAATATGGATACAAATATCCCCACCAAAATACTAACAAAGCAAATCCAGCAACATATGAAAAGAATTATGCACCATGACCAATGGCATTTATCCCAGAAATGTGAGGTTGATTCGACATGTAAAATCTATCAATGTAATACATCATACCAATAGAATAAAGGACAAAAACCGCAAGACCATCTCAAAAGAGGCAGAAAAAAAGCACTTGGCAAAATCCTACACTCTTTCATGATAAAAACACTCAGCAAACTAGGAATAGTAGCGAACTTCCTCAATCTGATAAAGGACATCTGCAAAACATCCACAACTAACATCATATTTTATGGTGAAAGACTTAAAGAAAGCTTTCCTCCTGAGACCAGAAACAAGGCAAGGATGTCTGTCTTGTCATTTCTATTCAACATTGTACTGGAGAGTCTAGGCAGGGTAACTAGGCAAGAGAAAGAAAGAAAAGGCATCCAGATTGGGAAGAAGTAAACTATTTCTATTTGCAGATGACAAGATCTTGTACATAGAAAATCCTAAATAATTCACTAAAAAACTATTAGAATTAATAAACAAGCTCAGCAAGGTTGCAGGATACAAGATCCATATGCAAAAATCAACTGTAATTCTATATACTTGCAATAAACAATTCAAATACTAAACTAAGAAATATGTATAATAGCATCAAAAGTATAAAATATCAAGGAATAAATTTAACAAAAAGACTTCAAAATTATACTCTGAAAACTATAAAACTTTGAAAGAAATTTAAATAGATCTAAATAAATTAAAAAACATCTCATGTACATGGATCAGAAGACTTAATATTGAATATTGTTAAGATGGCAAATTGACCTACAGATTCAACACAATCCCTATCAGAATCCTAGTTGGCTTCTTTGACAAGCTGATTCTAAAATTCATATAGGATGGCAAGGGACACCGAATAACCAAAACGATTTTGAATAAGAACAAAGTTGAAGGCCTCAACTTCCTGATTTAAAAACTTACTGTAAAGCAACAGTAATTAAGACAGTATGGCACTGGCATAAGAACATATAGGTCAATAAAATAGAACTGAGAGTCCAGAAATAAACCCATATGTCTATAGTCAACTGATTTTTGACAAGAGTGCTAAGAATAGTCTTTTCGACAAATGGTGTTGGGTCAACTAGATAGCTACATGCAAAAGAATGAAGTTGGACTCTTACCTCACACAGTATGTTAGAATTAACTCAAAATGGATCAAAAACCTAAATGTAGGAGCTAAAGCTATGAAACTCTTAGAAGAAAACATAGGGGTAAATCTTCATGACCTTGGATACGGCAGCAGATCTTTAGATCAAAAAAAAAGACAAAACATGAGTAACAAAAGAAAAAATAGATTAATTTGATCTCATTAAAATTAAAAAAAATTTAATGGACACTAAGTGTTTCAAAGGACACTATTGAGAAAGTGAAAAGACAACCCACAGAACTGGAGAAAATATCTGCAAATCATGTATCTACCAAGGGACTTGTATCTAGAATATACAAAAAAACTCTTACAACCCAATAATAAAAAGACAAATAACCCAATTTAAAAATGGGTAAATAATCTGTTTAGCCATTTCTCAGAAGATGCATAAATGGCCAATAAGCACATGAAAAGATGCTCAAAATGAAAGCATTAGTCATTAGGGAAATGCAAATAAAAAGCACATGAGGTACCACTACACACCCACTCGGATGGCTATAAACAAAAAATCAGATAATAACAAGTGTTGGAGAAGATATGGAGAAATTGGACCATATACACTGCTGGTGGGAATGTAAAATGGTGCAGTCATTTTCAAAAACAGTCTGACAGTTCTTCTGACTCACAGACACCCTGTTAGAGCAGAACTGCTTCATAGGGTTTCCTAGGTAGAAATCTTTAAGGAAGCAGATCACCAGGTTTTTTTCTCTGCGGAGAGTGCCTGGTGGGTTCAAACTGCCAAGTGCTTAACCATTGTACCACCAGGGCTCAAAACCAAAACAAGATAAAATTTGTACAGTAATGTTTATAATAGCATTATTCACAATAGCCAAAAAGGTGGAAATAATCCAAATGTCCATCAAATGATGAATGGATAAACCTTTGAAAACATTATGCTATTGGCCCTCTGTGTCCCATCCCCCCAGCCCTAAATAACCACTAATCTAGTTTCTATCTCCATATATTTGCTTCTTCTGGACATTTCATATAAATGGAATTGTGTAATATGTGGTCTTTTGTGACTGGCTTTTTTCACTTAGCATAATGTTTTCAAGGTTCATCCATATTATAGCACACACAGAATGTACTTCATTCCTCTCTGCAGCCAAATTATATTCAGTTGTATATTCATATGTATATTCTGTTATATGGATTATGGATACACCGCATTTTGTTTATCCATTCATCAGTAGATGGACATTTGAGTTTTTTCCAATGTTGGGTTATTGTGACTAATGCTGCTATGAACATTTATGCACAAGTTTTTGTGTGGACATATTTTTTATTTCTCTTGGGAAGTAACTAGGAGTGGAATTCCTCCTCTGATACGTACAAATGATTCACAGAAAAGGAAATATAAAGAGCTCTTAACCATGTGAAAAAACGTCCAATCTCATACTAAAAATACAAACTCAAAGAAAAAGTATGCCTTTTGACCTGAGATGGATAAAGATTAAGAAGTTTAACAATAAAACATTCTGGTAAGAGTGTGTAGAAACTGGCACCCTTATACCTTGCTGGCTACTTAACTTTATTCCAGTCATTGTGCATTTGGCCAAGAGACAAGGGTGGCAAATATTGTATGATCCCACTTACATGTTAATGCACGTGACCAAAGTTTACTACTGGTTACCAAGGGTGGATGGGAGGAGGAAAGGGAGAAGTATTACTTAATGGGCACGTAGTTTATGTTAAGGGTGATGAAAAAATTTGGAAATGGATAGTGGTGATGATTGTACAATGTGGTGAGTGTAATTAATGCCACTGAATTGTACTCATAAAAATGGGTGAAATGGCAAATGTTTTGTTATGTGTGTTACCACATTAAAATTAAGAGAGATCATGTGCCCATTCTCCATTTTGGAAAATGTTAAAAATTATATTTTCCAACTGCAAATTAATACAGTCCAATGAATATAATCCATTCATTTTTTTCTTCTGATTTTAAAATAAATAAAAACATTTCCTTGGCCCCCTAAGTAACATGTCTTCTAGGCCCAGGAACTTCTGTGCCTGTGGATGAGCCGGTATTGCTTGTATCACATCATTATTTACTCACCTGTAACCTGTACTGAATGTTCGTTTGCTGTATTCTTTGATTCTGAATAGGTCATACATTAACAAGATGCTAAATTAAAAAATATATATTAAAAGAGAGAGACAAGGGTGCTACTTCCAGCTTTGCCAGATTCACTGGGAAACTATTCATCTCTCGGGGGCTCAGTTTCCTCCTGTAAAAAATGAGATTTGAATTTAATAACTTAATCTCTGAAATCTTTCTCAACTCAAATGACTCAGTCTTATCCAATTAAGCCACAAAGCCTAGAGCAATCCAAGAAGGATAGTTAATTTTAAATTCACTTCAGAATAAAAAAGACGGGCAATACCTCCATTTGAAAGTATGCTGGGTTCCAAACACATCCTAGGTTATAGCAAAGAATGCATTTAACGATCCTGAACAAAACGAAGACAGATTTCAGCAGCATCCCACGCCTGCGCAGTGAAGGCTGCTCGCAGGAGGTCGAGCCGCGCCTTTTGCGAGGTCTGCGGTTTTGCCTCGCGTGAGGCCGCGCCTCTTGGGGCGGCTGGGGAATGGGAGCCGACGCGCCCGGACGCAGGGCCCGGCAAGGGGCTGGCGGAGCTGCGCGCCCTAGAGTGGCGGGCGGGCTCAGTGTTTGCTGGGGCGGCAACCGGCAGCGGCGGGAGCAGGACGGCGACCGGAAGCAGAAGGAAGATAGCTGCTTGGCGGGACCCTCAGTTTCAGCGGCTCGGCTGCAGCTGTGGCCCTGATCAAGGAGACAGATTTGTTACTAGGTGATTCGTTTGTGCCTCTCTTCCGGAATTGACAGCTCAAGTTCTCCATGGTGATGGTGACTGCATGGTGAAGCCCCTACCTCACGTGCAGCCTGGACCGCAACATAATTTCTGAGTTCTGAGGCCTAGGCCCCGACCTACTCCTCTACCCTTTCCTTGTCTCACCCGCCCCAGGGCAGCCCTGTCCCCACCCTCCACCCCATCTCTGCTCTCCTCCCTGCAAAGCTCAGCAGAGGCCACTGGATTGGAACCTAGGCCAGATTTCTGCATTAAACACTTAAGGTTCAAAAAAAAAGAATGACAGATTTCAACTTGAATTTTATCGAAAACGCAGGTAGCTTTGGAAAGTGTGGAAGGAGGAAATACTCTCAACCAAGGACCATTTTCATCCATCCAGCTGTCTAACAAATTCTTAACTGTGCCAGTTATCGGTGTATTGCCTGTCAGCTCCAGATTCACCCTTCAATACCTGCTCTGTGGTAATGGATGGAATTCCTTTAAGCATTTCTTTTTTTAAAGCGTTAATAAGCACAACGTTAAGCTTTCTCGGTAGAGGGCTCTGGACGGATAGGCCAGGAGGAAGGGGCTTCCCCTGCAGGTGGACAGTGTGAGTCAGACGGCATTTGGTGGTCTGCCCCAGCCATGCACCCAGAATGCAAAGTCCCTCAGCAGTCTTGCAGCCCTGGCCTAGCCTAGTGATTGCTTTCCAGAGGGACACCACTTGCTTCAGCCTTCCTACCCACCTTGGCACCCTCACTCCCTCTACACACCCATGTGTCTGGCCACCAGCTGCAGCTCACCCTGAGTTGTTTCCTGCTTGTCTAGTGACTGTAAACCACCTCTGGCCCAAACCAGCAAACTTCTCTGCTATTCACATTCTCCAGTGAGGTCTGAACCCCAGCTTGGGGACGTGGCCTCTCTTCCAAGTTTGTCCTTCCTTGGATACTCTCCTTCAGCCCTAGGATATCATATTTTCTCTTTCACTCTTTATTATTGCTTGATATTCTTGAAACTTTCCCTGTTTAAGTCAATGTGTGGTTTCTGTCTTCTAATAGGACCCAGACTGATACACTTACATAAGCAGTGTCAGTGTTCTAGGCACTAGAGATATATCCACAGACAAGGCAGACAAGGTACTTGCTTTTATGGAGCTTAAATTCTACAGAGGTTGTTAACTAAGACATAACTCACAAGATAAGTCAGCCATGTAAAACTTTGAGGCAGAGTATTCCAAGGACAAAGAGACAAGTGCAAAAAGCGATAATGAACTTGATGTACATGAGAACTAAAGACCACGGGGGCTAGACCTCTGTGAGCAAATACTGAGTATTTAACAAGATGAAGCTGAAGAGGCAAGCGTCCCAGGTAGGGTAATCATAACATGACTCCCTGGGTGGTGCAAGGATTGGAGGTTTGAGTCCACCCAGAGGTATCTTGAAAAAAGCCCTGGTGATCAACTTCCAAAAAATCAGCCATCGAAAACTCTATGTAGCACAGTTCTACTCTGACACACGTAGGGTTGCCATGAGTTGGAATTGCCTCAATGGCAACTGTTGTTTTCTGGTTTAACCATAACTTATCATCAGGGCACTTTGAGAATGAATGAAAGCAGAATACTAATCATATCAGGACAATAGAAGTAAATTAAGACCTATAAAAAAAACCCCAAACCCCTTGCCGTCTAGTTGATTCTGACTCATAGCGGCCCTGTAGGACAGAGTAGAACTGCACCATGGGGTTTCCAAGGAGCGGCTGGTGGATTCGAGCTGCTGACCTTTTGGTTAGCAGCTCTTAACCACTGAGCCACTAGGGCCCTATTTATAGGTCACGGTAAGGAGTCTGGATGTTCATTTAAGTGTGATATGATACAATTTGAAGGCTTTAAGAAGGAGAGTGACATGATTTGACTTTAAAAGTTCCACTCTGGTTTTATGGAAAATGCATTTTAAGGGAGCAAAGGTGGAAAAGGGAGCCAAGACGATAACCACAATTATGGGGAGTATGGTGTACTTACTGAAGCTCTTTCAGAACAAAGATGTTTCATCCTCTCATTCCTTTTAACACCTACCACAGTACTAGAGTGTAAGGAACATGTTGAGAATAAGGAAGGCTTTATGGAGCTAATGCCTGAGCTACCTAGAAGTAAAAAAGGTAGGCAAATATTTTTAGTAAGTGAATGGAAAGGTAGCGAATGAGTGTTAGATAACCACATAAGCCAAAGCAGAAGAGTGAAAGTAGTAGTGGATGTGAGGTATTTTTTATATAAATGGGAGCTAAGAAATGATAAATCAAACTGAAAAGGTGACAGGGATCTTGCCCTGCAGGGGTTGTGTGATATGCTAGTGAGCTTAAGTTTCATTTTGCAGTTGACTGGAAGCTATTGAAGGGTTTTAAGTAGGATAGTGACATATATGCCTTATGGATCACCCTGACATATGGATGAATTTGAGGGAGCAAAGACTGGAGGAGAAAGGAAGTAGGAAAGCTTAGGAGAAAAGCAGAATAACAGCTAATTCTCATGGGGGGGAGGGGGAGAAGCAATGTAATTTATTAAATAGGCAAAGCAATTTATTAAGGCTTTAACTTCCCATTTAATCTACATAATAAACAGGTACTTCTATTTTCATATGCATTAAATGAGACTAAGAACCTTGTTCCAGGTCACAACAGGTAATGAGTGGCCAAACTAGGATTTAAAGCTGATTTTGTTGTTACAGGAGGACAGAAACAGTAAGGAGTCTGTGATGTCATATGTACATTCACCATTTTTATTTCAAAACAGAAGAACCACAGTAACATTAATAATTAAAAAATCCATTTGGAAATATTCACAACCTGGTCACTGAGAAATGAGAAACCTTCCACGCTGCATTACTGTCAACCCACTGTCTTTGAGGGGCCAGAAGTAGAGGTGCAGTGAGATTACAGGGAAGTCACCTCTTCCAACAGAGCCCCACTCTATAGTTAACATGAGTTTTTACCCAAAGGCTCAATGACCAGAGGGAATGATAACTGAGAACTAAAATACTGTCATAGGCAGGGTTTTGGCTAATGGGTTTGTAATGTGTAAGCACCAAGGAGGGAAAGGGAGATCAAACAATGTATGAAAAATGGAAAGACACTGAGTGTTATCAGGGTCCAATCTCCTTTTATAAAAATACCGGCAAAAGAGGAGATGATTGTAGAGGCATTAATGACCTTGTGACAAGAGTAAATCCCTCCATCACATCTAACCCTCTGAAACTCTCCAGGACTAGAAGCAAGTCTTCCATTTGCTTCTTATCCCCTTGAAAGATTGCCTCCCTCTCTCCCCTGCTTCTCAGGCCCGGGTACCCTGATGTCACACTCTCTTCCCTACTCTCACTGTCTGAGCCCAGAGTGAGGCTATGCCCTCCATCCTCAACCTCAGGATTTAGAAGTTTTTCCCAACTCTCCAAGGAAAGAAGGCCAGATGAGACTGAACTCTAAAGACTGGGAGAAAACCAAAGATGCAAATTCCACCCAGCAGAGGCAGTGTTATCTATATACACAGGGATGTGATTTAATACATTCTACCCAAAGGTAAGCAGTAGGAACATAGAGGAAACAAGTTACCAATAAATTACTTCCACCCAGAGCAAAGTGACAGTGCACAGACATTCATACTCTCTCTAGTGTGGGCTACACTGCACATATATTCAGACTATCTCAAGTGTGGTCTATTGGAAGATTCAAGTCCCCGAAAAGTGATCAAACAGACATAGACAAGCATGCCATGACCCTAAAGCAACAACACAAACTAGATAATAATCATTCAGGAAAAACCCTCTCCCAGAGCTGAGGTTACAAATTCAAGTTAGTTATAAATATTCTCCTGCAAATTCCTTTAAAGCTATGGATTAAAACAAAATAAAGAAATCAACAACTAAAATCCCCTAAAGAAGAAAATGGAGAAATACTTTATCAAGAACCAATACTGTAAGTGTCTCACTTGGAGGCCTCTCCCACCAGATGGGTAGTGGGAGTATTTGAAAAATATGAGTCTACTTATAAGGGGAAAGAATGATTTGGTTCAGTGAAGGGAGAGAGGATTTCTAGAAATAAACTTCCCTTCTCTGGACTCCACCCCAAGATTAGACCACATCAACTGCCATCAACTACAATGCCCATCTTAGTAACAATCCTAGATTTCAAGTAATACTGCATATAAACTATAATTTTAAACAGAAAAATTCCAAAGGAAACCACTAGCTTTTTATACATAGGCACATGACTTTTCTGAGAAATCAGTCTTGAGAATTTCCATCTGAAGGACAGAAATTGTTAAGAGGCAGCATACAAACCTCAGGCACCACTTCATATACCCTTCAATAATGCACTATGCTACGATTTCTCCCTAAATTCTTCCTTTCTTATTGAACCTTAACCTCTCCAGTATCAAATCTTCTTCTACTCTATAACCTCTCTTTAAACACCTCCCTCTACCTAGATTTCCTTGTTTTCCATTATTTTGGTAAAATTTCTTTACATTTAAAAAAATAAATATTTACGCAATAAAACCAGAAGATAAAATAAATAAAACTCAAGTCAATTTGCTCTGCAGAGCTATATGGAAGTGAGGAAGTTGCTGTCTTATTTAATCCCTCTCTGCCCTCTATACTTTAAATATATCTACTTCCCTTCCTGGTAAGTCTGAGGTTGGGGGAACTGCAACCTCACTCCTACTCCCCAATATGCCCAAGTGAGGCAATATTAGAACCTAAGGGAGGAAAAGCTGGCAAGATTGTCATATGCCAAGTGGCCAATCCCTCCTGAAATGAAGGTAGGTTCACTTGGTCTCTCCTAAACAGAAGAGAATGTCCAAGAAATAAAGCCATTGAAGATACAACTAACCCCAACATTGGCTTCATCTGAGTGCTCATGAAGTATGTGGGATGAGAAAGGAATCAAGTAGCAGCATTCAGAAAACAGTCCTGGGTTACATCCTGATGAGGTCTCTCCCTCATTCAGGGAGAGGTTTTCTTTTCCATGTTTGGAGGGAGGTGGGAAAGAGGCATGACTTAGACATTGGTGGTGGTCTCCTTCTCAGGCTGGATGCTGTTCATCTCAACGGGGTCCTTCCCAGATCTACTCATCTCCTGCGTCTGCCCTTCAAAGGCCCGTGTAATATCTTCAAAAGTCCTGCCACGGGTCTCAGGAACTTTGAAGAAGGTGAAGATCAAGAAGATAACAAGGAAGGCAGTAAAGATGATAAAAACGTAGGGCCCTAAAATGCTCTAGGGAAAAGAGACAAGGAGAGTGAATATTAAAATCTAATCATTGACAAACTTCCATTTTCTTCTCATCCAGATTTCCAATAGGCTTCAAGCCATAATCCTCCCATATTTAATGAAAACAAGGTTTCTTCAGAGATTTGTTTTCAATTCCATTGCTAACTTACTGTATTTCTCTGTAATTTTCTTCATGGTATTTCCCTTCCTAGTCATTAAAGTTAGCTATTTCAAATATTATTGAATTATTTTAGGACTTTCAATATTTATAAGATCTTGGTTTTTTGAAAGACTCACAGAAATAGGAAATGCATTCTAAATGTCCACTGCCAAGTTCAGTTCTAGGTCATTTTATAACAAGAGCTGTCTGATTCACTAACATCCTACACTTAGTGAGCCTTTAAAATCATGAAGCCATGATCAAGTATTCAGTATTGGTTTGGAATCCTTTGAGGCTTACCACTACCATTCTGTTTCTAGGCAGAACTATGCCTGTATCATTTTCAGACTAGTGATCCTTTAGAAGTTCCCAGCTTTGCCCTCCCGCTTCAATCTTTTCTGCTGCTGTCATTTCTTCTTTTTCTATATATATGTCATTTAAAATGAGGAGAAAAAAAAAAAAGCCCTTGATATCTAATCCTTCATGGCATTGGTGATCATTATTAAGTACCATCTTAAACATGTCCGCTTAAGTGGGCTGGTTTCAAGATAAGCTAACTGGAGTTTTACTTTAATTTACTTACTATAGCTGAGGGGAAGAGCAGTCCCACCAAAAAGTTGGAGGTCCAGTTGGAACAACCAGCCACTGCCACTGCAGCGGGGCGGGGTCCCTGGCTGAAGAGTTCCGCCACAATAAACCAGGGAATGGGGCCTGGTCCAATTTCAAAGAAGGCCACAAAGATCAGGATGGCCACAATACAGACAAAGCTCATCCAGTTATACTGATCCTATGAAGAAGGAATAGAGGAAAGTTAATATTAAAGAGAACATGACCTAGGATCCAGCTTCCCAGAGATAAGTACTGACTGACATTGGTTTCCTATCTTCTAGATTTGTTTAATCACTCTACTCTCTCAAAGACAAAATGAATATCAGGAATGGAAAGCTTTTTCTGTCCTGTGGTATAACGGAAAGTCACTAGACTTGGAATCAACAGCCTTGGGTTTTTGAATCCTAGCTATGTAATCTCACATGTCATTTTGCATAACCATTTTATCATCTATAAAATGGGAATAACAGTTACCTCAAGATTATTTTAAGAATAAAATTAGATAATGTATCTTGTAAACTATAAAGTTATATAAATGTATAAGTTATAATAGAATAGTTAAATT